>NW_005842417.1:353822-405983 GCF_000455745.1 Alligator sinensis
GTATGCATTTAATCCAGACCATTACTTTGTCCTCAGCTCCATGGCAAGATGCAGCATAGAAATTTAAAACTAGAGGGAGCAAAAAAATAACCCAGACAGGCCCCATACTGCATATCCAATTCCCCCATTTAAGCAGCTGGGAGACCGGGGTCTGTTCCCACACACAGCGAAGTCTTCACTGAGGATGATCTCGCCGGGCATAAAACTGCTCGCAGGAACAGAAACCCTGCCAAGGAGCATTCCTCTTCCTTTCGGCTCTGGACAGATATCTGACAAAACCACGCACGCCAGGACAAGCTAGACAGCCCAGGCACTCTGGGACCGGTCCAATGCCTTCAGGAGCATCCCCCCCACCGTGCGAGCCATGCTGTTTACACACAGTCTGTGTTAGGCTCATTGACTTCACATGTCTCTTTTTTTTCCTGTCTCCCTTCCAAAACTGAAGACTGGAAAAAGGCAAAACCAAATCAGAGGACACCCAAGGATTGTTGTAAGTCATCCGCGGCACACTCATGGGTCTGCCTCTGCCTGATGAGGTGCTGCAAAGATAAAAGGAGGTCCTTATCTAGCATTTATTCGGGGCGGCTCAGTTTGTTTGGAAAAGGCCAATGTATAGGATAAGCACAGACTTCAAGATTACATTCACTTTAAAGTAGTGTCATAATGGGTCTTTTTTTCTCCTCTCTCTCACATGCCGAGATGGCCCTGGAGCGAGTTATATTGGCGAGAGGGAAAAGTTAAGCTTACCATCCCTAAAAGTATGGGGAAATATGCTTTTAAAAGAAACCTAAAAGCATGGGGAAATATACTTTGAAAAGAAGATAAAACGGAATATTTTAATATGCCAGTGCTCGAGGGAACAGACTTAACGCCATTATCTGCAGCACTGTCCATCTCAAGAGGCCAAACATTATCATCTTAACGCAAAGTCATTGCAATTTTTTTTTAATTACTTTTTTTTTTTTTTGCCTTTGGGTTCTGGGGTTTTTTAAAGTTCAAGGTTTTGTGCTTTTCCTCAAGGAAGTACTTATGTGAAATGAAAGCTGAATTTCTTCCATAATCAAGTGACTCCAGGAGCTGGGACTTTAAAGAAAGAAAACACACAACTCACCGTGAAGATTGGGCCTTCATGACAGAGTCCTGCCAGTTATGTTTCAAGTGCTGCCCCCACAAAGCTCCTCTGTGGTCACAGGACCCTCCTATCTGCCCACAGTTACTGTACCTTTACCAAGTGGGGTCAGGCTTATCCGCTGTCCTGCAGCCGGCAGAAGACACAAGTAAATGCTTCGGTGCCTTCTGCTGACTGCCAAGTCCATTCAGCAGCTAGCGCCCCTCCGGGGCACTATACCCTGCTAAGAAGAGCTCCCCAAAATGTATGGGTGTTCATGCACTTTGGCAGTGGAGTAAGTACAGATGAGGTCTTGGACACACTGGGTGCACATTTACTGTGCAGTAATTTAGGTTCCTATGCAGAAACCAAAAATTACTGTGCAGTACAGGTGCGCATCTACACATGCACGCCTATATTGTGTATTAACTATGGCGACGTACGTTTACTTGGGCATAAATTCGATACCCGCATCATGCACACATCAAATTTAGTTACTGCGCAATAACGCACATATAAACGCCTTACTACATAGTAACACTGTATGTATGGACTGACTTGGGACTAACTTTAGTCCACACAGCGTTAGCTGCATGTGTAGACGCTGGTCTAAAAACCACTTACTGCGCAGTAAATTACTGCACAGTAAATGCACATGTAGACACACCCACTGCATATTCCAGCCTCATTCTGCCTCGTGGATTCATTTCCATCAAGCTTAACGAAGGAAGAGTCATTATAAAACCTCAGGCAATTGTCCTGATATCATTTTAGAGCCACTTCACCCCATGCTAATCACTTATATATGGACAAAACCTGGCAGAGAATCAAGCCCCCAGTAGACATGAAGCTGTTGAGGTCTTGCATTGTTGTGTAAGTCAAGAAGTCTGGGAAGCCTAAGTGAAATGCATTTCCAAAATGCACTACTCTCTCTCCATCAGAACTGGGAGCTCACGCGTCAAAGTGCAAAGCAACGATCCTATAAAGAAAAGGGCTGTGGCTAGAACGCAGCCAAGACTCAGGCAAGGACCATCTAAGGGGATTACAACCTGGGTGCAAGAGACATCTTTTCATGGTTGTGAAAGACAGCACTTTGCTAGCTGAAAAAAGCAGCGGTGGGTCAACACGAGACATTTTGGCTAGATAGTCGAACTTTTCTTTACCTTGATATAAAAAAGTATTGATCCCCTCCCTTGCAAATCCACATGCTATAGCCTTATCTATTATTTATGGCATGGCCAGCTCTTAAGACTTCATGGCTGGTGAATGGAGGTTTTTCTTACAGGCCCATTTTATAGCTCTGGGATTACAAGAGGCACTCAGATTCCAGCTGTTCACAGTAGCAAGCATTTCTCCTTGATCAAAAAGGTTAGTTTGAAGGTGTGCACCAAATGCAGCTCAAAAGGTCAATGAAAAGAATGTAAAATGTGTTTAAAAAAACCCCAATCATCTCAGGATTTTTAAACCAATCTTCATTTTGGGGGCCTGACTCTGAATTTTCAACACCTGGGACTGGCAAGATGTCTACACCGGTGTGGCTGGAGGCCAGACACGCTGAGAGCCCCTGCCCCAGGGAGCTTCCAGTGTCAAAGATGCCAGGTTTCATATAGTGCTCTGACCCGCAGTGCCAGAGAAGCCCCTAAAAACTCCAAGTTTAAAAAGGACATTGTCACATTGTCATTTCTAAACCTCCTCATTTGCTAAACCTTTCCATTTTAAAATGCCATCGTCCGTGTGAAATGGCTCCGAATGATTAAAAAAAAATCCCCAAACCCCAGTATCAGATGCCAAGTTTGCTCCTTCTAAGCCACAGTTTTGCAACACAGTTTTCTCTCTCCCTTTCTTTGAACTGCAATCATAGAAAAGTAGGGCTGGAAGGGACCTCCAGAGGCACTGCCGACCTGAGAGAAACGAGTTGAAAACCAGAGAGGGTATTTAGGTGAAAGAAATTCCCGGGATGTTTTCCCTCCAAGTGATTTGAAGTAGCTGATTCCCAAACTGGGATCCAGCTCTGAACCTCGGTGCTCTCAAATGTCGTCTAATGTCGGGGTCTATACTGATTTCATGCTGCTCTTAAGGTGGCTGCTAAAAAATAAGCCCTGCCCACCCATTCTTCCTTTGCAAGCTCCACCCTTGGAAATGCAGCTCCCTTTGCCTCTGCTATCAGGCACGCAGCAGAGACAGAGCGCTCGGTCTCATTCAGACCCCCCCAAGACCACACAGGAGCTTTGTAAAGTGCTACCCAAGCTTTGCTGCAGCTCTGCAGCCAAGTGCCACCCCTCCTGAATCAAAACCTCAGGTCCAGACTTCACTTATTCCAAATCTCCTGGGAGCCAGAGTTACTATAAACCCTCAGGGACTAGAAAAATCAAAGATAAGCCAACGTCCTATTGTCACCTGTATCACACTGTTACCTTGCATCTCAGAACGACTACGGATCGCACGCCCCGTCACTGTGAAACGGTATTTGATTCCAACACGAAGTTTAATGCTATTGATGAAATCATGAGAAGCGTCCTACCTTTCACAGACAGGAAAAACCAAATAAAGGAGATGCTTCTTAGCGGCAGATCTTCACTGCATAGCCGGAGAGCTTTGACAAGATCGTGTGCGGCAGCGCTGAAACAAAGCAAGGGAAGACAATCAATTCCTTGGGTTGCACGCGCGGTCTCTCGGCACCAGGCACAATAAGGCATCGTTGCAGACCGTGCTCTCAATGCTCTCGTTGTTCCAACCCCGGAGCTGCCAGGAACTGCACAGATTTCTCAATCAAAAGGTTCGGCCCCTCGTTTCATTCACTTCTTCCTGATGGGAGCATCACCTCATGGGCACGTGATCCCGGGTCGTTACTACAAAGCCACCACAAATACAAGAGAGAGGCCGGGAGCCAAAGAAAGAAAAGCCTCTACTCCGTTCTGCGATAGACCCCGCACAGAAGCTTGCAAACATACAAAATACACATCATGCGACTAGGACAAAAGGGACCTGGCCGTTCTCCTGTCTCTGCCGTATACTTACCAGGAGTTGGATTCACAAACCCTTCCCCTTACCTTACCCAAACCCTTGGCAGGATGGCCAACTTCAGGCTACAAATCAAGGCTCATTAACCACTGGATTCACTTACCTAGGGATATGCTAGAGTCTGCATGCCAGTTAATGGATAAAATCAAGATAGGTTCTCTATTAAAAGCAGATGCTTTAGCTCTGCCAGATGTTACAGGACTGATGTTGAGGTTCTCGAAGGACTCCTTGCAGGATTCCCATCACAATGACCTCTTCCAACCTTAAAACACTCAGAAAACCTTATGCTGATCTGTAAGGCCGAGCCAGGATCAATAGTTTAATCCACCCAGAGTACAGGTTTCTGAACAAGTCATAAAACTGAAGGGGAAGTTACGCATTACACTTGGGCCATACTAAATCTGTGGAGTGCGAAGCTGTGTTCAAGTCAGAACATGCTATGAGCAGTCACGTGTTAAAGCGTCGGTAACGGGCACCACCGGTGGTACGCAGTAACAGATTTATTATAATGACTTTATAGGACAACAATTTGCTGGTGGTACTTACGGTTGTACCATTTTAAATTGGTGGTGCACAATCTGTCAGGAGTTTGGAAACCGTGGTGTTAAAGGTTAATCCAGGGGTGGGCAAAATGCGGCCCGCGGGCCAGATGCAGCCCGCCAGGCTATTCTATCCAGCCTGCAGGGCCCTAAAAATTTTAGAAAATTAATATTTAGCTGCCCCTGGCTGCCTGTCATGCGGCCTGCGATGGCTTGCCAAAACTCAGTAAGCGGCCCACCGCCCAAAATAATTGCCCACCCCTGGGTTAATACCATTTCTTGCCTGCACAGCTCTGACTTGCCACTAGAGGGCTGGAGAGCAGGGGTGGGTCTAGGAGCCAGGAAACTGAGGCTCAATCCTGGGGGGGGCATGGAGCAGTGCATTCTGGGATGCTGGAGGCCTGCAAATTGCTCTTTTTATCTCAGTGGGGCAGACTGAAGTTACCCTAACAGGAGCAGAGTAGCGTAGCCCATAGTGAACCCTTGCCTGACGTGGCATCACTGAAAAGCTCATTGGGCACTTAGCATGAATTATCAAGCTTTAGCTTTCAGGTGCTGGCATTTTAAGTGCCCTTAGTATGGTCTCGGTGCAATGTGCAACTTCCCCCTAAAGCTGCTCACCCCATTCACAACCCCGAATCAGTCATGGGAACCCCTCAGCTCCCACCAACTTCAGCGAGCAAGATGAGCAAAGCCTAAGATCGCAACAACTTCCAGGTGGGGGATCTGGCCATGAAACAAGCCCACCAATGGGGTTAGGTGCCACCAGATCCATGGCTAAGGAAATGCTGCAAGACCTTCCCACCCTCAGAATGGCACTCCCACCCATGCCTTTTCTAACCAACCAACCAACCAACCAACCCACCCACCCTAGAGCATGCAATCTTAAGCAACCGCACCTAGTACCCAAATGCACAAAGGAGACGTTGGCCTGGCAGCGACAGCCTATTCTGGCTATTTCCATTCAAGCCCTGCCTGCTCCAAACCTGGAACGAGATTAGTGAAGACACTTCAAGGCATGTCTCTGGCGGCTACTGAGACCTCAGGGCTCGGCACTTGAGAACAGCTGCTAGGGATAATCTAGACAGGCCTCGGTAGTGCATTTCTGGATTTGGAGAGCACATGGTGGCAGGCACACGTGGGGTGCGGTTAATATGGCAGCGGTCCGGGGACTCTGATGGGAGATGTGAAGGGCCAATGCAAGGAGGGAATGCTGCTTCAGAGACATGAATCTCACTGACGATCTCCTAATTGTGTTTTGTGACAATGAATGCTACACTCGTACACATGCACTGTGCTTTTCAGAAGGATCCAGCCTATGCACGAAAGCCAAATCCCTGCTTGAAGTGCAAAATCCAACTCTGTTTTACATTACGCAGCCAGAAGAGCAGGTCCATAATTACCGTACCTTCATGTATACGGCACGCGCTGTTCCCCCTCTCAAAATTCAACTGCTGAAAATTGGGAGGTATAGTGTAACTGAGGAAATATAGTAATAGCAGTTTCTGGGGTGGGGGGAAGCCAAAGTGATGCTGCCGTGCTACATGTGGGGCACTGTAGTTGCTGGCTGTGGACACTTCCTCTTGTCTTCTCCAACCCTCACCCCAGCCAGACATGTCTACCCAGTTACTTACTGCTACTTTTCAAGGAAAGATTTTTTTTTCCCTTCAAAAATCAAGGTGCATCTCTTAAGTGGGGGCACACTGTGGGTGAGAAAATGGAGTATTACAGCACTTAGGGGACCCAGCCAAGACCAGTGCCACATCACACTAGGTGTCCCAGCGAGCACAGGGGAAGCTACGGTTCAGCTGCCCCTGCCTCTGCAGAGTCTGTTTCTCCCCATCCTATATTCACACACACACACACACACACACACACACCCCCCTCCTCACTCTGCATTGATATTACATCACCATCACAAATATGGCCCGGTCCATATCTTTACCTCCATTTCCATATGCATAAATGCATTATCACGGGTGTCTGAGGTCATTCTCTCTTTAGATGTTATTTATATATATAATTAACCACTCACTGTATATTAACTACTTACTACAAGCACATATGGAGAGAGAGGGGGCCACTAGCTCCGGTAATAAATGCATTTATGATCTTATATCTGTAAATGGGGATGTACCCCTTCTCCCACCTTTTGTCAGTCTTGTTCACTCGGGCTGTACGCTTCTTGAGGTAAAGACTAATTCTCGCTATATTCATATAAGGCACATCATGCAACTGGAGCCTCTCAGAGCTACCATAATGTGGAATTGATAGTTTTAAAGGATTTAAAAGTTCAAGAAACTTGGCATTGATAAATTGATTAGAAACACTTGGAGTGTTTCATGACAGCAACACTTTCCCAACTTAACCTCAACCCCACCAGGACTTGTAGAGCTCAACCCATGAACCCAGCTGTACCCTTACTCCAAAAGAAGGCTTTGAAGCATGCCCTGCAAGTCAACAGCTCCAAGCTCTGGATGACCAAAGCACAGAGCACCTTCCAGAGGTGAGGGTCCTTTCATGGGCTAAGAACAAAAACACTGCATTTTTCCCTGGATAAGTTGTACCTGTGTTTGTCCCAGAAGAGAAATAACCAGGGCATGCATACACATCACCCGTCTAATCAGGGGTTAGTGAACAGATGAATGCAATGTCCCGTTTCTAACCATTGGTTCAGTAGTGCAATCCCAGGACAACCATTCAGACTCACTTTGCAATATCCCAGGATAAACCATTAGTACTTATCCTGATAGTTTTTGAATTTATCCAGAGCCAATGGATATAGACCCCTGAACAATTGCACCTTGTTTTGGGATAAAATGGTTTATCCTGGGACAAATATGTTTGTAGACACGGAGAACCACCTGCCTGCACACCCTGCCTTTTAGACAAGAGCAACTTCAGCTCAGATGCCGGCGTTTACTGCGCACACAGCAGAGTAATGCAGGAAGAAGAGGGGTCTGCCGGTAAGCAGAAGGCTGAAGGCTTCATAGGTTAAAATTAACACTGTGATGTCTGTCAACTGGCAGGCAACGCACAACACGGAGCACCTGCCAGTACGCCACCCGAGTCAACAACCAGCCAGACACTTCCCACGCTGTAGTCACACAAGACCTCTTAAGCCCCAGATCTTTGCCAGTGTAGCAGTCCTCCATGACTTGAGCATCAACACAAGGGTCTGTTCAGGATGCATCTGTTGTTACTTATCTCGGTATTTTGCCTCACTCACATTTTTCTTGGAAGGCTGCCGTTCCTTTTTGCCCTCCCATCCCTCTTCTCCAAATTCTTCCTTTAAATAAAGCAAGCCATCAGAGACCCATCTGGCCTTTTGTTTCCCTTAATACAACAAGCCTCCAACTGGATCGCCACCAGCCACATGATGCCCTAGAGCGCTGTTTCAAGTCTCCCATGACCTGCTCCGTCGGGTCTTGCTCCATAAGCAGCAGAGGCCTGGCAGAGCCCTCCATTGCCCCAGCTTCATGCAGGCATCAAGAGCTTCTCATCACCGCTCCAGTTACTCAAGATGACCATGGTTGGCCATGCAGCAGTGGAGGTAGGTAGACCTGCAGTGGGCAATGGGGACGAGCCCTGCGTGAACAGGCTCTGAATGAGAACAGCAGCAGCTGCTGCTTTCCCCCCTGGAGTCCAGTGTTTCTTTCCCAGGGGAATGAAAGGGATTTGATGGAGAAGCCATACAGGGACATGTTGCATGTATACCCTACCTCAGTGCAGCCTTTCCCATGCCCTTTCATTCACAGTGGAGACAGGCTATCCTTTCACTACCCGTCTAATCCTCCTTCAGCCACCCCATGTCATGCAACGCACCCTGCTCACTGCTTCCTTTGCCTTGCAGGAGTTGACTGTGCATTAAAAAAAGGGGGGTCAGAAGACCAGACTGGTAAAGCCCTGCAAATGGTTGATTGTGATCATTAAGAGTATAATCAGACAACAGCAATGTAGATAACATGCTGCTTATTACTGGATCTGGTATGGTGCCAGCATTTCATAGAGCAACTCAACACACCTATCCAATGTTCATAGATAGCAAGTTGATCAATAAAATAAGATCTTTTGCACGTGATCAAGCTGTTACAGAATTTCCCAAATGCTTTATCAACATCATGCAAACCAGGCCCTGCCTGTTTCTCATCCACTTTTGAACAACTCAGAAACTCAAAGACTCTAGTGATCACCCAAGACAGTCCCAGGTAGGAAGGAAACACTTGCTAGACTTGATGCCATTATCCATTCGTCCCGTCTTTCCAGCAGTCTTTCCTCTTGCTTTGAAGGAGTGTGACCGTTTGGTGCATGCAAGCATGAGGGGAGTTTGCTTCACAACTTAGCACAAGGGCATAGATATGAATATCTGGAAATCGTTATTAATATTAAATGCATATCACTGTTTGGAGCACAAGCTAAGAAGCATGCATAGCATGGCGGATCAGTGCACACAGAGTCATAAACTGCTATAATTAGTACGTTGGTCAGTGCAATAAGCCTTCACCGGTAAGGCTTATCTCACACCCCACTTCTAAAGCAATGCAAGTCATATAGGCAGAGGGCTGGAAGAGATACAAGGAGGCCACATCTACTCAAGGCAGGATCACCCCTGACTAAACCATCTCAGCCCAGTGTTCATCTAACTTGCTCTTAAAAAACTTAATTAACACCCTCCATATATTCACGCAGAACCCAAGGAAACTTCCCCCAGTATCCTAAGTCCTGGCCTGCAGGGACAATCTCCAGCCCTTAGAAGGTAAGTTTCTTCTCTCACCTATGAGGTCCTCGGTCTCTGCTGAGATCCCAGCCGGGGCCATTCCCTTGGTGATGGCTTTCTAGGACAGAGGACGTGTGTCTAATGTGCAGTGAGCAGAGGCAACTAAGCTGCATTGCTACAAACCCAGAAACAGCCACACGTTAACCGCCGTGGGTCACCGACTCGCGACCCGTGTGCGATGGGTTTGAACCAGTGGCTTAGAAAGGAAAATGCTGCCCATGCTACTTGTTTTTCACAAGCACAGCTATCTGCTCCAGATGGGCTCTCACGCCAAGCGCATCATCACGGTATCCTAACAGCCTTTTTAAGTATCCTATCCACTTTTCTCTTGTGATGTCTCGCTCCTGTCCTATGTATATCAAGGTACAATCCAGGGCACACCCAAGACCCAAAAAATGTTCAGAAAAATTTAAATAAAAAACTGAGATGCTGCAGCTTCCACTTTACAGACAGATATCAGACTCGGTGATCTGCTGAGGTCTCTTCCGACCCTAATATCTATGAGTCTATGAGATGCAGGCCACTAGTCATCTCCTGAGCCAATTTTCAATTTGAGTGGGTTAAAATGGAAAAAGCCCAGAAACGATCTTAGGTTACTCCCATTTCCCTCGTAGGCTGAGGAGTCGTTGGCAAGGCTCAGTTGTTAAAGCCTCGGGGCACTCGTTCTTCCAGCCCGGAGCTACAACCAGCTTCCCCTCCTCTCCTTGGGATCTCTTGGATCACGTCAGGGCCTGTTTCTGAACGGCAGTGCCGTACCTAGACTCCTGGCAGCCCCGGATAAAATTTTAGTATCAGGCCCCGCTCCGCCAGAGATAATGATAATAATAATCGGATGACGGGAAAAACATTACCATTTTTATTAGACGATGAATAGAAGATGCAATGTTAAAAAAAAAAAAACCAGAAACAAAATCAAATGTTCAAATCACACATTTTTATTATGAAATGTTTATAAAAACTCAACTCTGCGGCAGTTTTTGTTGCAAAAGTCTTTATTGCATCTGCGGTATCGATGTCTTTAAGTAGTTTGGTCTCAATTGATAACATTGCCAGTCCTGTCTATGCGCAATATTCAAACTTTTTTTTTGCAATTGTATTTTTTTTGGCAGACCCAGCCACCCAGTTTGCCTGTGCCTGTGTCTGGGTCTGCTGAGCAGGGTGAGCCTGGACCCCCGCCCCAGTGTTTCGGACCTGCTGTGTGTGAATGGCAGTTCACTGCCCTTCTTCAAACCCAGCACCCATAAGCGGACTTTCAAGGCATCTAGCATGCAAAAGGCACAGAACCAAATCCTGCAAAGGGGAGGTTTGCTCCCTGGGATCTCCAGAGAAAAATCTGGTTTGGTGGGGAAACGTCACTTCTGCATTCGTCCCCTTCATTCCTCCGGATGCCTCTGCTAGTTCCAGCCATAGCCGTGGGCAAGGGACAGGGCAAGAGGTGACCTATCATCATACCCCTCTTCTCTCCCACACTGCACAACCTCCTTTAAGAGAAGGGTAACGACCAGCAGAGGAAAACCTGGGTCCGTGAATAAAACTAGACCCCTGGTTCCAACCATTTTTAGTCTCAAGGCCCCCCTCGGAAAATGCCAGCTCTCATTTTTTGACGATGGAAAAATATTAGAGCAATTCTTTTGTTGCAAATTGCTCAGGAAGCCCACAGCAGGGCAGGATGCTTTTGACACTGTGGATTCGTATTTGAAATCTCAGGTGCATCACATTGGTGCGCCTCATGGTGCTGATACCGAGCGGCGCCCCGCAGCGCCTTGGAAAGGATCTCAAGGCACTCCAGGGTGCTGTCGGGAATCACCGCGCTAGCTGCGTGCCTCCGAGAAAGGAGGGGAGGCAGGAGAGGTAGCGTCAGGATAGGTGCAGGTAGCTCACCAGGTCTGGTAGGCCCCCCTCTCCGGCCCCGGGGACCCCTCCCAAAAAAGATCATTCGCAGAGCAGCTGCCAGGTCAACAACCCTCAGCTCACATTGCTATTACAGGAAACACTTGCACAAGCCAAAGGACCCTAGTCACTGGGTCACAGCGCTGCGAACATTATTGCCTGCTGGCCTGTGCGGGGCAGGCTGCCGCATCACGGTATAATTAGCAACTGGATATCACAAGTCAATTAAATGTATTGCATCACACGCCCGGCCAGAGAGAAACACCTGGGAACTGAACTCTGGAGAGCTTTAGGGCGAGCAATTTCCACGTCATGCAGCGATGAGACTGAGCCATGCAGAGGGACACTGCTGAGCTTGCTTCTCCACTACCCAGCATGCCGGGGTTAGCATCCCTGCGTGCCTGGGGGTTACAGCATATGCAGGAGGAAAATGCACTTCCGCCGACTGGCAACGAGTTAAGGAGAGGCATGGTGCGGGGTCCGGATCAATGGGTGGCTGTAACTCAAGGTCACTCGGTTTTCCGGCACGACAAAAAGAAACCCTCCCAAAAGACCCCGTCCTGAATGGAGTAGCAAACTCCTATCCATGTCAAACGTGCCCCAAACAGGGTGCCAGGTGAGGTCTGAAAACACAGGCAGACAGGTCCCTTTGCCTTTGCACGGGCAAAGCCCTCACCAAAATCAAGACCGAGGCCCATTCTGTCCTTGCTTGCATGGGACCAAGTCTCAAGTCACTCCCCAGAGTTCGGGGTAGTTTTGCCATCCCGCTGGGCTCTTCCCCCTCCATTTTCAATGCTGCCCCAAGTCCCCTCCCATGAGAAATTGAAAAATCCTTTTCAGAAAGGCTGAAATGCCCCATTTTTCATTTTAGTTGGGTTTTTTTAAATGAATTGCCCCCAGTCACCAAACTTGACCTGCATCTGCAACAAGCTTCCAGTGCCTCCGTGCTGGACCTGCACCAAAATAGCCCTTTGCTCGAAAAAGAAACACGCAGCTGCCTCTTGTCCCATCATCAGCCTGGTCAAGAACCGCTCCCTGCCCCACCAGCTTGTATATCTGCTCCAATTTTTCATGAACCCGAAGCAGATCCGGAGCAACACTAAATGCCAGCAAAACATCCTGTTCCTCATGCCTTTGTGTGTGCCTGGAAATAAAAGAAAGGGGGAAAAAAAAAGAGGGTTTTGTGTTTCTGCTTTCACAAGCATCCTGCTGTACCAGTTACTGCCACATGCAATCTGAATTGCAGATGGCCCCTGACGAGTGGCAGTATTTACGGAGATGCAGACACGTACCAGACAAAAAGAGTCACAGGGGTTATTGTTGGGGAAAGCATAGACCCAAGCTGAACTGCTTGCTTTTTTTGTCCATTTTAGGAATGATGGACAATGCTGAGCTCATGGGGGTCTGCAGAGAGGTCACCACTACAACGTTGGCCAACACGTACTCCAGGGTGATCCCAAGATCCTCCAGTATTGCCCGTCCGACTGGGGCAAGGAGTAGGTCCCCTTGCGTTCCAGTAGGACATGTTGCCGCAGAAATCTCTGGAGGTCATTGTGCACTGTTGGGTGTCAGTACAGACAAACAAGATCTGTCCTTGGATCTAACCAGCCATGGAAACCTCATTCAGATCCAACCTCCATCCAGTTTATTGAGGTATAAAGCTAACTCATGTGTACCGTAGGGTAAAAGCATGTACACCGCAGTGCGACTAGCAGTCTAAGTTCACACCTTGGCTTTCTTCGTGGCAACTTGGACAAATAGCCATACCCTCAATGCAAGTGCGTTGGCACAGGAAGTTCATAGACTAAGTTATACAAGTGTCTAAAAAGGCAGGTATCTGTCAGTTGGTCAAACCCTGCCCCAAGGGTGACCCCCTATTTAATTTTTGATCTTCACCTTTTTCCTCCCCTCAGTGCCAGTTCTTCACCTGGTGGTAAAATAACCCCGTTCCAGCTCTTTTCTCCCAGCATCTGGCATATTTTTCCTAAATGCTTTTTTTTAGTTGGTTGTTTTTATGAGTTTTCCACAACTTCTGATAGTTTCAGGAAATTCCTCCTTCACTCTACAGCCAACTCATGGATGGATCCATACACTCAGTGGGCTTTAGGTCAAGTCCTTGGCGGTATCCGAGTAATACGCAACGGCACCTCTCGCCAGTGAATGTTATTTCTGCTTCAAAATTTCAAGTCCCTGTTCCAGGCCTGTTTCAGCTGCACAGCTGGTTAGCAATAAAACACGTTTCCCCTCCCTGAAGGTCACTATCCTCAGGCAACCTCAGACAAAAGGACTTTTATACAAAAGCTTCTAGTTCATCTCCTTCAAAACACAGGAAGAGGAAGCGGACTCCTTGATTACTTGCAGAGCATTAAATCAGCCGACAAAGTAAAAAAAAATGTTTCCTTACTAACTCTGGATATATCTGGACTCATCCCCAAATCTCTCAGCAAATCAATCCCATCACTTTCAGACTACAGCACCCAGCCTTCCACGTCTTGGTATTAAAACCTTATGGTGGGTCTCCATTTTTAGCCAGATGTCCTCCATTTTTAGGACAATCTACATGTCCTGCCCACCAGTCTTGCTTCAAAAGCACAAAGAAAGCTGTACAAGGAAACTATCAGGCTTTACGCCCTTTATGCCACACACCATCGCATTCATCTTTATGAGAAAGGCACCAAAGTGAGCACCGCACGATGCGTGGAACGTGCCACTTAGTTCCATCGTGTCCGTCCCCACGCTTTTTAAGCACGTGGATTTACAAGAGAATATATCCATGGATCTACGGGAGCTTTGGACTTTCCAGCATCACCTCCTATGCACAGCAAAGGGGCAGTCCATTCCTAGCATCTGGGTGCTTTCTCTCCAAGCCACCCCATGCCAGCCGGCCACTTCTGCCCGATTTCAGACTACCACGGCCAACCACTTCTATGCTCTATGCATAGTGCCTTGGGCTGATGCTGGTTGATTGGGGACCAGAGCTGTGAGCATGGCTTTTTCCCCTCCTTGATTCCTCCAGGTCTCCGACTCTACACCTCCAGAGGCGATCAGAGTTCCTGTGGTGGGACTAACACCCAAAAGGGTCTCACATCTGTGTACAACCGAAAACCCCAAGAAAAACCATGGGCAGTCGGACAAAACTCTGCTTGTAGATGTAGGAAGGAATCACTGTGTGGTATCCTCCGTCCCGGGTTATGCAAGAGCCTAGACTAACACATCCTAATGCTCATGACTAGTCTTCAAGTCAGTGAATGGCTAGAGAAGCCATCCATGTGCATCCTGTGCTCCAGGCCAGTGGCGAGGCAACAGTGCAGGGTCATTGCAGCTGGGTCATTGCAAGATCCATGGGAAATAGCCCATGCCTCTTTTTTTGACCATCCACTCCCCCTCAAGGGCAGATCCCGGGATAGATCCACTGCTTGTCCCCGTTTCTCCTGCCACTGAATTCAGAATGCACTGCACAGCCACAGCCAGTGTGACTGCACCCCCTGGGCTCCCTCCGGGATCTGCCCGTGCTCCTCCTTGTTAGCACTCATCTTTGCTTGAAGTGGGAAGACCTTGGCCAACAGGCAGGCCTTGCAGGCCACTTTGCTCTTGATGCTGCTTCATCTCCTCCAAGTGCTTTAGCTGTATCTCCAGCCAAGCAGGTTTCAAGGGGGGTTGCTTTACCTCTGGCTTCTGCCACACATCTGCTCCTTTACCAAGAGGCAAATAGTGGTCTCAAATGGATCAGATCTTGGAAATGAAGGCTACACAGATGTTTTGGGGCATAAACATATGTCTTCCTGGTTGCTCAAAAGCAGCAAAAGGGCCATAAGCTCGAAGCTACAGCCTAGTGTCACCAGCAATAACAGGCTCCTTGTAAAAATCCGGTCACTCCACAAGGGATGTAGCGTCATGAGGCTTGCGATGTTGGATAATTCTTTGTTACCAATAGGTATATACAGATCTTTATAGTGGCAGGTAACAGTTTTTGCTGTTGTCTTTGCGAGGGTCTTGTGGCTGATCTGCGCCTGTCCCACCAACCAGACATTCCTGCTGACCTCACTCAGAAGCTTGTGGGATACAACTCCTCCTGGAGACGTCACGTGTCCAAGACAGGGGGGAGGAGAAGGTGCAGTGGTGCAATCGCATCCCCCTTTGATACCTGCTCTAACCAAACTTTAAAGCCAACTGCCTAGGAGAAAAGGCAGCATTTTCTTGAAGGAGTTCAGAGATTCATAGATGTTGGGGGTTGGAAGGGGCCTTACAAGACCATCAGGTCCAGCCCCCCTGCACTTGGGAGGGAAAGACTTTGATTGACTTCATGGCTCATTTCAACCTACTTGATTCCTGCTAATCTCTCTTCACTCCACAGGTGTTGATGACCCTATACTGGATATACCCCACACCCCTCAAACATCCACACCACCCCCCACCATACCCATACACATCCAACAGTCCCACCCCCCTCCCAAAAGGAGTACTTCCTGGGCAAGTTATTAAACATCCTTCCCTTCCAGCCCTACTTCTCTATGACTGTAACAAAGTGAGCAGGGACATGTTTGTCAAGTCCCAGGATACTAAAATGAGGGGACACTGACTGAAAGCAGGAAGAGACATTTAATACTAACAAGAGAAAGTACTTTTTTACGCAATGTGTTGTTAACTTGTGGAACTCACTGCCGCAGGAGGCGGTGGAGGCAGATAGCCCAGCCAGGTTCAAAAAGGGACTAGACACATTCATGGATGATAGATCCTTTAACAGCTGCTGAACAGAACAGTTGGAGACGTTTCCTCTGGCATCTCTAAACCAGTAATGGTAGATGCCAAGAAGCATAATGAATAGAGGATAGATCACTCTAGAAATAACTGGTTCAATGCTCATCCTCTAAAACATCCACTCTTTCAACTGTCAGAGATTGGACCATGGATCTAACCCAGTGTGGCACTTCTTATGCTCTTATAGGCAGGTGCTCCAGACCTCCTGTCTCCTGCCAATGCACTGTGGCTTCTTGCCCAGATTTGCCCATGATGCACTGGAGCAGTTGTTCCTAGCTAACCCAGTTCAGTGAAGCATGGGTGCCCACAAAATAGTAAGACCAAAAGGATGGGGGTAGGCCTGGCTCCCCTGTGCTTTCTGTAGCTGGCTTGGATGACCATGCATCATGGACAAGTTACGGGACCCGAGCTGTCTGTGTAGCATGGAGGAGCTCCACATCGCAGACTGGACACAGGCCCCCAGTGAGGTCTCCTGGGCCAGCAGTGGATGAGAAGGGACCTGTGGGTCAGAGTCTGCTCTCTGTATAAGCCTACCTACCAACTGGTCAAGCCTATTTTTCACCCCTCCACCAACTGGAAGTCTTCTCCAGCCCCTCACTACTCCAGCTTTGAATCCACCTTCTCATCTCCTGTCAATGCTCACTCGCAGACGACCTGTACCCGTTTCTACCTGCATCCACCTTGCCCTTTAGTGTCTCTGCCTCTGCACATTCTCTCCTGCTGTATTTAGAGCATACAACCAGATTGCATTTAGTTTTGCAAGGCTAAGACAAACCAAACCTCCCTAGTCTCCTCACTGCTTACCTGATCATCTCCGTAGCCCTTCTCTGCACCTGTTAGAGTCTGCAAAGGTCTTTCTAGCACATGGGTGACCTGAACTACATACAGTGCTCCAAGTGATGTCACACCAAGGTTTTGTACTATGGCATCATAGCCCTGGGCTCCCTCTCCTGGAAATACCTTTCCCAATCTATGCATTTCTTCAGCAAACAAAACAAGATATGGTTGTAGGGTGGTGGGGGGGTTGCTTGAAAACAGGACTTGGGGCCTCTGACCCATAGCCTGATTAGCCATTGCTCAGTAACAAGTGGTGACACTCCAGTAACTCCTTGACGTGCTACAAGAAATGGGCTGAATCACACCAGTCTATGTTGGCAAGACATAGACTGGTGTCAGTGGGGGCCAGTCTACCCTACTGGCCCACTGAGATGCAAACTAGGCAGTTGCATCTCTTACCCAGTTGGGGACAACATGCTTGTCTCCAAAGCTGTTAATCTGGCACCACACGCCAGGGCTAGTCACAGGAAAATAAAGAAGAATGAAAGAAACTCCCCTGGGGGAAAAGTCATTCACATGCCATTGGTTGTTACTCCATTAGCAAAGTAAAACTACCCTTAGCAAGACATCACTGACCAACATTTCCAACCTCAGCAGGCCCTGGAGCAGTATGGTTTCGTGTACAGGTATCCACGCACCTAGGAAGATGAACCTTGTCAAGAAAGTCTTAGTCATATGCTTTGCTTCAGCATCCACACCAAGTGTGAGGGTCACTATTTTAGCCAATGTACCTGGGATTTGAACCAGGAAACTCCAGAGCTAAAAGACCAATGCAGGGGTCATCTGACCCCAGCGATCTTCCTTGCCCAGGGCAGGGAGTCGGACTCAATGACCTTCCGACCCTAACATCTATGAATCTATGAATGCAGCTTGAGGTGGAGGCAGACGCCCTAGCTGGGCCCATAACTGGACATAGCCTTTGCAGCAGCAACCTCACCAGTGGGACAACCACCTCCACACCATCATGATTGCATGGCCAACTCAAGACAACGCAAACCAAGCACATGCTGTAACAGCAAGCCAGGCCATTTTCAAACTACCAAGGCCTGAAGTTTACAGAGCAGCCTGACCCTTCCCTATCACTGAAATGCAGTCACCTCTGAGCTGGCATACAGCAGCTGTTCAGCAGCAAACCTAAGCTGCCTAAACCCAGCAATAAAAAAGGGCAACTCTCCACACTGCCATTTCACTTGCTAGATACTACAGCAAACAAACTGGTCCTCCACCATCAGTCTTCTAGGAGGGACACTCGACAGCTTTAAGACATCTGGACTGGATCTCTGGCACGGGGCTCAATATCTCCTTTCATTACACACTACAACTGTGTACAGTGCTGCATTATGCAACCAAGGATACAAGGCGAACCAGCTGTAAAATTCACTGACCGGTTTGTCATGCATCTGAACAGAGGCAGCAGCAGGCAGCTGCTTCCCCGAGGAGTCAGGCCCCATTTCTGCCTCCAGAAGGGCTGTGCTACTGATTTTTCTGCCTGGCTACTCGGTGCTGGAGCGCCTGTGAGTGGAAGAGCATGCACTTATTTACAAGTGCTTTCTAGGAAGGACACGTACATATGCCGAACTAGAGGGGGTGCATACGTGTGTGTTTGTACATGTGTATACACAATGTTGCATGCGGCATTTGTCAGGAGTGCTACATGGTCATGTGCCATTTACATGGCACATCCACACACACATATGTGCCATATATACAAATGGCACATGACCATGTTTGACAAATGCCACATGCAACATTGTGTACACACGTGTGCACACACACATGCACCCCCTCTAGTTCAGTGCACGCATCCTTACAAACACTCCTAGAAAGCACGTGTGTGTGTGTATATGTGTATGTATATATGGAGAGGGAGGTATGTAGGAGTGCTGATTGTGCTAGGCCATAGTTATGCTAAGCTATAGTAAGCTACAGTGTTGAAAAGCAGCATGGAAGGAAGGGGCCTCCAGACTGTTGGATGACCCAGTAAGAAAGAAAATAAAAATGCACCAATGAGCAAAAAAGGAGATTGAAGGGAGTATAAAAAGAGCAACTACAAATGTCAAAGTCAGAACTTACTAGTGAGAGTGCAGGTGCACGAACTTGGCAAAGAAAACAAACAAAAAGGAACATCTCGGCAGAGAGAGAAAAGTGGCCACGAGATGGAGGGGTACTCAAGCATAAATGCAGGTCTTGGGAGACTGTCCCTCAGAGACTTAGGAGAGCATGAAGGACATATGGTATCTCTCCTGGTCAAGGACGAGCTTCACCAACTTGGGCTGCCTGGCAATCAGACCGGCCGCTGTGCTGTTCAATGACAATAAACCTTTCTGAGCTTTTGCCACCAAACACATGTCCGAGTTGTGATTGCTGCATCACCTTCAGGATCTCTGCTTTCTGCACCACCAGGATGCCACTGGGGTTGTGTGGGGGTGGAGATGCTAATTTTTATCAGCCTATTTGATGTCCTGGAGGCACTAGGCAGAAAACCAGTGTTGTCATATCTCCATGCCCACACACGATTTCCAAATCCCAGCTGTGTGAATGGGTTCATCGTGCCTGCCGCGGCTTGTGATGGGTGTCAACTAACGCACTGAATTCAGAGAGAAATCAATTCTCCCCTGGCTGCCCACAGACAGGGCTTCCCACGAGCACATGCAGCAAGCAATCGTATCCCGGGTCATGCTGCTTTGTGCCTTGCCGGGAGGTTAAGCTTAGCCAGTGTGGCTAGGACTGTCCCTAGGCTGTGTCCCCATGCCCAGACTGCCCTCCAGGAGGGTTACCAGCCTGTCTACTGAAGCGTGATCTTTTGCAAGGCCCTTCTCCATGTTCCTGGGTGTCTCTGGGCAAGTGCAAAGATTTGCTCAATGGCTGTTGGGATGATGCCAGTTTCTCTTTCAAATGCCACCTACCCCGGGCTGGGTTTTTCATCGATGCTTTACATATGGCATGATTGCCCAGACTGCACTGCAGCAGGAAAGCGGGGCTGAGCCGCATGGCTTCAAACAGCACCAGGAGACCAGGGCATACTGGCTCCTCTTGGCACAAGGAGAGGCTGGTCCTCATGGAGACTTACTTTGTCTTTCTGGAAAAATACAGACAATGAAGTGCCAAATTTTCTTGCATATAACACATACCTCTCCCCCCAGAAAAAAACTGCTAGAAATTGAGGTGCGCGTTATAGGTGAGAAATACAATAAGAGCAGCTTCTGCTACTTATGAAGCATAAGCAAAAGTAAAAATCTGGAATGAATCCACAAGGAGCAGGACAATGAGCAGGCCTGGCTCCTTCACTGCTGCTACTCAGTTACTGCAAAGCAAGATCTTTTTTTCCCCTCGTTCTGCCTTTCAAAACCAAGGTGCATATCATATATGAGAAAATACAGTATTTAAAATAAACGTGGCAGATACCCACTGTTTATAAACTAGCCCCTTTCCTTTGTGTCTCTATGCAAGGACCACCGCTGTGTGGGGAGAGCCGGCAGCGAGTAACCCCCTCCACACATGGTGTAAATACCTACATGGTTTACAGTAACCACTAAACCTGAGCCAGCCATTCGTTCATAACCGATTGCTTAGTTAAAACACTTCCCCTCCTCTGTTCCCAGAATGCCCAAGGGCAGATCACAGTTTTTAAGCTATTTTTATTTCAGCTCTTGTAGCTGACTGAATGCTTTCCAAAACATTACTAAATGGCTTTGAAGCACAGGTCCCATGGGCTTCCAAGGGCATAGATGACTCCTAATGACAATCCCATGCTAAGGCTTGCTGAATGTTGGACTAGCCGGGGTCTCCTGAGCTTTCAAGTCCAGTCCCTTGCATCTGCAAGACAGTCATTAACCAAAGTTATCCCGATGATCTGTAAGGTCCCTTCCAGCCCCTAACAACTATGAGCGTGTGTAGAAAAAATTATATTTCCCATTTATAGCGACGCAACTGCATTTGTGTTTGCACAACCCGGGATCTCCCGCCACCCTAACAGTCCATTTAGTGCCTTAAAATAACACTTACTTGGAGGTGTCTTATTTTGTGGCGTTCCCCAGTTACGCCGCCCCAGCTATGGAGTTGGTTCGTCTAAACAGCCAGTGACGCTAAAGACTTCTAATTAATCCCCTTCGCCACAAGGCATCGCTGTGTTTTAGCCTTTAGCTAGTAGGTGGCACTGTGTGTTTTTTTACCCTCGCTCACTCCTCACTCCTCCTTCACAGCACACAGTGGCGACAGAATTTGGGTCGGTACTTTTGTTTTATTCTTTTTAATAAAAAGAAATGGTGGAGGAACCCAATATCCCCCAAATTATTTACTACCCTCTCTTAACTCTTCCACCCCCCCACCACCTAAAGTCTATGTCCTCCTGCTCCCAGCCATGCACCCTCCACCCCACACTGCTCCACCGTGTGCGCCCACTGCAGTGGGCAAAGCTCCTGAAGACAGCATTACCATAATGGTAAGTTTTTTGCAAGTAGTTTGAAATTTTGGAGTGTGTGGCTACATGACTTCCTTCAATATTGCAACCCTTCTGAACTTCCTCACATTTCATTTCAGAACCACGATGAATCTATGAACCACCATGAAACTTTGAAACTCTGAATCCCCAAAATCACTACCTCAAACCTTTCACCCACATGTATAAGGAACAACATCCAAAACACCAAGAGAACTGTTCTAGCCAATGCTGGTAGCAGAGTTGCTGGTTGTACTGGCAAAAAAGGTGCTATTGATGCCAGGGATGTATTTGGTAGCCATACTATTGATGTCATATCTTTACCAGCTGCTCAAGTGAGATAAGCTGCCCTGGGGAAAACACTGCTTTTATGCTGGTAGCAGCAACATCTACACTAATAGTGTACATTTTGCCTACATGGTATAGACTCATCATCAGAAACAGAAGACCCCACTCCCCTAGTCAACATGACTATGAACAACAACATTTTCTAGTGCAGACCCAACGTCACTCGGCTGCTGTTGAAGATGCTGCCCTCTGAACAACCAGCTCAATGACAAGAGATTTGTTGCAAGTATGCAGGATCTGACACACTCGTGAGACCCAGGGGTTGGGACATGCTGCTGTCTGGGGCTGGGGGGGAAGAGTCACTCACAGGCTCGAGTCCCAGCATGAATACTCATGTCCCTCAGGTGGAAACTGGTTCCCCTTCTTTGTGCAATATTGACTTGGAACATCTGTATCTGCAAGCACTCCTGGCAGTAAATTCATCTGCTGACATGGTCCTGCTGAGTGACTATGAAAGGATTATAGACACAGACAAGAACGGATTTGCTTAAATATTCAAGTGTAGATTTGCTGATTTTTAAAAAGATAACCATGCCCCATCCACTATAGACCCAACACAAATGGTCTGTGCAATACGAACGGGACACGCCACTTCAGCCCTTAGCAATTTTCAATTCTGAAAAGAAACTTCCAGATTCATCCTATTTTAAGTCGAGTACATACGAGAACATCCTGGCATGTCGCAGTCTTTTGTCTTGGATTGTTTTTAGTGCTCTCTCACTTAGGGGCCAATACCAGCCTATTTCCCATAATAAACTGCTTAACTCTTGCAGATCTGTAACAAGCAAACAAACATGAAATTATTTGACACCATGGATCACCCAAAGAGGCACAAGATTTTTTTACCTCTCCTTCCAAACCCAGCTGAAGCCAGGCATGAGTTCCCATGGCAAGCACAAGCGTTTGCTGTAGGCAGAATTGTAGGGAACAACTTAAGAATGTAAATTGTGGCTAATCGCGTACATGAGTGGATACGTGGACAATGCTGGAGCTAAGAGTTTTTAATTGCTGAAAAACAATTCCTTGCACAATGTCAAGTGGGAGCGGAAGCCACCAGAGAGGTCATAATTAGGTAATAGGACACACATAAGCATCAGGCTTCGGGATAAGCCACGGGAGGCATCTAGGGGCGAAGGGGCACCAGGCTGAAGGGCAAGTGACTATTTGAGAGCAAAGAGAGTCCGATTATCTCCTAGAACTGCCCCAGCCTGGAGGCAGAAACACCCCTGGCTAAATTGCTAGAACTGCACCAGCCTGGAGGCAGAAACACCCCTGGCTAAACCAGCTCAAGGTTAGCAACAAGGTTTAGTTAGGAGTGATCCTGCCTTGGGCAGGGGGCTAGACTAGGTGACGGCATACGGTCCCTTCCAGCCCTGCTTTTCTACAAACCCTGGAAGATAGATCTGCCTGCTTTGGAGACTGGCTACATAACCTTCTGTCTTGACACAGCCTCAGCAAAGCACTTCAGAGCATAGCGCATTTATTCACGTGTGGGGGGCATCTTGCTTTTGGGTCCAACAGCATCCTCTACCTTGCCTGAGCAAAGCCACGGCATGACCACCAGGGAGGAGGGGAAGCTGCATCAGCATCCAATGTGTTGGGCACACCAAGGAGACTGTCATGTTGTCTGTTCATACTGGGGGACGCAGCTGGAAGGGTGTGGGGGGTGCCATCACATGCATGGTGGGACTTGAGAAGAGCCTCTTGCAACCAAGTGGGAGAGAAGAGGTCAAAAATGCAGAGGTCCCAAATGGTGACCCCTCATCTGTGGCTAGGGCCAAACCTCTTACCTGCATCTCCCTGCATCCATTCCCTTAAGCAGCTGCCTGAGCTGGCCCAGAGCCCGGGAACTCACTGCCAGTCTCTGGGAGAGATGGGATAAGCAAAGCACCCGCTCAAACCTGCTCCCCCAGCCCTTTGCTCAGATGCCATCTGCTTTGCAAACCCCTCCTTTGGCTCACCTTTCTCCGCTGCATCAGATCCAAGCCCCTCATAAGTCACCTTCGATGCTATCCGAGAAGATATGGCAAAGACACGGCCTGTGGCTGGATCCAACCTACAGAGTCCAGCCCCAATGGGATGCTAGCTCAGTCCAGAGGGATCCACCAGGACATCCCCTCGCCCCCCGCAAACCTTTGGAGTAGCTCGTCTCCCTTCTGCTCACCCAAGTCTCCCTGCAAGACCCCTGCCACCAAGCTCCCAAGTAACGAGCCATCTATAGACTCACAGCTGCAGCCCAGGAGAGCCTTTCTACGTACTTATCTAGTCCTCGGATCAAGCGGAGCTGTTTTTTCTGTATTTTGCGGGGAAACAGCCTATTTTATCCAGAGGGCAGGGTGTCAGAAGGATGCCCATGGCCTTGAGGCTGCTGTGCGGGGAGCGGGGCAGGTGATGATGGAGGGAAGAGGTGTTTACAGCCCCCAGCCGTGCATGGAGCAGCCAGCAGATGTTTCAGGCAGTTCTTGGCAGGAGGGAGCGTCCGGTGGGTGGATGAGGAACATCTGCGAGGGAGCGCGAGGGCGCAGAGAGTCCCGCTCGAGGAGGGGCCGCTTGTCTCGCAAGGGTGTGTGTAAAACCCAGCCAAAGCCGCGCAGCTGCAGCCTCCCAGCCCTCTGCTCCACAGGCTCTCCCCAGCTTGCAAGCCTAGCCCCCCACTACAGAAAGGATGTGGACACATTGGCGAGAGTCCAGCAAAGAGCAACAAAAATGGTTGCGGGGCTGGGGGACATGATTTATGAGGACAGACTGAGGGAACTGGGCTTATTTAGTCTGGATTAGAGAAGATCGAGGGGGGATTGAATAGCAGCCTTCAAATCCCTGCAAGGGGTTGCAAAGAGGATGGAGTTGGGCTGGTGGGAGCAGATGAAACAAGGAGCAATGGGCTCAAGTTGCAGCAAGGGAAGTTGAGGTTGGATATTAGGAAAAACTCTCTCATTAGGAGAGGGGTGAAGCATTGGGATGGGTTACCTAGAGAGGTGGTGGGATCTCCATCCTTGGAGGTTTTTAAGGCCCAACTTGACAAAGCCGTGACTGGGATGATGTAGTTGGGGCTGGTCCTGCTTGGAGCAGGGGGTTGGATTAGATGTGACCTCCTGAGGTCTTCTATGATTTTAAGCACACTCTCAAGATGGGTATAGCCCCCACTTCATTTCTCATCCTCGGAGACATCGCCTCAACCATCTCCTTGGTCGAAACAGTATTCAGCCGCCAGCAGCACACGGCCTTCCCTGCCAGCAGCCTTCAATAACAAATCAGCCCAGCTGGACTCAGCGTCTGTGTCTAGAGAGGGGAAAGACCGGCTGCCTTTGAACCTGGGTCTAGCAAACCAACACGGGCACATTGCCATTTCCCATGTGCCAGTTCTAGTCCAAAGGGCGTCACTCCAGATTTACACAGGGGCAGTGGAAGCCCAGTCTGCGCTGGAGATTAGCCTCACGTAGAGGCACTTGTGTCCCACTACGAGGGCAACGAGGATGATCAGGGCATGGAAAGGTTTTCCATGCAAGGAGAGACTAAATAGGCTAGTGGAGTTCCCATCTTAAGAGAACAGTCTATGCAATCCCAAGCGGCGTGGGGAAAGCAAATCTGGATTTACTATTTACCCCCTCTCACCACGGTAGAATTAGGGGACATGCAATAAGGACATTAAGAAGCCAGTTTAAAACAGATGCAAGGACGTTTTTCTTGGCACAACCTGCAATTAGCTCATTGCCACGGGACGCCGTGGAGGCTGATCGTTTAGCCCAGTCTGAAAGGGGATTGGACAAACGCATCGAGGCGATGATCATCCAACACCAACTTTGCAAGGCTGGCCACCCGGATGGCCAATTCCAGACTCCCAAAGCAAGTTTTATTCTCCCAGATCACCCAAGGCATACGTGTAAGAGGAGGACAGAGAAAGCATTTCAAGGACGTCCTCAAGGCTGACTTGAAAACATGCAACACTGATGTCAACTCATGGGAGAAGATCACCTGGGGCTGCCCCAAATGGAAGAAGGGTCTGCTGCAAGGATTTCGGTACTTTGAAACCTCACGATGACAACAGGAGAATGAAAAGCGGGAGCGGCAGGAACGGCGTATCGCAGACCAAACCAAGAGCCCAGCGCCACCGCCCAGTGCAGAAACATGTGTCCAAGCTGCAACGGAGTCGGTCAATCCTGGATCGGCCTCATCAGGCATCTTTGGACTCACAGATGAGACGATCATGAAAGACGATCATCCTCGACTGCAAGGGATTGCCGATGGCCAAGTGCATGGAGGACAGGTCCATGAGCGGGTGCGACGTGTTAGGGCTCCCCAGGCCTTGGCGAAAAACACTCTTCTTTTATCTTTCATCAAACACCAGGGGGTTTTTGCAGTGTCTGATGTGGAAGGCAAAGTTGAATGAGTCCAAACACTCGCCAGACAGATCCCTGGCTCCAGATCGGTCGGCAGCGTGCGCCCAAACAGCCGACTTGCTCCGAGGGGACGGGGGAGGAAGATAATCGCTGGCTGCGAGGTCAAAGCTGAGTCCGAGGGTGAGCTTTCCAACTGTTCCCGTCACTGATGACAGCAGCAGCTGTACCACGTTCCCGGCAGCCCATCCTCCTCCTTGGCCCAAAGCTACTGTGCTGTGGTCACCAAGAGCCACGGTCCCACCCCAGCTCTCTTGGCTGCAAAACACCACACCACGGGGCTCAGCCCCATGCCCAGAGTGCAGCGTGAGCCCTGCCGGCGGTCTCTTATGGTACTTCAAGAGGTGTCTTGGGCCTTTCCGGTCACAGTCCCCTCAGCACCGTGCGGCCTTTCTGCAATCTATGCAGCACACAGTGGTGGAGATCAATGGCTTATGGCCATCCCTCATGCTAAGCCCCTCCAGCAGCTTCGATCCCAGCACCACCCACTCCTACGAAGTGCCGGAGAAATCCAGTTTTCCAATGGAAATCTCTCTTGCTGTTACCCGAATGTCCAGCCTACGACCCTGACGCCCTTAGGGCAAGGCTTGTTCCTTCTTGAGACACCACGCCCGCCATGGGAGCGACCATATAAATAGCATTACTACCACCACTTGCATTGCAAAGGCACATAGAAGGTGCAACTGCAATCAGAGACACGTGTGCTAGGTGTTGTACGTGTACACACACAGAATAGTTACACTGCAATCAAAGACACAGCTTCACCCTTTTATTCTACCGCAGGGTCAGACTGGTATGGACAGTGCGGTTTTTTGCCTTCCTCTACCTGGGATCTCTTGAGTGTATTAACCTTTTATAGAAACAGGACATTGGCTGCCGTGGTCCCCCTGCTTGACCTGTGGCAGGTTCGGGTGTCAAGTCTTATGTTGAGTTGACAGTATTTTTGCTACGAGGTTAGAGGATAGATTTGTCTGGGATGGTTTGGATAGGGATGATCCTGCCTCAGGCCGCGGGTTGGATGGATGACCTCCGGAGATCCCTTCCAGCCCAACTTCTGATTCATCGGGTGGGATCATAGACGACGGGAATGAAGGGAGCCTGAGAGGTCATCTGCTACATCTTCTCACACCAGGGCAGGATCAAATAATTAGACTCATGCACATAGACAAACCAGCTTTAAGATAGTTAGCTCAGGGACCGACGGTGCAGCCGCAGCAGCGTGGCCGCTGCCCCTGGGGTCTTAACCACACTGAGCCCTGTTCCTAGTTTCATAGTTGGTCGGGTTGGAAGGGACTTGAGCAGATCATCAAGTCCGACCCCCTCCCATGTTACTGCCCCATCCCATACCCTTCGGTGATGCCTCCATCTGCAAGGGGTTGCACTTCGCCTGTGGGATTTATCCACCAGTGGGGGTTGCCTTTGTACGCCAAGCCGAAGAGCGGCCCTCTTCGTACAGAATATGCACGTCCACACAACCAGTATGGACGTATTTAAAATGCCCTTTCTCATGTTATACCCTCTCTGAGATCTGAACAGCGGGTTTAAATCTGCCGAGGATGACCCCAGGAGCAAAGAGGTCGCGTCAGGACATCCTTCTTCCATTTGCAATGCCCCCTTGTAGCATCGTGCCTCCACTGGTGGCCCGAGAGAGGATGACCGCATTCAGGTTGCTGTAAGGTCCAGCCTCCTCCTCCCCGAAAGGCCTCTTTGCCTCCCTGCTAAGTCTGTGCTCCCTCCCAGCTGCCCCCTGCGTGACTGCCCATCCCGTGCTACCAGCCAGCGAGGCAGCCACTCACCCAGGCTTTAATTAACAGCTGGCAGACAGCCGGCATCAATAGGCCTGTCACCCTAACGATGCAAGGGCAACTCTGTGCATTGTGGCTGGCGGGCCTGCGATGAAGAAGCCGCTTAAGCATCTATTGCTGATACCCACGGTCACAGCACGGCTCTCTGTCCCCCTCTGCCGTGTCCCTGCCGTGGCCGCAGCACGCTCCAGGCTCCGAGTGAGCCCCCTTCTCTGCCAATTAAAGCAATGCAGAGACGCTTCAACTCATTTGGGAGAGGCCAGGTTCTTCCTCCCCCCGCCATGCTCCAGCTGTCTGGAAAAGCAAAGCAAAAATGATCAATCCCCCCCTCCCTTCAAATTTGCTACAGCAGAATTTCACTCAGTTTTCGAGTCAGCTCTAGGCTGTGATTGCAGTCAAGGGGCTTTGGGACTCCTGGGTCCTTTCCAGCACTGTCACGAATGCTCAGCATAACTTTAAACAACCTTAATTTCCACGCCTCCAGTAGCCCATGCACGGACCCCAGCACCGAGCAAACTCCCTGGCAGGCTATGGAAGTGAGTGCCTATCTCCAGAGGGTCTCGAGCATTTTTCACCAGAAACACTTTGCAAGGTGACATAGGCATCCTTTCTCCTTCCACCTTCCTTCCCAACAGAAGAGGAAGAAAAACAGCACCCGCCTTTGCATCGTTTCCCGGCTTTTCCTGCCTGTCGGGGTCATTTCAGGCAGGAGACAAAGCTTGTCACAGCCAGCGAGCACCATGAAGAAACCCCGGTGAAAAATCCTGGGATGGGCGCTCTCTTCCCACGTGGCGGACGCAGGAGAAAGGCTGCACGCTGCCACACCAGCCCCAGACTGCGCACAAATGGGCATCTCCATCGATTCAACCACATGGAAAATGTAGCAGGGAACAGAGATTAAAACCAATGGAATTGAACAGATCCCCCGTGGAAACCGATATGCACGCAGCAGCCAAATACAGACCTTGGGCATACACTTCTGTGTTGCAAAACCCATACAACCCCCCGCTAGCAGGCAGGCGTATCCCCATCCCAACACACACGCCAATGCACACCCACCTGGGACCCTCCAGAGTCAGCGCTTGCCGCCTCTGCTCATCGAACCAGGTCGACCGCTTATGCCAGCCGCAGCTCAGCCTTCGTGCCCCGTTACGTTTGCTACCAGCCGCGTCGGACGCTCCTTTGTTCAGGCAGCACCAGAAAAGGCCACGCAGAAGGGACGAGAGCAAATCCCAGCCGGATAAACAGTCATATTTCCCGGGCTTCTCCCAGGAGAGAGCTGCTGCAGGAGGGGCAGGGGCTCACGTTGGAGGCTGGCGCCAGGCAGAAGCAGAGCGCGCGGCTCCGGCCGGCCCGGTAATTGCAGCAAAGAGCTCGGAGAGCAGCAGCAGGAGGGATTGTCCTGGTTGTTCAGAGTCCCGGCGTTTCAGCTCCATCCATGCACTTGCTAATCCAGCCCAGACGTCAGGGGCAGGGGGGTGGGCCTTGCCTGCTCGCAGCGGATCAGCCGAGATGCTCCAGGAGCTGGGCAGATCCGGACGATACACCCCTCGCCGGTGGGCTGCAGGGCCTGCTTTATGTTACAGAGGAAGCGTTTAGGCGAGAGGCTGTCCCAGCGCACGTGAAACCAGATGATCCGACATGCATGAGCATTGCACTTACTCCACAACGCCATGCTGCTGGGTGCGGCGAGGCT
Organism: Alligator sinensis; assembly: GCF_000455745.1. Classification (NCBI taxonomy): domain Eukaryota; kingdom Metazoa; phylum Chordata; order Crocodylia; family Alligatoridae; genus Alligator; species Alligator sinensis. Next base: position 383,434 of record NW_005842417.1, read on the forward strand.
TGCAAGTGTTTCCTTTCCGAGGCTTTTATCCACACATTTATTTAATAACAGCTGTTTTTATACCATCCCCTCCAAGAAGAGAAGATGCATTACTGGACCTTTGAAAATAGTGGATCCAGGAAGCAAATCAGGGCTCGTGATTGAGCCCACATGGAGCCATCCTGTAGCACTGAGCTGAGATGGAAACAACAGAATTGAATAAACACGTCTACATACACCCAAATCTTCTGGCATGGCAGGACCTCAGTCTTTCTTTAGGATGCTGTGACATGGGAATAGTTATTACTAGGCCCTTTGTGAGGCAGGGGTTGCAGCAGTTGTGTATGGGGGAAGGAGGGAAGCTCATCTCTGCCAAACACTGAAACAAGGACTATTTGTTCCCCCCTCCCCAAGTGTCAACGGGAAAAAATAATAATAAAAGTGCTGTAATATTGTTCCCACCCTGCCTTTCAGAGAGTGAGTTTAATCATTGTCACCGCCAGTTTAGGTTGGAGATCTCCTTATCCACCCAGCTTTCCAGACTCTGGTGTAGGCAGAACAGTTGCCTTGTATTTAAAGGCAAAAAATACATAAATCGGAAGCAACACCCGTTTTCAAACGGAGACATGCTCTGTTGAAAACATTGGCGTAACATCCATTTATCCATGTCACGTGCTCGGGACCCAAGAGCATCAATAAGGCTGCACCACATTTGAACACGCGTGCAACCGGGTATCAAAACTGCCCAAGCGAACCCTGAAATGTGGATATGGACACGCCCAGCAGCATGGGATAGTTAGTTAAGGAAACATGATATTTTCTTACCAAAAACAAAACAAGAGAACCCCCCCACCAAAACCCAAACCATTTCTTGGATGAGAAATGCTGTAAACTTTTCCTGCACCGCTTTTAAAACATAGTGGGCGCGTCTACATGAGAAACAACCCGTGCGGCGCTGGGCCTGGGCAGTACCGCCGGTTACTGTGCACTCATTTAGTACTCGCTTAAGCAATCGATGCCTGCACTTGCTTAAGCAAGTACTAAATGACCGTGCAGTAGCAATGGCGCAGTTGGGCTCACATGTAGACGTGTGCAGTATGAAGTGGATCACCTAACAGTAACCTGGACATTTTTATGCATTTGCTCAGTAAATGTAAAGTAAATGTAAATATTATATGAGTATTTAACCTAAAGAATGCAATTCCCCGTGGAGTAGAGTTATTGCACCAAATTTGACGGGTGAAATTCAATCAAATCCAGACCCGCTGCTTCCGGGTGAATTTTGGTCCTGCTTTTGTGGCAAGCTGAATACATTTTGAACTTGGAGGTCACCCCTGCCACCTCCTGAGGGCTGTTTGAATGAGCTCAGTATGCAGGACACCTTGTCCTGGACCAAAAGCCTGTTGAGCTACGTGAAGCACCAGCACAAAACACACGTAGAGCCCCTAACCCCAGAGGTCTTCAAACAAAGAGCCATTTCCTTTTTCTAGGCCTTCTTTGTGCCATTTTATTGTGCATCTGTATCTCAAGCTCTCCTCCTCTTCCACCATACACCAATTGTCAGGGGAGAGGTTGACAGGCACCAGTTACAGAGCCTGGACCCTCTAGATCTGGCTCTCAGCTCAAGACATCCCAGTTCAATCCCTGCTACTCTGGCTGGGAAGCTGGTTGTCTGCTCATACCTTGACCACGGCTGCAGCTATGGATCGGGGCTGACGCTGGAGCAGTGCCCAACAGACCTGTCCACGCTGATGCCCTCGTATCCCCGATCTAGCCACGGTTCATTTGAAACCCAGCCCAGCATGCAAGCCCTTCCCATAAGCAGTTCCTTGCATTTGCCAGCTCCACGTTTCTAACTGTTAGTCTCGTTCCACGCTAATCGGGCTTGGGGAAAGCCTTCAAACGTTCTCCCACCTAGATAACATTGCATCCCTCTGCAAAGTCTGTCGCCTCTTCCGCTCCCAGCTCTCCCAGACCCGCACCAGGTGCTGTTGCCTTTGGCAGGACATCCTGGCAACGCTGAGCAAAGCCTATTTGGGGTGAAGTGCATTAGGGGAGCAGATACACAACACATTGCACATAGAAGTTTCCACATATTTTTCAAGGGGTAACTTAATCCTGGATTTCAAGGGCTTTCCTTTGTAGTAGGATCTGCGCCCTTTGTGTCTGCTCCGCTTTTACCATGTAGTGAATGTGAATTTCTCTCACAGTAAAGCACTGGGACTTGACACCCACAGAAGGGGTTTTCTCCAGGCCGAGAGGCCCTGAATCCTGCCCAGAAATGAGGCTAGAGAACAAGGCAGGGTTCGGAGGACTTCCCCTGGAGGCTTTATGGGCGAGTCCCCTCCTCCAGGCAAGGAGAGGGACCTAAGGTACTCCACATCTGCATCCCTCCTGTATCTGGCTCCTCCAGAGAAAAGAGGGAGAAAGACCCCACGCCAGCCCTCCACACCGAGGAAGGAAAGAAGGAAGAAAGATTTGAATTAGAGAGATCCAAGTGTGGGCCCTTCTGAAAAAGGAGCTAAGGAAGAGGAGTTGTAGAGCAGTTCAGAAAGAACCGAGCAGTGCCAAGATGAGAAGTACGAAGGGATAACAAGAAAGAGCTGCAAAGAGTTGCTTGGCAAGGTCTAACAGATATTGGTCTCCAGCACGCACCTTGTTGCATCGACAACGTGGAGCTGGTGCATCTCCAGGCATGGCTTGCACCGATGCACCAAGACTCGAGACAGGCACGTGCAGCCGAGGGCTGCGGATCGTTTCTGCACTGCCCAAGCACTCACGCCAATGCAAGGTAGTCGCCCCAATGCTCCAACCCATCTGGCCCTGAGCTCAGTAGAAGACCCTACCGTGGAGTCCTGAGGGCTGATCTTTCTTTGGTCATCCTAAAGCCCTGGTCGGGGTTTGGAAGGAGCTATACCCAGCACATTACGGCAATCCTCCCCTTGAACTGAAACACGCAGCATAGGAATTACAGGGACTTCTCCAAGAGCTCAGCCTTGTGCAGAGCTCTGCAAAAGCATCCCCCCAAGGCCTTCCAACAGTGTCCTCAGGAGAGAAAGATCGTGTCTTTACAAGGAGATTTCCCATCAGCAGTGGAAGCTACGTTGCAGGACATCCTCCAGGCCAAATATACTCTTCTTCTACTTATTTCATCTATTTTGGACATGTTGCACCCTTAAAAGCTTGGAAGGGTCATGGTAGTGACATAGCTAATTTCCTTCTAGGGACTTTTTAGGGGCATGGTTTTCTGGGTGGCCAGAGGGCATCTCTTTTTGTGGAAAGACCCAAGACTTTTGGGTTCAGAGCTGAAGGAGCAAGGTCCCGAGTTCCTAGATGCACATGCATGTCTGGATGATTTACACAGCTGGGTTGCATCTAAAGCAGATGGATTTGATGCTTTGCATGAGAGAGGTCCAGGGGTAGGACCGTGCCCGTATCACTGAGACTGAGGAAACACTATGGGTACATTTTGTCCCATGCACAAGGATGCCTCAGGCAGCAGCAAAGCCATTCATTAGCAAGTCACAAATGAGGTTATTTTAAATCTGATTTGAAAAGGCTGTGGTTGCCGTGAAAGCTGCTCGTTAGAGCCCTGCCTGCGTTCCCAGCAGAGGCCAGTGGGAAGCTTCGAGACGTCCCAAGGGGCAGATGACTACATGAACATCCCTGTTCCTGAGGAGTTTAGCATTTATCTGGGCAGGTCTCATGGGACAAGGTATTGCTCATGCCGAGGGAGCAGGAGCCTGCTCGGACAGATTGACAACCCTTCCCAGACTGGGACTCTGATTCATCAAGACAAACCCCGTGCCCAGATGCAGGATTTGCTGTTCCTAAGCCAATCCAGGCAGATGCCCATGTAGCCTCCTCTTGAAAACTAGCAATGCAAGAGATTTCACAAGCTTCCCCAGGCAGCTGGTACCGTCGTCCTGCAAAACTTTATGGGAGGTTGATCCAGACCTGCCATGCTGTTGCTGCCAACTCTTCCCTCCCATGGTGTCCTCTGTGGCAGGACGAGCAGCTAATGCGACTTACAGCGAGGCCTGAATCTGAAGAGCAAAAGCCGATAGGAGCGTGCCACATGGAAAGCGAGCGGGACGTGGTCATCCGAGAGGGGTAGGAAGCAAATGGGTCTGCGCTCTGCATTTGTGCTAATGCACAGAGCTATCCAGGGGCATCCCCAAGCTGAGCAAGAGAGCTGAGGCTTTCGGGGAATGGGCCATGTCCATGATATACGTGAAGCTCTTCTATGATTTGTAAATACTGGGCATTGACCTGGGGTTTTTTTTTTCTGACATTTAGACCACGAACAGACCGATTTGGTTTAACAGTAGGTTGTAAGGAAGTGAATGGCACAAACTGCCTCTCCAACACTGGCAGGAGTCTGGGATAAAGGCCGGACCACCAACCCAGAAGTCTGGCTTTGGCTCCTGGGGAACAAAGGGGCCGTGACAAGAGATGGAAGGACGGCTAGATGGAAGGACGTCATTCAGGGCAGCTTAGTGGAGCAATCAGATAGCACAGACATCCGCTGGCGGGGTGGTCTGAAGCAGCTCGGGCCATCCATGACTGCCAGCATGGGATGTCCAGTTGCAGGTACACGTGCAGACTCTTGGTGGCTATGCTACGCATTGCTCCCATGTATTAAAATAACAGCATTTTGGTTTTAAGGCAGCCTGGACACTGTATTGACAGGGCCCCAGAGGGTCAGTACCTCGGGTTCACAAAGCACCTCCATCCGGGGCCCCGTCTGAGAGGAGCATTGCAGAACTGCTCCCCAGGGGAGACGGAGCCTCCCCTCCAAGAGGACACGCTCAAGGCAACCAGAAAGGCAGAAGTGAAACTCGCCCTGCAAGCACAATGCTGTCAGACCCAGACTAAAGAGTACAGAACATGAGTATTGGCCTGGCTCCATCTCTAGAGGCAAGCAATGCATTTTGGGACATGTGCTGGACCAGACTAGAGCATCACACCTGGTCTTTGGTTGGGAGCAGTGAGGGACAGGTAAGCCACCCCACCCAGACCCCCAGGGCAGAAGACAGCAATAAGTGTCGGGACATTTCTGTCCCGACACAAGGGGTGACTGTCACCCCACAACCGGCGATCTGACCGGCCGTATTTCAACATGCATCACCAGGAAGCATGCACTAGTCCAGACTTTGCATATGCGAAAGTATCACCACTGCCATCCCCACGATCACTGCAGATGAGTCCATCTTCAAGCTGGTTTCCTCCAATACCCCAAAACCCAATTCCCTCTGCTCTTCCTCCCTGCTACGCTTGCCACCACTCCTTCATCCTCCTCCCATTCCTGGCTTCGTCCCTGGATCCGTCGTTGCTGTCCATCTCATTCTTCCAGTTGCAGCACCCCGCATTGCTGGGAGCCTCTCCAGCTGCAGCATCCAAAGGGACGAGCAGGAGTCACTTGGACCAAGCAGAATTACTAGTTGTTTCATATTCAGCAAAACACTGCACTGCTCCTACCAGGAGATTAGCAATCCAGTTAGAAGACAGCACGTGTCACAGGTCCCTCTTCATCCAGTCTGCAGAGGCTCCCCAGCATCTCCCAACCAGCTGGTTCAAAGCATATCTACGTACACTTTCACTCCAGAGGTGCTCAGCTCAGCCCATCAATGTTGGCTAATATGTCAATGTGCCTCCAGTTAAGTATGTACCAAGGGCTTTCCCAGTTTGGGGTCCTTTGCAGGCATTTTGTGCTGCACCGGCCCATTCAGCACCATGGTGGATCTACAAGAGCCAGCTATGCTGCTGCATGTGGGGGGAAAGGCTATACTTTAGCAAGAGGAAGGGAGTCTCAAGACAAGTTAAGTAGCACCAAATCTTTCCCCAGAACATTACAGAGACTATGAGCATATGTGCAGCTGTCAACCATAGCTTTTGGCTACATTGGCAAGTACCTTTTCTGGTCTAGTAACACCACACCAGCCACTCCGATTGGGCCCCCAGCTTTACCATTGAAGCTTTGAAACTAGAGCCAAAGTTTAACTAAAATTAAACTTTGAAATTTTACCAAATTACACTAGTAAAAGGACAGTTTTTAGTTCTTTAGTTGTAGTTGTATTGCCCTACAACTAATCAATCAGGGGCTTCTGATGGTGAGACCACAAGAAGTGCCACACTGGGTCACCCCAATGGTCCAGCTTGTCAAGTCTTCTGTCTCTGGCAGTGGCAGGAGTGGATGTGATAGAGAGTGAGCATTGAATTGGATATAGCTAAAGTTATTCATTACCCTCCTTGCCTTTCACCACTTATTGGGGTAGAGATGCCAGAGGAAGCATCTCCAACCCTTTTGTTCAAAAGTCACTAACAGATCTATCATCCGTGAATTTATCCAGTCCCTTTTTTTGAACCTGGCTATGCTATCCGCCTCCACTGCCTCCTGTGACAATGAACTAACTACATGTCATGTAAAAGAAAGTAAATGTGGCATCTTTTAGTGCCTGGCAGATTTCTACCAGTTTGGCTGTGGGGTGGGGTGGACATGATTATAGATCGAGAGGGTTAATAGTAACTCATGTCAGGGCGTCCACAGTTCACCATTTGCTGGGTCAGACTGCAAGTCCATCTGGCTCATCATCAGACCGTGGCAAAGAGCCGATGCTGAAGGGAGAGTGAACGGGGTCTGACCCAGGCCTCCCTCCCACCCACCCTTGTTTCTTTTCCATTCATTTTAAACTTACTACCAACTAGTCCCATTTTCTGACCCCTAGTTCTTGCATAGTGAGGAAATGAGACCGCTCCTGTGCAAAGGAATAATTCTGCTGTGCTGCAGCACCTAATTGCTAGTAGCCAAGCATGGTTTATTGTGCTGATTATCACACAGCTGGATGCTTTCTTCCAGCTTGGTACTAAAAAAAAAAAATCATCATTGTACTGGAAAGGACTGTGGAAGCTTTGTGTGAGAGGGGCCGTCGAATTCAGCACTCCCACTGCAAGCCTGGATGGTACCAGAGAGGTCAGCTAAGGCCATTGGAAAGCCTCAATGAAATTAAGGAATGGATCAAAAGTCTAATTACATTCTTCTGGTCGTAGGAACAGGACAGAAGATATTCCCCTGTGCTTTTTAGGGGCTAGGCTTTGTATGTAGGGTGGAAATAAAGCTTTTGAGAAGGAAGACCTAGCTTAAGGCTTGTATAGCATCTCTCACAGCAATCATCTTAGCCTCCACGACAAGTCCGTTAGTGCCAATTCCCTTCATATATGAAAAAGTGTGCGTGAGCAAAGAATGGGCATTAAACTCAGCCGACGCGAGGTGCTTGCACAGAGCACCTGGCTTTCGGGCAAGTTCGGCGTTAAGAGTCCCCCAGAATCAGCCCCATTTGCAGTATCGCTAGCAGCACAAAATAAAACGTGTGCAAATGCCATCGTGTGCTCAGCATGCCAGGAGCTGGAAGGGGTTGGAGGGAGTCTCGGCTCCGCTTTCGACTGACTCCAGACCTGAGTGGGACAGGCTGCTGTACAGACTGGGTTTCTTCTTTTGAAACCAGGGGGAAGTTCCTCATATCCCCCTGCAAAAAACTTCCTTTCGATTCTTCCAAAGGAGCCTGGATGGAAGGAGGTTTGCCTGGGTCCCTGGGACAGGGGGAGGTAGGGGAGGAGGGGACTGTGAGGATGCTCCTGAGAGATGACTGCCAGCGAGGATTTCCTCCCCTTTCCTGTAGGGCAGAGTACCTGCAACTGGGATTTTGTGGTTTGCAGGTGGTTCCCCTGCCGTGACAAGCTGCATGCATTCAGCCTTTGTCCTCCGGCCTTGGCAGCCGTGCCAAGATGGATCCTGGCTCCATCCCATGCAATAGCTCGTTCCTGGGGTGCCCGTGGACTTCTCCACCTCTTCCTCCCTGCCGAAAGCACGGCAGTGGAGGACCTATAATCCTGCCGCTTTCATGGTCTTCTTCAGCTCCATCGGGGGCCCCCGGCACCCTTGTGTTTCTTTCTCTAAGGCAACAAAACAGACATTGCATTTGTCCTAGATAACCATTTTATCCAGGGTCAAAGCAGTCATTCAGACACCCACGTCCATGATAAATCCTAGAAAGGTTCGTGGGAGAAGAAGAACTAATAGTCTATCCCAGGACATCGCGGGGTGCATCTGAACAGTTATCTGGGGATTGCTTCATTGAATCAATGGCAGAAGAGCGCAGTGCCTTCAGCTGCTCACCCCAACCCCGTGTACGCACGAATCCCAGCATATTTCTGTCCTGGGGCAGACACAGGCACAACTTGTCCAGGAGCCACTGCAATGTCTGTTCCTAGCCTAAAGCCCATCTTTGTGCTCCTTTCTAGCGACTGGTTTCCATGCAGAGGGAACCCTACGCCACCGCCCTCTTCCCATTTAACTCCTTACCGGAGGAAAGTCCACCTAGGTTGCCTCCAAGGACAAAGGAGGAGAGAGAAGTCAGAACCAAGTTGTAGAGATGAGCACGGACCTCAATATACAACTGCACAGCGTGACTGTAACCACTGTCCTTCCCCAGCCCATCTTCCCGAGCTCCCTTCTTGGAGGTAAGTCTCACCTATTGCCTGCTGACCTGAGCGGGGCTCTCCCCAGGTCGACCTGAGCAGCTGCGGGTCATGGAGACACTCATGCCCATGCCCCCTGGCTAGCCCACCAGATGCAGTCAGACCACACGACTGGGCCAGCTGATCGTAAGCTCTTCCAGGTCCAGGCTGTGCATCATTTTTGGGAGGTACCCAACACACCCCTGCTTGCTAGGAAATAAATACCCTATTTAACCCACAGAGGCACTTCCAATTCCTAGCTCCGCCTGCACTGGGGTGGTGGGTAGACAAGTCATCTCATGCTGCTTGTTTCACAAAGGCACAAATATTCAACCCAAGCATTATTCACTTTCAAATTTCACATCAGTAGGCCTGAAGAGACCCTGCTGAAAGACGACTGGAAATAATGATTTTGATGTGTCAGTTATCCCTTGAGCTTGCATCCAAGTCGTGCAAGACCTGCCTGATGCTAGGTTTCATTACAAACTAAAGTCATTCCAGGATCAGGGGTCAAACCCTAAAGCAACTATGTCCAGCTGAATGGACTTGGAAATGAATCCAAGCTGTATTGTATACGCTGCACAAATCCTTGGGTACAAGGGTTCTTTAAATCAGTAAATTGTACATGTCCTTTTTTTTTTTTTTTAATATACTTTGTAATCATTTGCAATAACTTCTTTTAGCAACAGAATGAGAACTAACCTGGATGGGTATTTTTTTTTTGTATCAAGTCACTGCAAAACCAATGCAGTGAAATTGTCCCAAAGCCAGAAAGCAAAGGTCTGGAAACACTGGCCAATCTCACCCCCCCAAAAAGTAGCTGCCAAAAATTTTGGCGGTTCACCTGCTATAGAGTCCCTGATTCTGCTATACGTGATCTCAACAAAAAGAGGAGATCATTTCAAACAGAAGAACTGGAAGATAATTACCTGTACGGTCAAATATGATTTCTAACACCAGATTGTTTTTTGAAATACAAAAAGTCAGCAAGGGAAGTTGAGGTTGGATATTAGGAATAACTTTCTCATGAGGAGGGTGGTGAAACACTGGAATGGGTTACCCAGAGAGGTGGTGGGATCTCCATCCTTGGAGGTGTTGAAGACCTGGATAGACAAAGCCTCGGCTGGGATGATGTAGTTGGGGCTGGTCCTGCTTGGAGCAGGGGTTGGACTAGATGTGACCTCCTGGGGTCCCTTCCACCCTCCTTTTCTATGTTTCGATGACGTCCCTAGCCTGTACAGGATATAGGGTGCTTGGCCATGTGAAGCCCCGACGTGAAAACATCAGTAACCCACCTGCATCTGTGTGCGCACATGCTGGGTGATGCAAAGCAAATACATGTATGCCTGCATGAGTTTCCTGGGGAAGTCTCATGCCCAAGTCCTGGCCAGCCCAGGCATGATGCACTGCAGTTTTTATTGCAATATACTGTTTCCCAATATGGAAAAACATAAGTGTGGCATCATTGAAGCCACACAGCACTGTACAACTATCATGCCAACAGCAACCTGTCTGCAGACCGCCTGGCATCTCTTCACTCAGCATAAACACTTCACCTATACGAACCCTTGCAAGATTCCCCGCAGGGCAGGGGGCTGGACCCGATGATCTTGCAAGGTCCCTTCCAGCCCTTTACAAGCTATGAATCTTATCCCAATCCCATAAGAGGTGCAATGCCCCAAGTTCCCCCTGAGCTGTAAAAGCTGCCATTTGATCTGGTTTATTGCCCTACAGCACACACTTTACTGCAACACTTTGGCAGATTCTGGCACAATTTAAATTCACAGTGAATTTGTCTCTATTTAGATGAGAGCGACTTCTTCCTAGATCACTACAGCAGCAGGTATTACCTTTTGGTGATAGGATCAAGGACCCTTTTGGAAAAAGGCCCTGTCCTTTTCTGTCAAGCAGCGCTAATAGCTCAAACTGCCAAAAGCTAGAATAAGCCCATTTAAAGTCTCCTGACCCTGTTAGGGAAGAGACTCACTTCTCGTTTGAGAGCCCAAAAACTGCTCTGACTCACGTCTGTGCTCCAGAGCCATAAATAGACAGCGTGCCCAGATGCAACAGCTTGCGTCACAGCTGGGACATGATTTCACATGCTGTGTTTCACCTGGATCGTGCTATTTTGAACGTAACAAGCAAGCAGACAGCCCTGAAAAGAGCAGCTCCCCTGCTCTTCTATGCAGCAGATGCATCCTTTAGGCACGTGCTATCAGTCCAGGAGGCTGGAGGGGCAAATCCGTCCTCCTGATACAGCAGTTACGGGGGGTGTGAACAGTCCTATCTACTCAGCTGCCCCTCAAGGCAGAGAGGCGCTGCAACAGCCTCATGGGCCATTACTGTTGGGAAGCAATGATGCCCAATACCACCAAACCTCAGCACCTTTGCAGTGAGGCACAGCAGCTTCTTGTCTCCTATCATCTCCTTTACTAGAAGGCTTGAGGCCCATAGCAAATCATTAGGAGCACTTGGAAGAGCAGAAGTGGCAAGGGTAGCAAAACGCTGGGAGCACCGCAGCAGATGGGTAAGGAGAAGACCATGATGCCCTGTAGCCCCAATGCCTCTGGCACATTTATGTCCAAGTCAGCTTAAAAAAAATACATTGCAATCAGATAGAGTCCAGAAGAGGACAGGCAAGTGCTTCAGGGCTCCCAGATACTACAGACAGGAGCGTCCTAGAAATGAAAGGATTTTTACTCTTTACTCTGCCTGGTAGAAGGACCTGGCCGCACTAGAGGCAGCCGTCACAAAATATCAGTAAAACCCTCATTTCAATCAAGGCAATGGGAGGTGCCAGCAAGTGCAGTGGAGCTAGAAGTATATCCGGCGTGCTTTGAGAAACGGGGAACACCGGCAATAGCAACAGGACCAAGATACGAGTCACCCCACGTACGCCCGACCTGAAATGGTTCGCTCTTCTTGGAGATTGGCCTTTGATGGAAACAAGCTCAAAGATAACCGGCAAGTGTTGCATGGCGGCACAGTCTAGTTAAGAAGCCGATCATCAGGATCTGAAGCAACCCGTTAGGCTCTTTCCCCGTATGCTGCTGCTATGCAAGTCGGGCAAGTGCAAGCTCACACTGAAAAGTGTGCAGGCAAGAGACGGCTGCTAAACAGGGTTGTGTTTACCTTGAATGCCTTAAAGCAAGAAACCCACAGCAAAAGCCTCCAGTGTCTTTTCTTTTACCTACCCAGCCCCGATGGGACTGGTTTGACGTGAGGAATGGGAGAATATGGTGAAAAGGGGGCAGATGGCAGAACAAGGAGCAATGGGCTCAAGTTGCAGCAAGGGACGTTGAGGTTGGGTATCAGGAAAAACTCTCTCACTAGGAGGCTAGTAAAACACTGGAAGAGGTTACCCAGAGAGGTGGTGGAGACTCCAATCCTTGGAGGGTTTTAAGACCGGGTAGACAAAGCCTTGGCTGGGATGATGCAGTTGGGGCTGGTCCTGCTTGGAGCAGGAGGTTGGACTAGATGTGAAACTCCTGAGATCCTTTCCAGCCCTCATTTTCTATGAATCTAAGAGGTATTGCTAAGATGGTTGGGACCAGCAACGTACCCAGGGATGCTGCAAGGAGAAATAGGGATGCAATAGAGCAGCGGTGACTAGGTAACACCCAACTCTCTTGAAACCCTGTGAGATCTTCTGATGGGAAGCCCTATGCACAAAGCAGCCAGCATCCCCACCTTACAGGGCAATGAAGTGACTTGCCTTTGGTCACCCCAAATGCTAGTGGCAGAGGTAGGGACAGGACCCAGCTTCCTGAGGGCTCGTTGCTCTGTCCGTCATGCTATACTGCATCCTATCTTGTCACCCTAGGTAGGACCAAAAGCAGCCATGTTACTTTAGGAGATACAGCAATGATGACTACCCTCCCGGCAAGCCTCAAACTCCCAGCAGAGTTTTAAACTGTTCACACTTTAGGGCTGGGGCTGTCTTTATACATCTGCTGGTGCAATGCCTGGCACAACAGGACTCTATGTACTATCTTAAAGTGTGAAAGTATCCTGGGTGGGATTTTCAAGAGCACTCAGCATCCACCTAACCCTGCCCCTAACAGAGGCAAGAGTAATATTCCCGCTGACCTTAGTTGGGCCAATATGGAGATTGCTTCTGAAGGCCTGGATCTGGGGTAGGAGTGCAAGGTCTACCCCTTGAAAAGCTGCAGGAACTGGGGGTTACTGTACCCCCAAGGGGCTGGGACATCCTAGATGCAGAATATGTTAAAAACACCAAGACTTTCAGGCATAAGTTTGGACGTAGGGGTCTGAAACCCGAGGTAGGTATTCAGAGGTATAAGGTTCACTGGGTTTGTCTGAGTCAAGACCAGGTGGGCATGGAGCAAAACCCTACAGAAAGCCCTCAAGCTTTGGCTTGGTTTTGTTTCCAAGTACAACTCGCAGTCATGCAAACATCTAAGGCAAGCGCACACCGTGGTCTTCTGGTTGGGGTTTTTCATAGCAGCTTTCAGCATATTTTCCTCCTAAAGTTTATTTCATTCTGCCCCAGCCCAGAGTCTCAAACAAGGCTTAGGTGAGCCTTGAAGCATGGCTTTCACAGCACGGGAAACATGCAGAGAAACCTCATCAATCCAGAGGGAGAAGCAGAAACATCCTTTTCCAGTCATTTTTTGGCTTCCCTTTTCTAATCCGACGGTGCCCACCCACGTGCCCTTCCCGCGGCCTCTGCTCCGGCACCAACCGTGGGTCGCATGCCCTCCACCGTGGCTGGACTTCTCCTCTGTGGAAAGCTTACCTCTGCTCTGCCGGCCCAGCTCTCCTCCGCAGCTACTCCCTGCAGGATGCTTTCTTCTCGGCAGCGAATCGGGAAGTCCCCAGTGAACCAAGGTTGCAGCATAATTCGGCGACTCGCTTCCCGGACCATGTGCTGGGGAGGTGGTCGTTCCCCCAGAAGCCCGTGCTTCCCGGGCAGGCAGTATTTGTCACCCCCAAGCCAGCCCAGGGCACACAACGCTCCCGTCATCTGCTGAGCATCACGAACCACTGCTTCACAGCTGTCCTCTATGGGGCCCTAGCTCTAAGATCCCTAGAGGAGAGCCAGATAGACCCATAAAATAACACGCTTCGCCTTGGACCGCCCGCCTTGCTCAGCTCATCCCTGCCACCCTTAAGCAGCACTGCAGACACCCTGGGGCTGCTGCAGGCTCGGGGCTCCCTGCCCTGCTGCCCTCCCACTGGGACCGCTGTGGCACTGGGGCGGGGAGGCTTGGTGCCATTGCCGGGATCCCCAAGCCACCACGGTGAGGTGTCCCCTGCCTGGCCAGGACACAACTCTGCATCACCGCTGCTGCATGCTGGTGGGCAGGGGGTGTCTCACCGTGGCAGCGTGGGGCTCCCGACAGCAGCACCGAACCTCCCCACCCGGTCCTGCCCCCTGGGTCACAGAGATCATAGATGGCGTCATGCTCAGGAAAAGTTTGGGAAGCACTGTGCTAAAAGGACTGCGGGTGAACACAGACACCCCCGACCTGCTCCCCTCGGGCTTTAGTTGGGTTGCAGATGCATTGAGAGACTACCCTGGTTTGTGCTTGGAAGGTTATTATTTCTTTTTTTTAAATGAGATTTTAGATTTGAGATCTCTAGGCTTCAAAACTGAACGGGACAGGCCAGGGGCAGCCTGCAAGCCAAGCGTCAGTCCTAACTAGCCATGACTTCCCCACCTCCTGCAAAGGCACAAAGCACCTTCAAGGCTGCGGTGCTTTCCATCCTGCATCCCCTCCAAGTCCCAACAGTGCAGCTGGATAGCGACTGCCAGCTGCTGCTTTAAGGGGAGTGAAAGAGCATGCTCTGCTTTAATGAAAAGCTTGCAAGGTAGACCAAGATAAAAAATCCCGTGGTGTTAAATCCTCTTTTCTGCCCACAGCGCCCATATCCTCCTTGCTCTGGTGAACGATGCAACGCTGCATGGTTCGTCTCAACAGGCGCTGGCCATCAGAGCATGGTGGGAAAGCTCCCCAGGCTTAGCTCAATGGTCAGACCCACGGTACGATTGTGGAAAACATCCCGGGAGGCATCAACGCTTCCAAGGGTTGTAAATAACCTGTCTTCAGTACCTCTGCAATCGAGGTGGAGCTTACTGAGCAACTTGGAAGTGATAGGATGGTCAAAGGATGCTGAAAACCGATTGAAATGTTAACCCATTGCTACATAAGGGCTAATATCTAGCTGGGTGTAACCACGTGTTAGCCTGTGGTTGGATGGTCCGATGAGTAACGCATGTCTAAAGGCGTACCTTTCGAGGACGGCTTTGCATTTGTGGTCCCTGGGGTTTATGCCCTTCAGTTGGACCCACCAACAGATAGTGAACAGAGAGGTAACTTGGTTTCTATTTGGTTTTACACACTGGTGAACCTGTAGCAGCCGGTGTGGGAGAAGTGGCAGCGAGCAGGGTGCTCTCATGCTTTAGTCCACCATGCCAGGAGAACCTACAAGTCTTATTCAGTTGAGGTCATTTTGGGGAAGTTTACACCATGATCTCAGGTGCTTGAAAAAAAAAGCCTTCCCATGTATGCCTAGGCTCATCCGTTTGGGTGCACACAGCTTGGTGCAGCCCTGAACCCACATCCTGGCACAGCGCTCAGGCTCTCCCGAGCCAGGAGGGCACCAAGACATTAACACACCACAGCTGCAGACTTGGGAATGGCCACGAGAGAGCAGGGCTTATTTCTTTAGCAGCCTCATCCAGCAAGTGCAAAGACACCGCCTTCAAGATCCCTTCGTGCTTTTTGTAAGGACAGGCTGACAAGTGGATCAGGTTCTTTCCTCCCCGTCTGTCCAAGGCTGCTACAGCACTGGACACCTGCTGCCTCCTCTCCAGGCACGTCTGCATCTCAGCCCAGACAAAGACATCGCTCTGTATGAGGTTCTCTCTCTCATAAGGATATCCTAAGGCTTTAAAGCTTGTAAGTCCCTTTGGCTACCAACCTCCCAGAGCCCAGGGGCAGGTCTAAACAATCAGATTTGCAGCTCTGGGTATTTTCATAAACTACCGGCCACCGAATGGCAAACTAGCGTAGCAAGAGTTGTGGAGTCGCTAGTTTGCATTATACACCGCTCGGCTCTTCTGCGTTTGGGCACAACTTCCTAACGGATTTGCACAGATATTGGTGCCCTCTAGTGCTGTGTACTCACTATTATGAGACAGGTAGCTAGCTGTCGAGCTGGAAGTCAGCCAGAAGGCAAGATAGATATATGCCTTTACGGACAAACTAAATCTCTCTCTTTCTTTCTCAAGCTATCTTATACCAAAGTCAGAAGGCAGGGTAGATATGCACACCTTTATAGAGGACCAAAACATGATTTTTATATTATATATCTAGATCTAGATCTAATCTATCTATAGATCTATAGATACATCTAATATATATATAGATATATTAGATATATATAGATATATTAGATCGATCTCTCTCTCTCCATATATATATATATAGATAGAGATATATAGATCTCTCTCTCTCTCTCTAGAGAGAGAGAGAGAGAGAGAGAGAGAGAGAGAGAGATCTATCTCTATATAGATCTATATCTATATTATATATAGATATATATAGATCTATATATATATATATAAAGATATATATATATAGATATCACATGTACGCACACGTATACATGCACATGTACGCACACGTATAGCACAAGCTTTCGTGAACCCAAGTTCACTTCATGAGATGCTGTGACAGGACAGCAAAGAGCAGAGTGAAGTGGAGCGTGCGACTACAATACAACAGGTAGGAAAGCAGAAGCGGGAGGGAAGAGGGAAAGGAGAAGAGGGAAAGGAGAAGAGGGAGTCTACGAGAGGCATGCAAGGAAATAACCCCCAGGAACAAAGGGGCCACAAATGCTAATCCAGGTAACGAGCATTACAGCCGATTTTACTGTGATTGAGCTGCAAGGGTGATTTTTTTTTTTTTTTTTTAAAGGTGTCTTCTAAATACCCAAACCCCTACTTGGGCTGTTAAATGGACTTACAGCTCAGAGGCACCAATGTGCCAGACTCCCACTGCAAATCCGGCTGCCTGCATCTCCAGAGGATGATTACCACTAGAGGTCTGGCTCCAAACTCCGTAAGGTTTCAAACCAGGAGGGCAACCGGGTTCCCCCGCTTCTGTTACCACCTGGAGGAGCCGTGTGGCACAGCTCCAACACGAGCCATTGCAGTAACCAAGAATAAAGACTTGCTCTGTTCCAGCACAGCTTTTCACGAGCGGGTCAAGCAGCAAGAAACGGGCATGATTTCGATGGGGACCACAGGCTGTTCTAACTCCCTCATCGTAGAGCAGATCGACTTGACACAAGGTAATTTGGAAAGGAGGTCTCCCAGGGCCTCTACAGACCCAGCTGAACGACAAAGTACAGACGCAGCCATCGGAACAGAAGGGTGTTGTCAACCTGACTCCCAAGCGATTGAGGGGGAAGTTCAAAAGCTGCCGCAGGCTCCTATCTGGTGTGGGAGAGGGGAGTTGTGGTTTGGGAACTTCTCTCTTTGGCCAGTGAGCCCAGGACTCCTGGACACGGGCATCGGAGCAGGGAAGACTGCAACTCTGAAGGGCAAGTAGCTGGCACACGTTTCAGAACCACCGAAAATTGCGGATGATGAGAAAAGGAAAGCAGTCTCATTACTATAAAAAGGAAAGCAGTCTCATTACTCTAATGATGCAGGTATTTAAAGCTTTCGACTCTAAGGACGTGCTGAGATCTGGGACAGATAATATTGTTAATGCTTCACTGCTGAACGTTACAGTGGACAGGGGCTGGCGTACACCTTCCAACCCCAGTCCACGGTGGAGAAAGCCTGAAAGCAAAGAGCCTGGAACTAGTCCCCAGTGCCTTGGAAAGCAAGCTTTGGTTCGAAGGTTATTATCAGCTCACGCACTTTGCATAAGGACATGAACATTAAACACCACAACCATTTTGGAGGGGGTGCATGTTGGTGGCACTTGGAGGAACACAGCAGGAGCTAACAGGGCTCTGGGTTTTTTTAATAGATTAAGGATGGAAAGGGCCTAAGCAGTCTGGATCACAGACTGACCATGATAGACCACAGGTCCCGCACCCATTCTAGGACACGAAGGGAGACCGGGAGCTTTCAGATGATTCAACACAAGTGCAGCGGTCGGAGAGGGCCCAGCCTCAATTCTGGGGATGAAAGGGTTAGTGTCAGACGGACCCGGCGAAGAAAAACACCATTCTTCAGAGCTGTGTTGCAGCAAAGGTCTCCAAGCAGGAGGCTGGGATGCAGGGACTAGGCACTGACCAGGACCGGAGCCCTACTGGAAAAAATGAATTTATTTGCACCCTCAGGGGGACATTTTACAGTTTTGCCAGGAATAAAGGCTACACCGCCTGGAAAGAAACTCTTCAGAGAGGTCCGAATATAGGGACTTGGGAGCCTACCTGCCTCCATCACTATGCAATGCTGTACATCTGCCCGCAGCATTCATGCCTCCACCCCAGAGGCATTCAGGACTGAGAAGGGGAGAGGAAGATGTCGTTCCCCTGGAACTCCTTTGAGATCACCTAGCACGAGCCAGGAAGCGGTCGGAGTCCGCGGCGGACTGGGAACGGGGATGGGCGGGGAGCGATGTTTCCGAGCGGCCTGGCGCCAGGTCTAGGGTTCCCCGGCCTGAGCTCTGCTGACTAGGTGCAAGGCAGCAGCCCCAGGATCAGCCAGAGACTCAGGGTGGGAAGCAGAGACCGTGAGTCTCGCACACACCTGAAGGAACCGTGACGATGTCCCCTGGGTTGGGGAGAGGAAGGGAGAGAGAGACAAGGGGAGCCCCAAGGCTAAGCAAGGAGGATCCCAGCCCTGGCACCATCCCAGCTCTGCTCCATCCTTGCTCTGAATTCCTTTCCTAGACTGGCCGGCCTCCTCCTGCGACCTGGTCCCACAGAGCACTTTGCAGGAGGAAACGGGACAAGCAGTTCCCCTTAGCAGGTGGCACGGGTAACCGTGGCACGAGACAAGCATACCCACCTTTTGTACTGGGGTGGGGAGGATGCTGCTTACTGCTATGTACACTACACGCTCCGGTTACACGGGCAGAGACTGGCAGCAGCAGCCGGGCATCCCAGAGGTACTCACGGGACCTTTGGTCGGGAAGTAAGGACAACTGCTCTCAGTTGCCTGCCTGGACTCTTCATACCAACTTAGAAACACACCCAGGAAGTGCCAGGACCCCCTGGCTAACACAAATGCAAGGTTGGTTTGGACTGGGCGCCATTCTGTCGCCTTTTAATATTAACATCCTGTTGTTGCTCAGAAGGGGATCAGGACAAAAGGGAATGTCTCTCTTGGAATAAAAAGCTGTGAAGCATCTGGGGAATGATAGACAATGTTAAAACGTCCAAGCAGACAGAACTCAGGACTTCTTGGGTCCTTGGGCCTTCTTGATTTCCTGTAACAATACACAGAAGTAGAAAGGTCATTTCTTGCCCTCTAATATTATTCCTAAATCCACAGATTTTAAGTCCAGAAAAAGACAGGCGGACCTGCTGAGAAATACGGGCCACTACATTTCACTAGCAACCCTTGTGTCCAGCCTGTCTGGTGCAGCTGAAGAAAAGCTCCTCTTTTAGAAATACATGCCATCTTGATTTAGATCAGTGATTTGCAATCAGGGTGCCATGGCACCCTGGGGTGTCCTGAAATCCTTTCAAGGGTGCTGTGGGATGCCATGCAACATTAGCACTGCCAGATGTGCAAACATGTTTCTCATGACAAACCCAGAGATGCCAAATAGGAATCCACAGTGTCAGAAACATTCAGATACGCTGTGGTCTGAGCTCTTTGCAATAGAATAATTACCCTAGTATTTTCCTGAGTTCATAAAACAAGTGAAAAAGTAAGAGCTGGCTTTCTCCAAGGGCTGCCTTCAGTCTAAAAAAGGTTGAGAAGTGCTGATTTGAGGGCTTCATGTGATCCTACACATCCTTCGGTAAAACTGCCCACGTTACGCTCAGTGTTAAAAATGCATGCCTCTGCTCGTCTGATGCTGTCTGGTTTCAGCCTTCAGGGCTCAGCGTAAGGACACACAGCACACTCACTAGCCATCTCTATTTGCTGCAAAGGAAAACTGGCATGAGCATCCTACCCACCACATTTACTCTGGAGGAAACGCTGTTCTCTGCTCTAGCATCACTTCTGAGGAGGTCAAATATAAATTTGCTCTGAAAAAATTTACTCTGATACAAAGTAGACAGTGGTAATGAGCACATGCAATTCCATTCTGGGGTAGTCCTTTGCTTAAAACTGGCTCCTCTGCCACGTAGTGACCAGGCACTGTTACAGCACCTGCTTTGGGCACCCAGTTTGGGAGAACTCGTTGTCCCTGCTCTTTACAACAGAGTTAAATTATTATTCTGGAGTAAATATGCCATGTGTCTGCACCCTTGCTCCATCTTCATCTCCCAGGTTAGTCTACCATCTAAGCTTCTCCCAGTAGCAGTATTACCTATACTAATGTGTAGTAACTACCTATACTAATACTCCCAAGTAGCAGTACTACCTATACTAATGTGTCTCCAGCTCTGCTCATCAGACAGCCTGGAGAGTGTTATCCCAGACCCTCTGGATTATTAGGGCTGGTTTTAAGGGGTCTGCAAAAAACACTGAGAGCAGATCTCTCTGTGGAGCCCAGAGATCAGTTCACAGCTGAGAGGATGAAACTGCAGCATCCAGAATGCTGCTGGGAACAGACGAGCTCGTTTCCAGGAAGCCACTAATACCTGAACAGCTCTAAATAGGTTTAAAAGGGTGGGTGTGTATCTATGGCAAGAGGCTGAGCATGGGGGATTCTTGCACTTGCAGCCTAGATGTGACACCGACTCCCCCCCATTATTCTGGTCAAGTCACTTATCTTTTTACATCTTAGCTACCCTGCCTGTAAAAGAGGATGACAGTAGCTGATCCTCTTATAGGAGCACTGTGACCCCTCTGCTATTTGTTACAGCTCAGCCAAACATGCCAGCAGCCCAATTACTGAATGCCAGGTGATGTTTTCTGCCTGGTGCAGGGGCCAAAGTTTCCTCTGTTTCTTGGTACTTGTACCCTGACTGAGCTCGTGAAAGTCACTGATCACTTCCTGATGGAGATCAGGGCACTTGGCCCCATGCAATGTTAGAGGACCTGGTGCCTAGCCAAGTCGACTTCTGCCGATAATGATCCCAGATCAGGAAGAAAAGCCACTGCCAATGCACAAGTCAGCAGGGCACTTCAGTTTAACTTTAAGCACCAAAGCCAAAAGTGCATGGTGTTGGGCATGTGCCTCCATATCTCACTCAAGTGGGGACCCTACTGCTACCCACCATTTTGACTGCGCTGGGAAATGGCAGACAAACATACCAAGTCGTTCTCCATTTACAGCAGCCTGTACAGGCAGAGGTGCCCCAGGTGACAGGGGCAACGTGTAGGGGATCCATGTGAACCCCCTACATGGGGCAGGGTACCCCCTGCAAAAAGTCACCGCCAACAGTCCCTGATCGCCCGTCTGCTGCTGACGCTGCCAGCGGCATCTGCAGGAGCTCCCCGCTGCTGCCGGCGCAGCCGTGCCCCCCCAGCCACCAAGGGCACGCGCCGTTCATGCCAGGTTACTTACCTCTGCAAGAATCTCCTTCAGTGTCAAGTAGGCTACTTCTAGGTCGTCATTAATAATGATCAAGTTGAAAAGGCCAGGCTCCTTACCTAGGGAGCCCAAACAAAGCACAACAATTAGGACCCGTGGAAGGGATGGCAGCTCCTTAGACTTCTCCTTTGGGAATTTAAGGCTTGGGGACTTTCTGCATTTTCATTTAGGTCATGCTAAGGGTGCTCTCTGCCAAGTCATTTACTGGGGGAGCATGAAACCTTCTACTTGGGTCACGTCTAGTCCTAGGTGCACATCATGATAGGACCTGTATATAACATAAGCTCATAGGCATTTAGTCAGAAGGCAGGGTAGATATGCAACTTTTATAGACTTACTGAATAATGTATAGGCATATGCATATATATATATATATATAATGTGGAGCAAGAGAGTGAGAGCACATGAGCTTTCATGAACCCAAGTTCTCTTCATCAGTTGCTGTGAAAGGACAGCATTGAGCAGGGCATAGGCATTTAGGCCAGAAGAGCATATTAGGACCATTTACTTTCCTCCTCATTAGCCGACCAAACCTCTACCAGGAATTTCTGCATGTTCTGGTAGATCGAGTGCCTGGCACTCTGCTTATGCTCCCCACAAGAAAGCGAGACTCCATGCAACATCCATTTGCAAACAGGAGTTTGAGCAAAACCAGAGGGAAAGACAACACAGCACAGACTCTGTCAGAGTGGTGGAGGTAGAACAAGAGACAGGACAGGAGTCCAAGACCACAACACCCCCTGCAGCTGACCTCATAACAGAGCCAGGACCAAAAGGTTAATCCTTCACGTTGTGAAACAATGCCCAGAGGTGGAAAATAGTGCTCGAAAACCCCAGAGGCTTTGGAGGAGCAAGAAAGCTGTTAGTCTGTTTCTTATTCCTAAAAGGCCCCCCTGGAAAACTCCACAGGATCCTCCCAGGCCCTGGGAACACAAGGTCGGAAGTGGGGCAGATGGAGGATACTGCAGGCAATGCAAAGGCAGCAGGGGATGCGAGCAGGGGGACACGTCTCCGTGAGGCTCTTGCACTTACTAAGTTCCAAGTCGACATGAGCCGCCTTCAGCCGCTTCTGCAGACTCTCCTCGGTCTCCGTCTGCCTCTCGCGCAGTCTCTTTTCCTAGACCCCAAAGATGGCAAATGTCAGGGCACATCCGAGAGTAAGTTTAGCAAGCAGCCCACACCCTTCCTTGTGCCCTGAAAGTCATTCTGTCACCACCTATGTGGGCTCCCAGTCACTGGTTTCCAACCTGTGTCTACCAGGGTACAGGGAGGGCTCTATAGCTGGTCTGAAGATTGCACGGGGCCCCGATTAAAATAGTGTTTCCAATTAAAATTGTGATGCGGAGGGTGTGGGATGGCCTGTGAGAAACACTGAGTTAGCCCATTGGTTCCAAAAGCTTGGAGACC
>NW_005842417.1:405993-425589 GCF_000455745.1 Alligator sinensis
CTGTGTCTGGAGCCCGGTGCCAAGACAAAGTAGATCAAGAGCAATGTACATGGTTGGGGAGCATGTACGGACCTGGATCAATAAACCCACACACACATGGAACAGATGCATTATATCATCTTAACAAATGGTTTAGCAACTTGCTCCAGGCCCGAAGGAGAATCACTGACCAGGCTGGGATTCAATGTCAGGGCTCCCAGCCTTGCACCCCTGGAGCTATCCGCAGCAGCCGAGAGGTGACTCTTCAGAGCTGGTGTTATAACGGCAGCACATAGAGTGGCCTTTTCCCTTGCACAAGGCACTTAAGGCAGCAAAAAGAAAGAAGAGGAGTGGGTGGGGAGGAATGGGGGGCGGGCACAGAGAAGCACTGGGTTGGGACTCAGGAGATCTAGGTCACTCCCTTACTCTGCCACAGACTGAGTGACCCTGGATAAGTCACTTTCTCTCTGCTTCTTAATTCCCCCTGTGTAAAATGGGGGGGTGGGGAGCGGAGGGAAAGGGAAGGAAGAAAGTGAAAACATTCCCACCCTCACAGAAATACTATAGGGATGACATCATGAACGATGAGATCACAGAACAGAGATCAATGGGACGTCCGCTGTCTTACCACACAATACCAGCCTTGCTAGGACTAATGATGATATGGATACGGACATCAGTCCCCTCTAGGAACCATCATGCCCTTGCAGACAGCTGTGAGGGCAACGCTCTCCTGACCGTGCACAAAAACCAGCCAGGCTGTCAGGAGCTCACAGCCCAGAGCCAACGCAACTCCAAGCACAAGGAGGTAGAGCCCAGGGGGCAGAGACTTGCAGGAAGACACAGGGATAAGCAGCAGTAGGAGAATGTGCATGCAAAGGCAGAGCCAGGGTACAAGATGCAGGGAGGAGAGGGGGAGAGAGCAGGTCTGCACAGACTCCTTAAAGGCTCTATAGCAAACAGTCAAAAGAGGGGTAAAACAATTCCCCATCCCTGCATTAAATCAATGCATCCATCAGGTCATTTCCTACTGCACCTGGAGATACAAGCTGCCTCTTTCCTCGGAAACAGCAAAGTCCGGACCTATGCAAGGAAGCCCCGAGACTCACCAAGACGTCCAGGGACGGAGGCTGGATGGAGATGTAGATGGGATTCAGATCTGTCTTCTTGATGTTCTTGACTCCCTGCATGTCAACGTCCAGCACGCAGATCTGGTTCTGGGCCTGCACGGCCTGTACGGCGGCTTTGCTGGGGGAGGGAGGGGAAGGAACTGGTTACTGTGCAGGGAGAGCTGCGAGTCCACACGGCTCCAGCAGCGGGCCCTCGCCCCTCAGGTGGACTGTACTGGACCGCACCACACCCCATATGGTGGTCTTTTGCATGGACATTTCCCTTGATGCCCAGACTCCCGCGTCCCTGGGGGAGGCCGGAGAGCAAACTAACATTGGAAACGTGCCTCAGTTGTGTTAACAGCTGTATCTCTCTCCTCCTAGGGAATGGGGGTGGTTCTAACCAGCTGGGGACCCCAAGATCCCAGCTCCTTGGACGGAGGGAGTGAGGAGTGGCAGGACCGCCTTTCCCACCATCCATGGCCTAGAGAACACACCGGGAAGCCTACATCAACCTGAGTGGAAAGCCATGGAGACGGCTCTTCATTCTCTCTTCATCCGTGGAAATGGATGAAGCGAGGACGCTGCTTTCCACTGGGGCAAGCACTGAGCAGCCTGCTCAAGGTCTCTGGCACTGGGGATCAAATGCCAGCGCTTCTGCAAGTCCAGAACTATGAAGGCGGCAACACCATCAAAAACAGAGATGCCTGGAGGAAGAGCTTTTTGAAGGGAATGCAACTATCTTTGCTCCTACAGTCCCTGGAAAAGGAAGGATCTTCCACAGATCTGCTGGTTTGGGACAACACAGTTAAAATGCTCATTAAACCAGCCTCTCCTTGGGCTGCCTTGGGCCCTTAGGCAGTCCTGGAGAATCACCCCAGCTTCTCCCTATGTTTCTACGAGAGGAAAGCCAGCATCTTAAAAGGACTCCCATTACCTGAATGCATAGAGGAGAACTGCCCAGAATAATAAAATGACCAGGTCTAAGCTCTTTGGGCAGGGGCTGGCTTTTTCAGTTCTGGATTTGTTCAGTGCTTGGCCTGATGGAGCTGATGGTCATGGCTAGGGATCTTCAGCAGTAATGCTGGAGAAATCCTGAGGCCGTCCGAAGTCGAGTTCAAATTGCCTGAAGGCGGCAGCAGAGGATAAAAGGAGCTGCTGTCAAGCCTCAAAACAATTACTAAGCTTGTCTTGTGATGCTCAGTCCCTCACCACCCTCACACGTTCCCCTGTTCTCGAGGCCCTGCCTACCCTGGGCACTAGTGAGTGTGCTCCCGTCCTTGGGCTACCGCTGTTAGTGAATTCTATGGGATGAAGGCAGATGAACAGCCTGCCCATTCACCCCCGCATCCCTCGTGCCCTCTCCATGCTGGCCTCTGCCCACAGGCTTTCCCCCAAGTCTGCTCAGCCACTGCTGCCTCCTCCCAAATTCTTCCTTCAGGCCCCTGAGAGCTAACAGATCCCCAAGGGACAGTGATGCCTGCCCCTGGCTGGACCATCCCTGTCCCAGAGAGGCAGGTTTATGGAGGGCAGCAATCTGTCCTTCTTCCCCAGTGAGTCTCGTTCCCTAAGCCGTGGCCTCCCTGGAGCCCTAGGACGGCTGCAGTAATAGCGATTCCATCAGAGAAGGACCCCGATTCCTCCGGGGCAGGAAAAGCCATGAGCTCCATTGCTCCCATCACTTCACTGGGAGCCGACCTCCCCTCCACAGTCCTGCCTATGGATGCAGTTGCTGTGCCCTTCTTCCTTTCAGCTCCTCTTTCCTGGAGCCTTATTCGATTTGTGGGTATTTCTCTTTACCCTGTTTACTTCCCCCACCCACGACTCCTCCATCTTCCTCCTTCAGCTTTCAGCCCACAGCCACGACTCCTCTCCCTTCTGCCACCCAGGTGGCCCGTTCCCCATCTACTTCCAGTCCCTTACCCCAGGCCTGCGTGCCATGTCCTCAAAACGTGGTGGGAGAAGAAAACACTAGGCAACAGAGAACAGCTGACGAGCACAGCGTAACAGGAGCTCGTAAGAAGACAGAGAGGCCTGTGTGGTCCTAGAAGAGGCTGTTGCTCATAGATTTCATAGACATTAGGGCTGGAAGGGACCTCGGAAGATCATCGAGTCCAGCCCCTGCCCAAAGGGCAGGAAGTCAGCTGGGGTCATAGGATTCCAGCAAGATAAGCATCCATAGGACAAGCTCGTGGGACAAGAGTGATTTAGGGTGCCACTCATCTCACAGATGGAGAATTGCAAGTTATACTGAAAGCAGTACAAGGAAGCACCGCAGCATCTGGCTACAGAGGCCAGAAGAAGCTTTGCCTATGGAAACCTGATACACGATGCAAAGAAAAGTCCTGGAAAGGAAGGTGGGGGGGAGGGGGGCAGGGCATCCAGGACTCAGGCTCAAGCCACCCAGGACTCAGGTCCAAGCCACGGGCACTGAGCACATAGGCATGGTGATCACTGCTTGCTCAGATGGAGAGGAAGGACTTAACTAGACTTGGGAGACATGGGTTCAATGCCCTGCTCTTTCACAGGCTGCCCACGTGGTCATGGGCAAGCCACGTAGCCTCACTGCCCCCAGCTGTAAAGTGGGTCTAATTTCCTCCCAACACAGGGTGTTGTAAGAACTGCATCCAAGAGGGTGAAGTGGCTCAGATACCTCAACATCTAAGCAGAGCGATGCAAGAGGACAATTCATTCCAGTCCCTGTCCCCATGGCACAGAACTTTTTTAAACAGCAGCAAGGAGGGGAAAGCCGGGTTGTGAAACAATCCCTGCTGCAGCAGGCGATGCGAGTCACGGCTTCCACGGTCACTGCTGGGATTCCCACAGTAATCCCAGTTTAAAGCCTTCGAACCCCACCTTGTGATTGTGACTGTGCACTGTTTAAACACTGCAACCCACCAGCTTGCCCCTCTGCAGACTGAGCTCCTCACGGCTCTGAATCACAGCTCTATTTTCTTACCCCAGATCCACAAATGCAGTTAGTAACCAGAGCCATGGCTCTATCCAGCATGGACCCACATTGTCCTGAATGCTAAACCTTTAACTGGTTTTTCCCTTCTCCTCCCAGTTACAAGCTCTAAAACCACAAAGCATCCTCAACTACCATTGATTTCAATGGGAGTGGAGAGTACAGACTCAGTCTCTACAACTGCACACACATACAAAGCAAAAATATCGGTGGTCTGTCTCAAGACAACTTCAGAGGCAAGCACTCAGCATTATTTGGGGGGGAAAAAAGGTCCCTTTAAGTAATCCACTCCTGCTGGGAGATGCATGCAAAATCATTAATCTGAAAATATCTTGGTCCTAATGATGTCTGAGGATCAGCTGTTCTTCAGAATCACTTGACCCTTTCACAGATAGAAGAACCTGAATGAAAGAGCGTAATTCTATCTCTTCTGTCACGATAATATGGTGGAGGAAACATAAGGATCATGGTCATGTTTAACGATGCCAGCAATAATCTGAATTAAAAGATTGTCAAGTATTTGGTCCCCTGAAATCATGAATCACTTCAGGCATCCAGGTTGTAATCGTATTGGTCTAGAGGCAAAAGGAATCAAAACTCGTGACAGAGGTGATATCTTTTATTATTTTTTGCAAATATCTAATTGGTCTAATAAAAGATATCATCTCTGCCACAAATTTGGAATCACTTCAGAAAATGTGGACTTTTTTTTTACGGCTGTATATACGTGACGCCATAGCCGTGTTAGAATTAGAGACCTGAGGAAGAACGTCTTACATTCGAACGCGTGTCTACCTTTATCCCAACTACATCGCTGGTCCAATAAAATATATTACCCTAAGAAATCCCCATTTTTTTTTCCCCTTTGCATATTTTATTGTAAACACCATCATTTTAGTTTACTTTTAAAACCATTTTCAATTTTAATTCCAATGCATTCTACTACTGATAAGGTGTCCTAATCATTTCATTGTCACCATTAATGCCTTCAGATCTGACCATCATTACCATGAGAGTTTTTGTTAAACGACTTCTAATTAATATTGCAGCTGCCTTTGTGGCTTATGAACAAACAGCTTGGAGGCCAAGAGTGATGCTATTTTAAAATCTGCCTAGCTGAGGGTGGCGACCACATGGAGTTTAATGTGCAAACATTAACTCTCCCAGACTGGAGCACAGAAGCTTGTTTCCACTTGCAATAGAAACGATATAGGTTTATGCCAGCTGGACTGATCATGCTTGGGACACAAGCTATCCTAGGGCGGGATGGGGATTTCAAGTCCTACTTTGTTTAATTCTAGTGTGGATTCTATGAACCACATGAGTTTCAGTCAGACTTTGGGCCTTGAACCGAATGTCAAGTGCTGCACATGTCTCCTGAAGACTCTCTCCACAGGGGTAGATGTCACCTCCTATGGGTAGTGACAGAATAAAATGAAGCGTGCCATGCTGCCAAAGTGAGAAGCTTCACCTAAGGAGAGCATCTGCCTGGTTTGCAAAGAAGAGCATCATGAACACACAGCCCCAACGCCATCTTCATGGAGAACACAAGAGTGAGTCAACCCCTGGACTACTGGAGATGGTGCAATTGTTACAGACCTTGTTCCGTACATATTTCCAGAGAACTCTGCGTGCTCGATAAACTCGCCAGCATTGACGTCCTTCAGCATATCTTCTCTGGTCACAAAGTGGTAATCTGGATAAGTGATATTGAAAATACACATCAATTCACAGCTTGTCCTTGACTTGAAAACACGTTTAAGGCTCAGGGCCAAGTTTAGTCAAGTGTTTAATACACGCTGAAGCATCCACATGACTATTTGGGAACAGATTTGTGAGGTGAGGCAGTATTTAAAAAAAAAAAAACCAAAACAAACAAACAAAAAAAATCAGACTAACCATGCAGTTGGGAAAGATATTAAGTCAACCACTAAAGGTCCTTCCCGAGGGCTGGGAAAGAAGCAGGTTCCCGGTATCTGGTTGCAGCTATAGCTGCTTCTTTTCCAAAGTTGAGAAAGGGGATTTTGTAGTTGTCTAACATCTCTCTCAACTACATAGAAACCAGGCACCTAAATCATCTTTGTGATCCTTTAAATGGTAACTGAAGACCAATTTTCAGACTTGAGTACCTGGAAACGAGGCACCTAAAACCATTCAAAAATACTGCCTCACCCCTCAAATCTTGCTTCTCTTATATTCCCTGGACCATGCTGGCTATACCACCCCCATCATTCTGGACAACTAAGTGCTGATTTAGGTGCCTGGCTTCTGGGTACTCAAGTCTGAAAACTGGTCTTTCAGTTATCATGTAAAGGATCACAAAAGCTGCCCTTTCTTCTCACCACGGTATCTGTTAACACCCTCCGCATCTTTACACTGGGCCAGATAATACCCTTTCTGCTGTTTACATTGATACTTCTGCTCTGGTTCTCCAGTGACTATCTCGTTACAGTACCAGGCTGGCAAAACACTGTGATAGTAAGCTCACTTTCAGACTAAACACTTTGCTTTTGCTGGGGAAGCCACCCCTCACCTCTCCAACAAAACATACCCAAAAATCTCCAGTCTGGGCTGAAGTGTGCTGGCTCATTTTGAAGGGAAAAAAAACCACACACCTCATGTTTGCATCTCTGAAATATCCAAGAATAAAAGGCACCAGCAAGTCATTTAATTTGCCTTTAGACCCTGGAATGACTCTAGCATTCAAGCCCTGTTTGCTCTGGCAGTTGAGATCAGTCTCACGGCTCCCTGCAAATCAGTAACAAAGGAGTCATCTCCGATTTCATTGGGGCTCTATTTACTATTAGTAGCACAGTTCTTGGATTAAGGATGCAGTCCAGAGTTTAACAACCTGTGTGACTGAAGGCCAAGCTTTTCAAAACTGGGCATGTCGAGTTAAGCTCTTAAATCCATAAAGAGATTCCTAATTAGAGCAGCCTGGTTTTCAGATGTGCTGAACACACAGGAGCTCCCACTGAAGCTGCACAGGAGCTGATGAACACCTGGCATGGTTGAAAATATAGGCTGCTGAAGTGTTTTGTTATAGACCAAGGAGCCTGACTTCAGGCACCTGCTTTTGAAAATCCTGGTCCCCACATCACAGTGGCAGCAGCTGAGGAAGAAGTGTGGGAGTGCCTGCCTTCTTGTCTAACCCCACCACTCACTTCTTCCAGCATCTGGGATAAACCTGGACTCCGGTTCTAGTGCACCTGCTCTATTCTTCCTCACATACTGCTGGGTAATGCTGCTATGTGCTATTGCAGCTGCACTGTGCCACAGCCCAGCCAGCCTCATTCACTGAAGGATGAAGGGATCCTTGTGTATCGTATGCAGCTTTGGTGTATCAGTCTCTCTGGGACTGTTTGGCATGAAAGGAGCAATGGAGAAGTGTGAAAGACTGTTTTGAAGCAGATGCTCCTCCAGCCTGCCAGCAGGCCAAAGAAAAAACACTCTGCCAACTCTAAGGAAACTCATTAGCCTGGCTTCCCAGCAATGGCACATTCAGTGGACTCCTCCTTTCAGCTACAAAGATTGCTAAGAGATTTATCCATCCCTTGGCTTCAAACAGGTCTGCCCTTCAGCTTCTACCAGCAGAGCCTGCTGCTTATCTCCAGCTCTGTAAATTCCACCTCCGCTCCCACAGGAAATGCTGTCTGGACCAGGGGTGTCGCACATACAGCCCGCAGGCCAGAGCCCCATACCTTGGATCCTGGTGTTGCCCCAGACTGACCCAGGGTGCAGTACCCAGGATGTGCACTGCCTGCTGGGGCCGGGTCTCAGGCTGTGCTGACCACAGTACTTGCTCTGCACAAACCACGCTATCCACGGGGGCTGGTGTCCCAGATTGGCATGTGCTGCATATGCTGGATCAGGCATATGCATGGAGGAGGGGAAGAGGGGTTCGTGGGCTCATAGGAGTTTGACACCATTGGTCTACACCACTCTGAGCTGTGGCCCTGCCTCACCTGATGGCATGCACTGGTGCAACATACTGACCTTTGCCATTCACTTCTCCTGGTCGCGGCTGCCGGGTGGTGTCTGCAAACAAAGACAGTTCTGTAATTTTGCAATTCACCCAACAGTGCAATAAAGCCAAAAAAAGCAATAAAAAGTGACCCCCCCCTGGAAGCTTAATTCAATCAATCAGTGGGCCATTTGATCCCCTACTGATCAAAACTTCTGGAACCATTGTGACTGGTGTGCAACACAGCTTGCCTTGACAGCAGAATCCAGATCCTTCCTGGGGGTGTTCCCCATCCCCTGCTATGAAGATGAGGGTTTATGAACTAGCCAGGAGCACACACAGGTGCAGAAGCAGTTGTGCAGGACTGCTGAGATGCTCCAGCTGTTTTCTGTGGCTTTTATTTCAAAGGGGGCTGCTTCTCCTACCAGCTGTGCGGAGAACTGGCATTCTCTGAAGTAAAGGCTGCAGCCAACAGCTGAATGCCTCATCTGTAACTTTGCAGCCTGGCACTAAGCAAGCAGGTTGTGAGCCCCCCAGGTACAAACGATCCAGGTTCTACTCGACTTGTGTCATAACACTTGCCTAAAACAATAGGTAAATACATAAAGGAAGGAGGCCCTGTGGAGAAGGTAGTTCCCCAAGACTTGCAAGGTCTGGCTTGAATTTTCTGTTTCTGCAAAAACTCCCTGTGTAGCCTAGACAAGTCACTCCAGGACTTTGTGCAGGTAACAGCACTGCTCTACCTCAGTGCTATATTCATTATAAGATCAGGAAGCGTCTGAATGCCCTGGTGACAGGGGCCACATATACTGCCTAAAACAAACTGTCTGAATTAAGTGGGTAACCAGATGGGAGTCCTTTATGGGAACGATTGTGATTTATGCTATTTGTCAATGTTTCTGCAAACCCCAAAGAAGTCAGCGTGCAATGCATCAGCTACTGCATTTCATACTGAGCAACATGAACTTGATCCAGGCAAAGCTGTGTTCATCCTTATACCTTTACAAAGCGCCGGTCACCGAGGTATAAGCACTGCATGTGGATTTACAAAGAAAGGCAGGCAACCCAGGGGGCGAGGAGTAATGCCTACTTCTGGGACATGGTAAGATTTGCGCTGGGGTGTTGGATGCACACACACATTAGATGTATCTGTGTCTCTGTCTCGGGCACTTCTGAAATGACCTTCAAAGTTACATTTGATAATTCAGGGGCTTCACCCACAGCCCCTCACGTACCAGCACAAATCAGACATTTCTCTTCCTTATCCATCTGGTAAGGAAGCCTGAAAATATCCTCCAGGGGCTCTATAAAATAAGTCCAGCTTCTCCAGATAGCTTAAGTGCCAGAGCAATTGCTCTCAAAACCCCAGTGATACTTCAAAGGGGTGACTTAAGGCAGTGGATAGTGAAGTATGTTTTACAACTGAGTAAGAGAAATCCCAGCCCTGCCATCCTCTGGAAAATGCTAGAGTGGGTTACCTGGGCAAGAGAACGGACCCTGCAGAGCATCATTACTGCTCACCAGATCTTTTAAAAATTACAAGTGCAGAACATGGCACTGACAGTCTGCAAAAGTGACTTTTTTTTTTAATATCTGTTTAAAGAAAACTGTTCGTGACCCAAGATCACTCGTTTCAACTGGGTTAGTGTGTATTCTAGGCTGCTAAGAGATAAACCTTTAATCTAGATGTAAGACGCTTACCAACTCCCCCTCTGCAGTGAGCACGCAGGCAGGGAAGATCACCTGGATCGCTCTTGCTTTGCACCCCGGACACAGCCAAGGCAGAGCTTTGTCTGGAATTTCTCTCCCGATGAACGTCTGCAGAGGCCCTTCTGGGGTATTTCCAAGGCCCTCTCATACCTAACTATCTCTCTCCCATCACACTTCTCAGCATGCATTTGGTTACTTGCTCCCTCTCCGTTTCCCACCAACTCCTCCTCCTAGGTTTTTAGATGAATTTTCTCAGTGCCACAAAGCTCAAGTTTGGGGTTAAATTTTGAGCCTTGCACAAATCTCCTGTGTGCTGTCTGCAGAGGCAGTTTATCAATCAAACCCCTGAACATGGGCATAGGGAGAGCAAGGGTCTCACGTCAGCACATCTCCCTTAATACACTGCAGTCATTCTGGGGCAAAGCTTGTGCCTCTCCATACATCCGTAAAGCATCTAATACATTGCGGATGCAACAAACATCTTGACACAAGACCATGCTGTATATGTGCAGGGTTTTTTACAATTTAAATCAGTTTAATATGTTGTGAACTAAACCACGTGTGCATCGTGGTTTTTTTTTTTTTTTGCAGAGCCTGCCCATGTGTCCCATGGTCAGGGGACAAGCTGCCAGTGGGCGCTGGACCTTCCTTCCACGGTGGTGGCACCCCTGGGAGGCTAGCTAGCAGCCCAACCAGGCAGCCCCGGGGGGCACTGCTGCCACGGAGGGAAGGACCAGGGCCCCCCTCAGCTCCGGGGCCACTCAGCCAGCCGGCCGCTTGCCCTCCGGCTGCGGGAGACACAGGCAAGCTCCATGGGGGCGGGAATCAGGCTCCTCACTGTAACAGTGATGGAAGCCCCTAAATTGAAACGGTGGGTTTTTAATCGTCGCAATTAAAAACCAACCATTTCAATTTAGGGGACTAAACCCCCGCCATGTGTACAATCAGCCGTGTAAAACAAGGTTCATAGGATGATAGGAAAGTAGGGCTGGAGGGGACCTTACAAGGTTATTAAGTCCAGCCCTCTGCTCAAGGCAGCATCGTTCCTGGCTAGATCACCCTACCCACGTGTCTGTGTAACCTGCTCTTGAAAACTTTAAAGGATGCCCATTCCACTTCTCTAGACAGCCTCTTCCAATGCCTGACCACGCTACTAGCCAGAAAGGTCCTCCTAATTTCCAACCATAAATTCACACAAGTTAAGATACTTCCATTAGCCCAAACCACAAGAGGTAACAGCTAGCATTTAATGGAATTTAGACCCGACTCAATGCCAGACTCCCTCTGAAGTCCCAGCTGTGCATACAAAATTACTACTAAAAGGGACCCTTGTCTTTTATTCTCGAGTTTTCAGGAAGGGAAGCTCCAGTTGTGCACGGATACTTACGGGAGACACTGAAGCCAAAGATGTTTTCATAGTCTTTAAGCAGCTTCTTTAGCAAGGTGCTCTTTCCTGCTCCTGATGGGCCGCTCAGCACGACGGGCCTTGGTCCCTGCATGGCTGGGGAGGGGAGAAGGCAAGCAGGTGTCTTGGTTAGAACACACAAAATCATGGGAAAACCACAGCAAAGTTCCAGCAGGTGCCTCGTCCTCTGCCTTTGAGAATAAGCCTCAGCAGCCAAAGGTCAGATCAGATGTTCAATGCCATGGCCTCAGAAAGGAGCAGAACAGGAGCTAGTCAGGGAATAGCGATCAAGTCAGATGAGCATATGCTAACTCCCATGCTGTGCAATTGAAACCACTAGTTAGGTGCTGGTGGTGCAAAGGGATGGACCGACAGCCCTGAAAGTGATACCCTTTCTCCCTGAAGTAGATACAAGACGAACAGAAGCAGTGCAGCAAGGCTGCCTTCTGCAATATGCTCCTGACACCTTAGTACTTACCTGGGAGGGTCTTGGATAGGGGTAGGGAGCTCGGTCACCATGGCCCAGGCAGCCATGGTTTCTCTGCCAATACAGCTGACAAGCTAGTGCCACATGCAGGGCAAGTCTCTGTGAAATGGATGCTTGTCCCCAAGGAAGTGAAATCCAACTCACTTCCTGGACCCAAAAGGAGCAGTGAATGGAAGCGAGTTCCTGTTAAACATGGACATACAAAAAAACTGGAACTCCTGGTTCCAAAATGATACCTTTTTATTAGACCAACTGGAAAATGGCAAGAAAACTGTCCTTTTCTGCAAACTTTCGGGATCAAAGTCCCTTCGGCAGGCTCTGGGAAAAGTGTAGATGGTACAAGATGCTAAAAAGTCCCCAAAGGTAGGAAATAAACTTCATTTTTGCACAGAGAGAGCTGAACATGGAAGGCTGTCCCTCTGGGTCCATGAGAGTGTCTTTGTGAGCTGTGTTGAGTAGCTCCCTGTTGGGCAGGGAGGAATTCAAATTGGCATCTGCACAGCTCAACATCCATCATGAATGTATCAAGCCATTCAGTCCCTGGAATGGATGTATCTAATAGGAGAAAGAATAAAACCCCACTGAATATTACAAGGGAGGAAAAGCCTTTAGATTTGTAGCTTGGAAATACGTTCTTTTATTCCAAGCTGTGGACTCAAACCATATGTTCTAGTGCAGAGGTGGGGAGCATACTGCAAGCAGCACGGGCAGCCTCCATGTGTGGCACACGGCACATTATGGATGGGACAAGCAGCCCAGTGGCATATAGAGCAAGAAGCAGAAAGCAGAGCAGCAGATCGGGCAGGGAAAGGGGACCAGGGTGGCACTTGGGGAGGATGTGGGCTTAATTTGCACACCCCTGCCAAAAGGTTGTCTTCCACTGTCTATGACAGCCTTATCTGTTAACGCTGCTATGAAGTACTGCATGCACCTATTAAATGAAGGCGACCTAAAAAACCCCACTAAATTGCATTTCAAGGTCTGCAGGAAGAGGAGTTTCTAAAAACCAGTTTCATTTATATTTAGCTGCATCACTAATGTGGACTTGCATCAACACATCCTGATCCAAGAGATGCACCAATAAGGATTGTTGATGCAACATACTTGGGAGGCAAGAAATCCAATTCTGGGTCATAAAAGCTCAGTTCACAAAGGGAGAGGTAAAAGGGCTACTACTGACCCAGATACCATTATTGCATTTAAGAGCAACGAGGTGAAGCACCTGTTCAAAGAGAAATACCTTGGGAAGTGAGAAAAGGGTAAAAAGTTAGAGCTGGCTGACATATATCCAAACGCCGTGTCCAAAATAAAGCCATTCCCCATCCCAATCACACAAGAAGTAGAGAAGTAAGGGAAGCCTCTCACGCGACTGGACATAGGTCTTCACCTACCCAAACTAATCTTGTGCAGGAAAGGATTTGGTGGCACCCTGGTTGAGCATCACGGCACTAGAAGTTTGCACATGGGAGGTCCCAGGTTCAAACTCCAATGAAGTCTGTCCTTTAAAAGAACATCCCACCGTCTCCCAATATCCAGCAGGCGCTCTGGTCGCCGAGTACATCACCTCCTGCCTTGGCATGTGCAGACAATACTCACTGAGGACACTGAAAACTAGAAGCCAGGCTTCGTCCAGCATTTGACCCGACTCGCTCTGTGACCTTAAGCCAAACAGCCCACCATTTGGAGGGGTGGAAAAAAAATTAAAAGAAAGAAGACTATTTACCTTCACACTTCCCTTGGGTAGGAGGGTTACTACTAATCAACTTGCCTGTAATGTAAAAATTCGTGTACTGACACCTCAAAGGCACAACCCTACTGAACCAACTGATTCGGTGGGTCTCTCCTTAAATGGAAGAAGAAGGAGAGCACAGTTTAAACCTGCACAGATTTTCCTGAGAAAATACATTTGTGTAAGCAGAAAAGCTCCCGGTGCCCCATTCGTTTTGAAGGGTTCAGAAGTCAAGCACTAGAAAACCCTTAAGTGTTTTAACGGGGATCTCAGCAATCTCACCGTGACCCTGCAAATCGCTTTTAAAATAGCCTCGTATCCAAGGCAGACGCTTGCAGGATTAGCCCCAGCCGTATTCTCGCTGCAGGTGTATAACTCACCTCCGACTCCGCTCAGGTCGACAAAAGCAGGTTGGAGGCTGGCATATTCCCCCATCTCATCTGCAGAGCACCACGGCCTGCCCGGGCACTTATGTTTTACATCTAATTTCAAAACCAACAAGAGTCCTCTGCATATCTCATGAGGAGGCTGCTGGGTGTTACCGGATATTTTTCCCCACAAGCACTGAAGGAGAAGCAAACTTGGAAATACAAATGAAGTCTTATTTATTCAGGAAGGACTTTAATTGTTTTGGGGGTGGGGTGAGGACAAGGACCATCCAGGTAATTGCAACTCAGGTGGGGACTGGATTATTTTATGCTCATAATGGAGTCACAACTGGAAGATAAAGAGTCTTATTAGGTTATCTAATCTATTCCCCGAGGGACAGAGGGGAATTGATCCCGACACAATGAATGCTTTGTCACATCTCGTTTCCCAAGTTTCCTTTGGGAGAGGTACCCATGGCTTAATCAGCCTGTAGGATGGTGGTCCAGGGAGTCAGACTGTGATGTCCCCAACTCTTTAGCCACATGCAAGTATTAGAAGTCCTGCTAATTACTGAAAAGGAGAGAATATATCCTTCCCCCACCAGCCGGGGAAGCGTCAAAGGGCTGGGCAGAGAAAGGGCCCTGAGTTCTTGTGAAAAATCACTCACCATCTGTTTTCTCAAGTCTCTACTTTTCCTCATCCACAAAGCAGGGACCCTAAACGATGAGTCTTAATTAATGCTCGTGAAATGCTACAGGACAGAACAAGGCAGCATTAATGGGAGATATTATTTCCTTCCAGGCCAGTACTGGGGATAGAAGGGGGCTCTCCCCAGCACCCAGACGCCAAACACTCACTATGTGATTTTTCTTCCATTACACCCAATGTCACCTTTGATGCACACAGCCTTCTTGCTCTTTCTGTGTCTACCAGCCTTTAAAAGTGACACGCCAAGCGTCACGGCCAAATGCTGGTGCAGACCTTTGTCCGTCAGCTCTGTGTTAACAACTCACTCTTCCTGGGGCACCTCTGTCCTTACTCCCTCGCGCAGCCGAGACGAACTCTCCGTCTCCCATTTGACATACCAATTGGGAATGCTCAGAAGATGTCCGCTTTCCCCTTTCATTCTTCCTTTCTCCTCACCTGCCTTTATGTCTCTCTCCTCCCAATTTTTCCTATCTATTAAAAGAGAGGAACTGAAAGCGACCAAGATCTGTGACAGTAACTTTCCGCTGCTCTTTCCTGGATCTCTTGAGCAGAGTGAACACCCCTTGCTTAACAGCCCTGGTGAATTAGCAACGCTCCCCTCTTATCGCTGCGAGCCTTACCTCTACCTTTTATGTCTTCCGGTCAAAGGATAAAATCCAGCTCTTGGGAGCAGCAGCCAATGGATCAGACAAGTGAGCAGGCAGAAAGCTGGCTGCATCTGCAAGCATAGTAAGCCTTAATTACAGATTCGCCATTTTAAGACAGCCAATGAGCACCTTCTGCTGATCTTTAATCTTCTCCTTTGGTTTTTTTCTGATCTCTCTACTCTTCTTATTACTAAACCTCCAGGCATGCAGGAGTCACGCCCTGGTTACTGGCAGCATATGCTTTCCACTTCAAAGCATATCCGGGCTTTAAGACGTGCAAACGATCAACTCCAATGACCATCTATATGCAAACCTACCCTGCCTTCTGCCTGAACATCACAGACAGCGTAGCAATGCTTTTTATTACAACAGGGAAGTGGTTTGCTATTTCGTAGAGAATCACAGAGAAGTGGGGTTGGAAGGGACCTCCATATGTCACCTAGTCCAACCCCCTGCCAGAGGCAGGATCATCCTTATCCAAACTATCCCGTACAAATCCATCATCTAACCTCTTAGTAAAACTAGCGCCAACCCTGACACAACACAAGACATAACACCCTACCTTGCCGCAGGTAAAGCGGGGGAATCACAGAAGCCAACATCCTGCTTCTATAAAAGATGGTTAATAAATACTCAAGAGATCCCAGGTAAAGGGCCATGCCCCTGCTACAGAGGAAGGCAAAGGCCCCCCACAGCCCTATCTGACCAGGAGGTAAAATCCTTCCGGACCCCAAATATGATGATCAGTCTGACCTTGAGTGGAAAGGCCAAGGCCAAGACCCTCTAGCCAGGATCCTTCGACTTTAAGTCCCAGCAGAAGCACTGAAACAGCCCAGTCAAAATCCCCAGTCTTGGCTGCACCCAGCGCCTGTGGGGAAGGCTTAAAAACACCCTGACAAGTAGCAGAAAGGGGAGGAGGAGGCAATCAAAGCCCAGAAGCCTGGGAAAGGACCACAGTAGAAGATATGCATTGCTACACGTAGATCATCCCCAACCACGGCTGTCCAACCCTTCTCAAACATCTTGTGATGGAAAGTCCACAACTTCCTTAGGCATCTATCTATTCCACTGCCTTCCTGCGCTAACGGTGAAGAAGTGTTTCCTGCTATCCAGTCCAAACCTACTTCCCTGCAACCTCAAGCCACTGGATATTTAATTCACCAGGGTGGGGTACAGCGGTGCAATGGACCTGCTGGGTCAAGTCCAGTCCCTGTGATCACAAGTGACCACGTAGCATAAGTCCTTCCATAAACCAACTGAGCTGCATCTTAAAAGCAGCCAGATGTTTTGTCCTCCCTGCTCTGATCTGCTGTTTTGCTCTTTGTTCCAGCACCTGGCCACTTTGATGCTGAGAAACCCCCTTTTGATCTCCAGCCCGAATTCATGAGTGGTCTATTTATACCCATTTGTTCTTGTGCCACCACTGTCCTTCCGCTTCAGAGCTTACACAGCTCTGGCCCTCCCCTGGCATTTACTGCCCTAAGCTACTTTGGGACAGGAATCATATCTTTTGTCAGCCTTTGCTTTCCTAGACCGACCAAGCCAAACTCCTTCATAGTAGTTTGGGTCAGAAGGCACCTGAACAGATCATCTAGTCTGACCCCCCGCCACTGGCAGGGGCACACGGTGGGGGCACACAACCCCAGACAGGGGATCATCCAACCTCTTTGAATTTACCCAAGGTAGGAAAGTGACAGCACAGATGGCAAGCCAGAAAACAGGCACAGAAAGAGTTAAACGCAATAAGAATAAGCTGAGAAAGATGACAGAGTTAAATGCAATAAACCCCGATTAGCCAGATGGCTTAGAGATGAGAAAACTACTTGAGAGGAAGGACAGGAAAGGTTCCCTGGATCAGACATCTTTAACCTCCTTTCCTGTCGTTAAGATGTTCTCTATAAATGCTTCACTCCCAGCCTATGAAGCCTTCAGATAACCAGTGGGCCACACTTCAACCTCTGGCTGAGGAAAGACAGCAAAAGATAGCTGCACGTTGCAAGAGGCAGGCTCTCTGCAGGTCTGGCCTTACAAGGGGTTATAGTGTTAAGACATGCTGGCTCCTCTTCAGGCAGGAGGAGCAAAACTGACCGTTTCTGACCTCAACTGGGTCAGACCTTGGTCTGGTCTCAACAGAAGCGTTCCTAAGATATGTCCAGGGATTAACAGATCTTAATACATTCCTGCCGACACCTTCTCGCCTCCTATTTTGCCATTTTCCACTGTTAACTGGGATGCAACTGTAATGGTTTTTGGCTGCTACACCTCAATCAAGTGGAGAGACGAGCCACTGCCTCACGTCCCGCGAGCGCTTGGAACAGCAGCTTTCAAGAGACGTTCAGCGTGGGAGGGCAGCCCTACGATTCACAAAATAACGGGCTGCGGGCCCGTCACAGGTTCTCTCAACCTGGCCGCGAGTGTCTGCGTGTGATCCAGGAGATACTGCACCGGCTCCTAGTTCCTGGACCACTACAATGTTTTATCCGTGCCAAAGGCCTCCAGCCATTCAATCTTTCCCAGTGCCTAACACACAAGATCCTGGATCAGTCTGATTGCTGCATCTTCCACCTACTCAACTTGGCTGTGCTGGGATCACTCTGACCACTTACCTGCCAGAGCTGCTTTCCTGTTCCCTTGCGTCTGCTGCTCCGTCCGCCTGGTAGAGAATTCGACTCGGATGAGATCAGGCTTTTGGTAAGTTTTTGGCTCCCGGAGCACTGCCCAGTACAGGAGCAGAGCAGAGCTGTGCAGTGCCTTGGAGAGCTCTCTGCAAAGGGGAAGGGAGTCAAAAGTGCTGTCTCCTTCCAACCACCAGCATGGCTGAAAGGGGATGTGAATGGGGCAGACCCACACAGCTGTCCTGTGACTGGTGGTAGTCTGGCCTAACATAGGATCATAGGACAGTAGGGCTGGAAGGGACATCTGGAGGTCCTCTGGTCCAGGCCCCAGCTCAAGGCTTCCCCAACTAAACCAGGCCATACTAGTCCTTGCATCACCTATTTAAAACTACACCGAGCCCACTGCACAACTACGAGACACTAAAAGTGCCCTAACCTGCCACAGATGAAGCAGAGGGATGAGGGCTGTCAGTGTCCCACTGCTGCAAGGGTTGCTACAAAGCATTCAAGAGATCCTTCTTGCTGAGTATCTTCTAGCAGGTGGCTGGAAAAGTTGGGTAGATAGAAGATGCAGCGGTTACACTGATCTGGGATCTGGAGCATGGGAAAAGGAAGAGGGTCATGTCCCCTGCTGCAGAGGAAGCCATGCACTTATTCCCTGTATATACACACAACAAAGAGGAGCAGACCAGCAAGCTAGTGGCAACGGAAACCAGTCCCAGCTCCTCCACTCCCAGGTGACACCAGGCTTAAGTCAGTGCTGTCACTGGGGTGCCAGCTATACCCCCAACAGGTACCGAGCAGGTGTGGAGAGAAGCATCCAAAGGCAGTGAAATGCTTAAGACTTTACAGGGGTCTGCAGGACAGCTTTCTCCTTTAGCGATACGGGAAGGGCAACTTGGCTCTATGCTACAAGCTTGCAGCATGTTTTAACAACAAGCTGTTTCTCTGCACCTTCATCCACGTGCGCCCAACGCTTGGAAAAAAAGCCAGCTGGCAACACGCCGAAAGGAAGCTAAGACCTCTCCTATTCATCTGAATGGAAAGCATGCAATAAGGAAAGGGCTCATAAAAATGGGTCTGAAAAAGATATTCACCCAGGCACTGCAGTCAGCTGATTGCAGCAAGTTTCTGATGGGATCCTCAGGATCCTCACATTTAGCCACAGGGAAGGACAGAAATTCAGGGGCTGCTTGGCCCCTGGCAAGGCCAGGGCTGGCGCGCGCACACACAGAGCCATTTAAGTAGCTGCAAATGGACAGTCACATGCTGCACTCCCAGCGAGGGACTGCAGTAATTGAGTATTTCCTGCCTCCGCTGTTTCTACCCTGCTCTTAATCCAAAGGGGTAGAAAATAATCCCTTCCCCTCAACTCAAATAAGAGCCGCACAAAAGCGCACGTCAAATCTCCCAACGGCTGCTTTGAACTGACATCACGGGAAGGGTCTTTGGCACATTTCTCCTTCAAAGCTTCTTATTAAAATGTTAATTAATCCTTTGAACACCTCCAGGCCACAGGCATTCGTTATGATTATGATTAAACAGGGGAAAGTGCAGCAGAAAGGAGGCGGGATCTGCCCAAGGTCACAAAAAGCAGCGTTTGGGAGTGTCAGGTCTAGATGAAGGTTCAGCGCCGCCGGCCTTGGAAAGCCTCGTCTGAACTAGACGCTTGAGTTAAGTGAACTAAAATTGGTTCGGGAAGCATCTGAGTTCAGCCGGTGCAACCTCCCAATGAGCAAACTTGGAGATTCGCACGCTGCCAGTGCAGCAGGAGCAGCATTATCCTCTAGCCTGGGATGCTCAACCCCTCGCCCGTGGACCAAATCCAGCCCACGGAGCAGTGGCATCCAGCCCATAAGGCTGCCATGGGTCAGGAAATATGGCAGCAGTGGCAATTAATAACGCC
>NW_005842417.1:425620-428499 GCF_000455745.1 Alligator sinensis
CCCCCCCCCCCAAATACATGGCTGGATCCAGCCTGCGGATGGACCAGGCACCTCCCATCCGGCCCATGGTGGGGGCAGGAGAGGAAAGATGGGTACCACTGATTTAGCCTGATCAGTCATCTGTGGGCAGCAAGTCCACTCTGAATTTACTCCTGCTTGCACTAGAGCAGATCTTTTTAGAGAGGGGAAAATCATCCAGAACGACCAAAGGGGAACTGCAGGGACATGGTTCCTACGATTCATTCCTTACTTGCCAGTCCCCATCATTGACCAAGAGGTAGACCACAGGAACCAAGCACTGGTTCCCACTGCACCTGGCTGAAAGCACGCTGCCTCCGTATGGGTCCACCATAGCCATGCTTTGAGACATGTCTACTACCCTGCATTTCACTGATTCCGTGAGTGCCACACCAGTGCTGCACTGTTCTAGTTTCTCGGGGCTTGTCTGCCTTACAAACGGCAGAGATGAAGGGAAATGAAGACGTTTGGGCACAGAAAAAATGCAAATCTTTGGCAGGTCTGGTTTGGATACCCAGATACTTCATTGTTATATGTGGCCATTCAGGACAAGCATTTAACAGATGATCAACACCCTTCCTTCCTCATATACATAGGCAATCCCAACCCCATCCAGGCAATCCCCTCCTTGGCCTTGACCCTCAGCTCCCCCTCTCATTCAATCAGCCCCGTGCCAAGCCAGACATGGGAAAGAAAGAAAAAAAGCCAAGAGGAAAGCTCTGAGAAAACATCTGAATACAGTTCAGTGCAATAGAAAAACACCTGATACACCCACAAGCAAAGGCCAGTGTAGTCCCCTGCCTGCCCTTCTACCTACCGCTGCTAGCTCAAAATGGATGGGGACCTGCAGAGACCGCCCGAGACAAAGGGTCACAGATTCACAGAAGTTTAGGGCTGGAAGAGACCTTGTGAGATCACTGGGCAGGAAAGACT
The DNA here is from genome assembly GCF_000455745.1 of Alligator sinensis. NCBI lineage: Eukaryota > Metazoa > Chordata > Crocodylia > Alligatoridae > Alligator > Alligator sinensis. The sequence continues at coordinate 426,572 of NW_005842417.1, forward strand.
GCAGGGGTCAAATAACCCCAGCACGTTGTGTGTCCATCTACACTGTGACAGCAGAGAGCTCAGCCCTGGTGCCGAGTCAATAAAGCCTGGCCACCCAACTCCACTCAACTTCCAAAATGAAGTAGCATCCTGCTCCAGACCTGGTTTCCAGCGTGAGCAAGAGTCCCGGGGCAACCTCAGTATGCTGGGGAGTCCTGGACTCCCCTCACCCCTTTTTCCTGTGCTGGGTGTGTCACCCCATTCCTCCTCGCAGATACTGCGATCCCAGAAGTGGTTCAGCCTGAATCGGGATTAGCACACGAGAGAAGCAGATTAGGAAGGGCAGCTTGAAGGGAGTTGAGATGCAGTGATGATCACGCCCAATGCTAATAAGGCGGTCACAGGTCATGGCTCGGTTTCCCTGCTCCCTACTCGCAAGTGGCCACGAGACCCTTATCTCAGAGGAATGGGTGGGAATACAGAAATTTGAATCTGAAGCGTATAAACTCCTCCACACGAAGGAACACGTGTGGGAGTGTGGGCAGGTTCTGCAGGGCTCAAGTCCTCACCAGGAGGAGGGAGTGAGCACGTCTGTGCATTCTCTGCTGCATGTAGCTGCTCTTGGTAACATTGCCCGATTGATAATACCCCCAAAAAACCGGTGCAGAGTTCAGAGGAACTTGCTTCAGCTTCTCTTGTACTTCTCTGGAGTCATCCTGGGTGTAACAAGTGCATTCCCACAGGCCCTTTTCCATAGTGGATGCATGTGGAGCAGGGGTAGCAGCACTGATTGCCTCGGTACTGCCAAAGAACAGCAAAACTAACCACTCAGCCACTGCTCTCCCTGCCCTGCTAAACCAACAGGAGCAGGGAGTGGCTCCGTGGGCTCTCCAAGGCAGGCAGCAGCTGGAGGGGCTGAGTCACTGCAGAAAGGGAAGAAAAAGTTTTCTGGAGGGTCACAATGCAAAGGGCGCTCGCTTTGGCTGAGGAGAGCCGAGATGGAGGAGGTGGTGGGATGAGCTGTTCTGTCCCTGCACTGAGCTGCCTGCATGTTTCGGGGGTGCACTCAAACACACCTGCAGAGTTTGCACACAGACGACACAAACAGTCACCGTTTGCTGTCGCTGGATAAAAACCCGGCAGCCCCAAACATGTTGGTCTCTAAACACCGACTCGTGCCAAGGGACCCATCTTTGAAGCACATATATTCATAGATGTTAGGGTCGGAAGGGACCTCAATAGATCATCGAGTCCTTGATAGAGGACACATGTTAGGATAGAGCTCGCCATTCAGATACCTCACCTGGTAAATAATTAAGCAGCTCCAGCTGTTCTCAGACAAGCACAAATGCAAATGCCATCAAAGGAAGGAGGCTGCTCAGGTGTGCTCTGGAGGGGAGAGAGGCATCTGACCAGCTACAGGAAAGGAGGGCTGGAAGGGACCCTCGGAGGCCGTCTGGTCCAGGCTCAAGGCAGGGTCATCCCCGACTAAACCAGGCCAGCCACATGTGTTTTTCTATAGGTTGGATCCAATACATTTCTCACTGCTTGAAGGACGAGGAACCCAAGACAGACGACCTTTGCGCAGCGCTAAACAGAGTCCGGTGGTTTCACTTTTAATCAAGGTGAAGAAGGGCCTGAGCTTTACGGAGTAGCATCTCCCCTGCAGCAAGACCCATTTGCCCCCTAAACCACCAGAGACGTCCCCCCTCGTCCCGGGGCGAGAGGTACGACGTGCGCTAACTGCTGCCTTCCAGATGAGATGCAAACCAAAGTCCCCATCTTTGGAAATTAAAAGACGCCGTGAAGCTATTTTTGCAGAGCTGAGGCCACGCAGGCGCCTCCCCGCCGCTTCCCTCGCTCGCCGCGGCAGCCTCCGATTGCTGCTGGGTTTCCGCCGCGTGCAGCGAACAGCAGCTGGGCTTCCTGCCGGGGGCCGCCCGCGCCGG
>NW_005842417.1:428696-432057 GCF_000455745.1 Alligator sinensis
AGATCGGTGGGGGGGGGACCCCAGGACTGGGAGCACTGGGAGGGGCTGGACTGGAGACCCTGGGACTGGGAGAACTGGGGGCACTGGGAGAAGTAGGAGAACTGGGGTAGCATGGACTGGGAGAACTAGGGACATTGGGAAGGGCTGGACTAGAGACCCCAGGACTGGGAGCACTGGGAAGGGCTGGCCTGGGAGAAGTGGAGGCACTGGGAGGGGCTGGACTGGGAGAACTGGGGGCACTGGGAGAAGTAGGAGAACTGGGGTAGCATGGACTGGGAGCACTGGGCGGGCGGGGCCGTCACTCACCCGTGGCCAGGGCGCAGCCCAGCAGCCGCTGCCAGCTCATGTGCGCCGCCGGGGCGGGGAGCCGGGATCCCCGGGGAAGCCCCGCCCCGCGCGGCGTCATCCGGCCGCGACACCCACCTCCTGGTTACGTCATCACCCCGCGACTGCCGCGGAGACGCCGCGCGTGCCGGGCGGCGCGGAGTGATGACGCGACGGCCTAGCGCGCCGCCCGCCTCGAGTGCGGTTCAAGCTCCCCGGGCCCAACCACTGTGCGCGTGGTAGGTGTGGGGGGGGCGCTCGGGCCGGACCATTATGGGCGGAGCAGAGGGGTGAGGGTGTGGGACGGGGCGGCCCCTGCAGGGGTCAGGCCGGGCTGGGGCAGGAGTAGCAGCAGCTCGGACTGTACCATTATGGAGTGTGGGGGGGGGAGCTTCAAGGGCAGAGTGGGGGGGACAGGAACAGTTCGGACGAGACCATTCTGGAGTGTGCGGGGGGGGTACAGCTTCAAGGGTCATACTGTCAGAGGAGGGGGAGCAGGGCTGGACCATTATGGTGTTAGAGGGGAGCAGCCTCGAGGGCTGAACCATTAGGGGAGGAGGGAGGGGCAACTTTGAGGGCCAGACCATCATGGAGGAAGAGGAGTCAGGAACAAACCATTATGGAATTGGGAGGGGGTAGCTTCTAGGGCCAGACCATCATGGAGGAGGGGAGTCAGAAACAAACCATTGGGAGGGGGCAGCTTCAAGGGCCAGACCATCATGAGGGGGGCAGGAAGCAGTAGGAATACACCATTATGGAGCTGGGGGGGAGGGGTAGCTTCAAGGGTCACACCATCATGGAGGAGGGGGGAGGAACAGTTTAGACCAGACCATTATGGAATGGGGCAGCTTAAAGGGCCAGACCATTATGGAGGAAGGGAAGGAAGCAGCCGGGCGGAGGGGGGGGAGCTTCCAGGGCTAGACCATTAGTAATCATGGAGGGGGGCAGTGGTGAGGGCGGGACTGTAAGGGGGTGGTCCCTTGTGCAGCTGGGCCTGCCCCTGCCCCTGCCCCTGCCCCTGGCTCTGTGGGGTGTGACACAGGGCAGTTCAGGGCACTTGGGGCTGCGGGAAGTCTCTGCCGTGGCTCCCCTTGCCTGCTGCAGCAAGGCCCCGGGGGCTTGGCACAGGCAGGCAGGAACCCCATGGCTTAGGGCTTCCCGAATGAGGCCGGCAAAAACCCACCACGGTCCTACGGCCTTGTGTGCAGGAGCACCCCTGAGCCTGTCCTACAGATGTGATGTGGCAGGTTTGGGGCAAGGTCTCTGCCGGCTGCGGAGGCGTTTGCCTCTCGCATCCTGGGGCTGGCGCTGTGTAAATCCGAACGGCTGGAAGATGACCGCGTGCCAGACACGGGACATGTGCAACTGTGGTCTCGCACTGTAAAGGGGTTTGGAACATGACCCGGGATCATCTCGCGCCCCACAGCTGTGATGAGATGCTGATCGTGGGCTCAGACCCACAGCGGTTTTCTCCTGACGGAGGACAGGAGGCTTCAGGCAGCTGCCTGCATTTCCCTGCTGTCCAGAGCTTTGTACCCATCCTTGGCCTATGAGAGGAGATGGGAGCTACTCTCAAGGAAGGAGAGCAGGGTTTTAGCTGGGCTTTGCTGCTGCTGCTGCTTGTATTATGGCAGCAGAGCACCCGGCGTAACTCTTTCTGCAGGAGTTCACTCCTGCCAGTCGCACCAGATAGTCTTGTCTCCGTCATAGAGTCCGGTGTGATCATCTTTCATCAGCCAGAAAACTGCTGTCCTCTGGCAAGCAGTGGCCCCTAGGTATGAGCCACCTTCCAGATCCGTTTGGGAAGCTTATGCTCCCGAAGCTTAGTAATAAAACCTGATGAAGACTTGGAAAAACTTGCTGGTTGCCAATGAGAAGTGTTGCCACACAACGGCCACTAGAAATAGCGCCTGCTAGTAGCCACGTGCCAGTGCCCTGGTTCTGCATTGCTCTGAGGGGCTGTTGCTGTTACGTGGAGGGTCCTCTGAGCACGCAGTACTGTCCAGGGTATGTTTCCAGGGGAAATGTTGCTGCTGAGAGGTGCTGCTCACATCAGGTGTCACTGCCAGTATGCTGGATGCTTGCTTGCACTGTCCTGTCTGCCCCCTCTTGCACCCTGGGTCTCTGTTTTAGTTGATTTTTACCCCATTGCTAGCTGAAAAATCAGGGAAGGCAAAGCACAAATTGGCCTGCCCTGAGATGAACGCTCCTGCTTCTGCCATTCTGCAGGGAGAGAGGTGAGTCTGACCACTCAGAGCAATCCCTTTCTCCAGTTTGTCATCTTGCAGTGCTTTCTAGAAGGCTAAAGGAAAAGATCACTCAGAGACGCACCGGGGGGTGTGTGGGTTTTGTTTCGTCCTTTTTTAAGTTTTAAGTGATCCAAGTGAAGACTTAAGGAAATACCACTTGGCTTAAGCCATCTCCTTTTGGTCTCTTTGGTCATCAGGTTATTGTCAACAAGGAGAGCGCGTCCCAAGAGGCAGCGTAGAAATCCCATCGCTGCCCTGAGGAACTTCATGGAGTAGAGTCGAAGCGAAATCTGACTGGGTTTTGCAGGCATGTGCCTCATCCATTTGGGCCCCTTCTCTTCTTCAGTCATTGCCAGGACCAGCATGGCAGCAGTAAGCAGGAGCCTGAGGTAAGCTTTGCACTCGCATCTGGCAGGTTGGCTGATTTGGGGACTCATCTTGCATGATCTCTGAACAGAGATGCTGGCCCCCAGCTGCTTGCAGAAGGCATTTGGCACTTCGGAAGATCAAGCCACAAATTGTGCTTGTGTTTATTGTTAGGACAGGGTCCCCTCTCTCAACCCTCGGTCCGTAGGAGCATTCACTTGAGTTGCACATTGAAACCAAGTCTCTTGTATTAGGAGATAACCTGATTGTCAAGGTGGTTAAGGAAAAAATCCCCCTCAGGACCAGGTTTGTGGTGGAAGTGCCATTCCTTGGGACTTCGGGTTTTCTCCCTCTCTAGCGTATGACAGATTATTCTTACGTGGTGCTTGGGGGCAGGCCCGTGAGCTCTTTCTCCTGAAGGA
>NW_005842417.1:432088-444611 GCF_000455745.1 Alligator sinensis
CATCAACCCTGCCCTGTTTGAATTCCTTTAATAGCTTGTTACGGGGAGATCTGATCCAGCGGTCGCTCCCCACGATCTGCAGTCTGCACACAACCCCCAGCCAGCACAACTCCAACAGGACTTCCATTACTAGCATACGGAGACAGACCTACGGCAGGGTCTACCCAGTTCTCCTGATCAGGCCTGATGGATCGACCGTTCACATTCGCTATAAGGAGCCGAGGTGGATTCTGACGGTAAGGCTGAGCCAGAGCTCTTTCTTCTGTAGAGCTGTTGGAGAAAGAAAGTTGCCCAAACAGCAACTAGTTGGATAGGTAGAAGCTTTCACTAATGCAGGGGTGGGCAATTATTTGGGTCTGTGGGCCACATAAAGAGTTTTGATGAGCTGTCACAGGTTGGGTCATCAGACCCCCCACCCCCGCACAACAACTTACCAAAACTCCCTATGTGGGATGGGGCTGTGGGCAGGGAGTGAGATGGGCGATCTGCTGGGGGGGCATGTACGGGGTGGGGGAAGCTGCATGGGTGCTAGGTCCTGGGAGCTGGAAGGGGGTGAGCAGGGGATGCATGCAGCAGAGCTTGCCCGGGTGGTGCAGTCCATAGCTACTACTCTCCGACTCTGCATGGGGCTGAGCCTACGCAGGCAGCCACCCGCACCCACCATCCTGGTCCTGGCCAGCAGGCACAGCTTACTGGCAGGGCTTCTTCTGGTGTGGCAGCTCCCTTCACCTCCAGTGGCAACACCTCTCCCTGCTGTACTGTTCCCAGCAGGGGAGAAGCTGCAACCAGGCAGCTCCTGCCCCAGCATGCGGGGCTTTGGCTCCCAGCTGCCTTCCACCAGGTCCACTGCAGCGAGAGCAGAGGGAGGAGCTGCTGCTGGAGGTGATGGCTTCCAGGCACCAGGAGCAGTCCTCCCGGAAGCTGTGTGCACTGCCTGGGGTTGGCGGGTGCAGGCAGAAGTGCATTGCTGGCTTCCCTGCACCAGGCTTGGCTCCATGTGGAGTACCACAGGGGCAGCCACAGGCTGGATCCAATCAATTGGGGGTCACCCCTCACAGGCTGGATCCAATCAGCTGGTGGGCCAGATCTGGCTCACGGGCTGTATTTTGCCCACGCCTGCACTAATGCCTCCTTAAATCCCTTGGGTAACAGATGAATGCAGAGTGACTTGTGCATCCTTCTCAAACCAATGAGCCCACTTCGGGCAGTGAGATCCAACTCGCAGCGTTCTATAAAACTGCGTGGCCATTGATTTTTTTTGGAGCAAAATCTCTTGATGACATCTCGCCTTTCTCCTTTTGGACGTGACAGAGTCCTTGGAGCTCTGTTCTAGATCGACCTTCTTCTCTTTGTTCTATTGTTGATTAATTTTTTTTCTATCCCCCCTCCCCCTTTCCTTCTCAGATGCCTGTAGACCTCAACACTCTTCCTGAGGCTGAAAGAAGAGCCCGGTTAAGGAAACGTGATCGCGGCAAGCTCCAAATCAAGCAGGAGAGACTGCTTGAGGATGACTTTAATATGGATCGTTACAAGGAATTCTGGAAGAAAAAATGAGGGCTTGTTCGGAGGATCTGCGAGGAGGTCTGAGGATTTGGGACTGTGCTGAAGGAGACTAACACAATCTTCTGGGATGGTGGTTTTTACATGAGTAAAGATCCTTTACCCCATAACTGCTTGTGCTCCTATTGTGTGTGTGCGTGTGTGTTTGAAAGGTACCACCCTGGAGACTGTAGGTCTCTGTTTATCTGGTGATCGGTTGGATGGGCAATGACAAAAAACCACAATACGTCAAGGAATGACGGGAAAGTTCATTCTCCCTGAAGCATTCAGTCTTTGGTTTTTCTGCTGAGCTAACCAAGAAAGGTGCCAACTGGTGCCCCTGTACTGGTGGCTTTGTGGGTTGAGGAATCAATTAACTAGGAGCTGGGCTGAAGCATCCCAACTGCCCTCAGAGTCTGTAAAATCTTACTAGCCCTGTTTTTGAGAGTGACCTTGCTGCCCATGGATCATTTAAAAAGGTGAAAACTCTCTTAGTGTGCCACTCCCGGGACCAACCATGGCTGAGCGATCACCTTATCTTGTACTTAGGAGGTACTGGAAGCCATAGGGGTGGTTTGAAATGGGTGTTTAAGATGCACTTCTCTGTACCAGGGCAGGATGGTCCAGGGCCGCTTGGAGCCTTTCATCTCGGGAGACTTCAAAGCCACGGCAGAACGGGGAAATGGCTTGGCTTCCCCTACTGCAAAATATAGCAGCCTCTGGGGAAAACATGATGCCAGCGGGTGAGCAGGGGCAGGGCTAGGAGCCACAGCTGCAAGTTCCCACTAGCAGGCGGGTGAGCCAGGACGGGCTTCTATGTGTGGCAGCGCAAGAGATCCTGGGATACTGGAGGACTTCAACTTCGGCCACCCCTTAACGGGACAGGAGCTGGGTTGTGCGGATCAGAAAGCATCCTGCTGGGAGTGGCGTAACTTTAAACCGCATAAGAAGGCTCCGGGGTGTTACCGTGTGGACAACCCAGGGCTTAAGCGCTCCAAGAGCCGCCCACGTTTCCCAGGCAACAAGCCCTTACTTAGTGCGCCAGCGCAGCTTCTAGGTCACAGAGGAGACGAGCAAGGTGCGCCTGCTCCCCGCCGCCAGGGAAAGGGTTAAATCCCCCGAGACAATGGCACGTCCGGGCGGCTGCATTCTCCGAAGGGCGGGGGGCGGCGTTCCCCGAAGGGGGGGGGGGGGGGAGCGCTCGGTGCCCAGCCAACGGCAGGCGGGCGCCGCGCTTCCTTCCGGGTTGCTCCATTCTATCCCCCCGCGGGCTGAGCGCAGTGGTATGTTCCGAACCAGCCGGAAGCCGCTTGCAACAGTGGTGCAGGCGTTCGGAGCACGTGGGGGCGGGGCGGTCCGGGTCTGCGGCTGCGGGCAGCGCCTTGCGGGTAAGCAGGGGAGTGGGAGTGGGCCTGGGCTGGGCGGGGCGAGCTCGCCCCGGGCCCGGCAGGAAAGCCCCTAGCAGCTGATCACCCTCCTGGGTTGTTCCCCCTTCCAGCAGGGATGCAGGGCAATGATCCTGCAGGGGGTGGGAGGGAAGTGGGGCTTGGCTTCTGCCTCTCTGTAGTGCCCTGATCTGCTGGGGAGCTCTGGGGCTGGGGGGAGCAGCGTGCTGGTGTGTGCACGGTGCTGCTGTGTAAAAACACGCATGAGGGGGATCCAAGCTGGCACTTCTGGGCATGAGCCCGTTGCCCCAGGGAGCAGGGAGAGGTTGCCTTGCTCATGTGCACCCACAAAAAGCCCCGCAGGGCACTGGGGGGAGGGGTAGCCCGCCCCTCCTGAAGCTGGAGCCGTCAGCAGAAGGATGCGGTGTTCGGAGGACCACGATTCGGGTGTGCTGCGTGATCTCCGTGTCCTGCGACACGCGGCGTCTCGTGTCGTGGCGGTGAAAGGCCTGGGATGTCTCACTTGAGCACTTCTGCAGGACTGGGGCGAGGCTGGCCGGCCTTTTGGGGGGGGGCTGGGTTCAACGCAGGGGGAGACTGTTTCCTGCCAGAGTGAGCCCAGGGCCAGGCCCCTTGTTGCAGAAAGCTCTCCCTAGGAAAGCTTTGCTTGCAGTGGCCAACTTTAGCCACTTCTGCGTATGGAGGGAGGGGAGCGGGCAGGGGAAGAACATGCTCATTTACTCCTCCTGGTACCTGACCCAGAGACGGGGCAGTCGCTGAAATGCTCCGGTGTAGGAGCAGGCAGCCCCTGTGCAAGGTGCAGGGAGTGTGGCTTGTTATCTGGGGTGGCTTTTTTTCTAGGGAAACTAGCCTTTTGCTCCTCACAGAGGATGCTGAGGCTGGGCTGGGGCTTGTAATCCTCCTGCTTGTCTTTTAGCTGCAGTGCCTTGGGTTGAGCATCTGGGCACCTGGCGGTGATCTCCGATTGACCCATCGCTGCTGGCCGTTCGCGCCATGTTCGGCTCATCCCGCGGAGGTGTGAGGGGGGGACAGGACCAGTTCAACTGGGAGGATGTGAAGACGGATAAGCAGCGGGAGAACTATCTGGGTAAGGGGAGATCCCATGATTATTTACAGCCTCTGGGGGAATCCAGCGCTCTGTCACAGCCTGACCAGCAGCCCTGGCAGCTGGTGAGTATCTGCAAGACCCCCAAGTCTCAGCCACTTTGAGACCGCTGTTCTGGCTGCATTTGCAGGCTTCGCTGCCTTGCTGGGGTGTTTCTTCGTGGTGTTCACATTGGCTGCAAAGGGTTCTGCTCTTTGCCTCACCTTGCAAGCACTTTGTGCTTTGAACAGGCCACTGCAGGTCTTTGAGGCTGGTGTGGGTCCGCTGTGATCGCCCAGTCTGCCCTACAAAACACAGGCCTGGGAACTCTACTCCAGGCCTTCCATGCTGAGCCTGGCCATCTGTGGTGGGCTTCAAGGGAAGAGCTGCTTTAACAGGACTGTTTGGAGAATGTCCCATTTCCCCTAGGAAGCAAAGAGGTGTCTGAGCATCGGTGAGCAAAGCGAATCTGGCTTAGGCTGTCAGTCACGCTGCTAAAACACTTCGGGGGCTGCAGCAGTAGAAAGTTGCCATACAAATACTGCACAGATGGGCTCTCACATGTTGCCTGTTCATAAAATGCCACTCTTAGAAGCTTAGTGGCTTGTCCTGTTGCCAACACAACCTTTTTCTGCCATCTGTGAGGGCGTTTGTGTGTCACGTGGTTGCCACACTCCACCCTAGATTTTGCTGCTTTTCAGTGCAGCGGCATATATAGAGTTACAAAGCCCTTTGTGGATCCTTAGTGGCGATCAATGCTATATAAACGTAAGTTATTCGGGTATTGTGTTGGGTTTCTATTACAGGGGAGGTTCCTGAGCCATCCCAGTGACCTGTTACTGGAAACTTAGAGGTTGGGATATATTGCTGAATAGATTTGCAGCTTCAGACAGGTGCCTCTGCAGGATGCCCTGGGCCTGGCTAAGGGCAGGAGCTGGGTGGTTCTTGTAGAGCTCTTTGCTCATGTGCCAGGGCGCTTCCCATGGGGGTCACAGCATCTACCCTCTTTGTGGAGAAGCTGAGGTGGAGAGATGAAGTGACTTGGCCAGGGTCACGTGGCAGGTCAGTGGCAGAGCCAGGAACCGAACCCAGGTCTCTGATCCCAGTGGATTGGTCCCCACGTGACCCGAGTCGTGGATCTGACTCTGTTCTGCTGCCTGGGCAGGGACGTCTTTACAGGCCGGATGTTCTGGTTCTGCTGACGGCCTCTCTCGTTTTCTGCGGCAGGGAATTCCCTCATGGCTCCGGTGGGAAGGTGGCAGAAGGGGAAGGACCTCACATGGTATGCGAAGGGGAAGAAGGAGGGCGTGCAGATGTCCCGGGAAGAAGAGTTGGCTGCCGTCCGGCTGGCCGAACAGGAGGCCATGATGGCAGCACTGTAAGTTCAGGGGGGATGTATTGCACTGGTGACTTCCACACACTCAGAGCTGCGTTCTCCAATACGCGTTTCTGGTTGTGAATTGGTTGTCGCAGCCTGGGAAGTCGCCTCGACTTTCCGCCCCACCCTCCTCCGTGGGTGTTTAGTCTGTAGGGAGGGAAGGTGTCAGCCCTCATTTGCCTTCCTGCTACTCATTGCCACATCCACCAGGCTTCTGCCTCGGGCAGTTCTCCCTAGATAAAGTCGGTCCAGCTCCCAGGCCATTTATTTGATACCCCTGAACGAACTGATTCTAGCCTTTCTTTTTCTAGTTTTGGCTTATGCAACAAACCAAAAATGTGCCCAAAGCTGCTATGCAAGTAAAATCTAATTGAAGAGAGAGCAAGTGGTTTTTGTCCTAAGAGAAAGTAGGCAAATAAGCGAAATGTGTGAATAACCAATATGCGATGAAGCAGAATCTGCTGGACAGGAGAGGGTTCGACGTGGATGATGCTCAGGGCATGCGCTTATCTGAATGCAGGGATCTGGACTTGAGCTCCCAGGAGGCCTTTCTAGTTCTGTATTCCTAAAATATGCTTAACCAAAGACATGTTTCCGTTTCTGGAGCCGCTTGCACTTGTGGTTCATGGCGTCTCTGGGTCTGCTGACCTGGTAATCTCCTAGAGCTGAACTGATGGGGAGTACGTTCATGACAACGCCAGACTGAGTCTCTCTCGAGTGATACGGGAGCCTGACATCACCTGTTTTTGCTTTGCTTTTTTTTAATGATGATATTGTGGATTTTACTCTTTCTAGAGGCTACAAGAATATGAAGAGACACCCCACCGGCCTGAGCAAAGAGGTAACATGGGCATCCACCCCTGGGAGACGTGGCACTTTTGTGCTGGTGGGAAGCGGTGGGGGGAAGATGGCATTTCATGATGGCATAGACTATCTGGGCTTTGCATGCCAAAATACTGAAATGAATGCTTTAAACAGACTGGTGCTTACAAGGATTCACCTTTGGGGCGTGAGGGTGGGGTTTCAGCCTTTAGGGTCAGAAACAGGTCTCTAGAAAAGGTAACTTGGTCCTCAGTTACGTATTGCTCCCTAAAAAATGTTTCTGCCCCTTTTAAAAAAAAAAAAATGCATCCAAAAACCCAAACCCTTCCTGATTCCCCACCTTGCTTCTCTGCTGGTCCCAGACTGATGGAGTAGCCAGTCTCTTCAGGAGCACAGAGGCTTAGCAGGAAAAGGTACTCCTGGGGAAGCCATCTCTCCCCTCCATCCACCTTCTTAATTGCAGGTGCTGAGTATGGAGAGAGGAGAGAGCTGGGCAGCATCCTGGGGTGCAAGGCATTCTGGGAATTGTAGTTCTCTAGATTAGCAGTGGAGCTGCTCTTGGGTGGAGTGGTGCTGTCAACTCCCCCTCTTTTTTTTTGGCACCAAAGCCTGTGTCCAGAGAGCAAAAAAATGCTGATTACAGCAGCAAAAACCTGGGGGTCCGTTACAGAGATGTGGTTTGCATCTTGGGAAAGCTGGGGTTTAAAGCTGCTTTCAGCCCACGTCACGGCAGTGGGGCTGGAGACACCGAGACACGATGGGATTTGAGCATGGAAGCAGGGAGCCAGGCAATAGGAGTGAGGTGGCTTTTGAAGCCCAGTACTTAGGGATCAGGGAGAGTGAAAATTGAGCTGCGTTTGCTATGGGGAAGCTATTATTTCCAGTCCTGTTGTTTTACGAGTGGGATGACGCCTGAATACTCTCGCTGGTCTGGTTCTGCTTTATTGGCTGTTGTCTAAGGCCAAGCAAAACAAGCAGCTTAATTCTCAATCCCTGACTACGTGGGATGCGAACTGTGAGTAAGGCACTTTAAGAAGACGTAAGATTTGGGGCAGACTTTTCCCCAGCTTTCTGAAATGTCCGTGAATTGGTGCTTCTACGGTGGTTGAAGGCTATTCTGGTAACGTTACCAGAGTATCAAGAGACCCCAGTTGAGATCAGGGCTCTGCACTGAATGAGAATCGCTCCCTCGTCCAAATCTCCCAGTCTAAATAACTCGGAGAGGAGAACGGAGTTTGTCGAGGCTACCCTGGAGGTCAGTGTCACAGCCAGGATTAGACTCGGAGCCTCCTGATTCTCAACCCGGTGCCCTTTCCATCAGGCGAGGGCCAGCTGTTTCCTCTGCGGTACTTGCTTATCCCGGAGGATTTTTGCAAGGTTTGGTTGATGGGAGTAACGAGGTGACAAGCAGCCTCTTTGGCCCCAGAGTATTTCCCCTTCTCCTTTTCATGCCCTGTCTGGGGTCACGCTGGTCTCTCCTGCCACAGGGAGGGTGGTGCTACCAGCTTGCCCAGTTCATTGTTCAGTTCCACAGACGTAATGCTCCTTCTCGCCTGTCTGTCCGCAGGACCTGGCCGAGGTCTGTAAGCGCGACGGAGTGGAACATGAGGATAAGGATGTGGATCGTGTGGTGGGGCTGGGGAGCTCAAGGGGGGGGGATGTCCTCTACGAGGAGGAAACTGCAGTGCTTTCCCCTGTTCTTGAAACCGCTCCCGTCTAACACGATCTCTGGCGGCCCTCAGTTGGCAGATGTTTTGCTCCTGCAGCTCTCTGCTCCCCGAATCCTCTGCAGGTTTCTCTCCCTGTTGCCCTTTTGTTGTCCTCTATTACCACTAGGGTAGCAGACCATGAATCATCCTGTTGGCCCCCAGAACACACATGCCAAATAGGAAGTGATGTGATGTAGTAAGTTAATTAGAACAGACCAATCAGCAGCTTCCCTCTACGGAAGCAGGTCACATCTTTCTCCAGCAAAGGGAAGAGCATCTGAGTAGCATATTGTGAAGTCCAAAGCGCCGTGTAGGTAGAGACGTACTCTGCAGGTTGTTGTACATCCATAGAGCCCTAACCTGGTAAGGATGGAAACAAAACTCAATGCTTCATGTAGTACAAGAGGAGTCTAAAGAAACAGAGAGGACCCGTTTGTCTGGCCATTTCTGGGCGATCTTGTGGGATAGCAATAGTGCTGTGCCCTTTTTTTATGGGGTTCCAGAGTGATTTATTACCATCATTGAATCCTTGCAACCCACCCTCTTAAGCGAAGTGATCCCCAAAGGAGACGTAGGGGTGGCAGAGATTAAAGGGTTGTGCCAAGATCCTGCGGTAACTCTGTGGCAGGGTTGGGAACAGACTTCGGGGACGCTGGGCTCCCAAGTCTGGGCTGAGGCAAGGACGTTCCTCCGCCGCACTGTGAAAACGTCATTTGCTCAGCTGTAGTTGTGCACGTGCGCCAGAGAACGTCGCCTCTAAGTGCCCACGTGGTGTTGCTCTGATTTCCAGTGGCTGTTCCGGCAGAATGACGCTTTCCAGAGAAGACAAAGAGGCTGCCAAGCTGGGGCTTTCTGTGTTCACGGTGAGTCTCTCCGGACTCTGGGTGATGGCTTACTCCTTGGGGCTGGGATGCTGGGTGCTTGGGAGAGGTACGATCCTTGCTTTGTGGTGTCCCCCCACCTAAGCCAGTCTTGTGGGATTGGTTTCACTTAGCTCATGTTTTGGGAGTGCTTTTGTTTCGGGACTAATCTGTCCCCATGCCGATGTGGGCTCTATGTGGGCCCATGTCCCCTTAACCTCTGAGCATGTTATGATTGCAGTGTAGTTCTGTACCTTGCAGGAGTGCTGCAAGCATATAAGATTGCCTCCATTTTACAGACTGGGGGGGTGAGGCATAGGGAGCTAAGGCTGTGTCTGCCCGTTAGATCCTTAAGCGCGTACCTGCCACTATCCACACCGTGAACCCTTTTCCTTGATCTCAACAGCAGTTTAACCTGAGCCTGGAAGCTCTGCTGAGATACTGGGTATGAGGCTGGCACCCCCACTCCCTCTCATCTCTTGGCCTGTGCTCTCCTTGCACTGTGGTGTGAACTGACGTAGGCCTTGAGCCCAGGAAGTGCTTTAGCAGCAATGTCACAATTCCCTGCTCCTCTCTTCCACCTCTCCTGCACCTCAGTGCCCCTTTTCTATTGCTCCTGAGTAGAGACAAACCATCTACAGGCCGATTCCTAGAAGGACACCACGAGAAAAGCTAGGATGCATCTTAGTGCTGTGCTCCCAGAAGAAGAGCAACCTGTGACACTGGTGTGGCGACCAAGTCTGATATAGATAAGAAGGAGGTGCCTCACATGACCTCAAGGTTGATCCTAAATATCAGTGTAGGCTTGGCCTAAGTGACCTGCCTGAGGTCAGGGGGGTAGTCTGTGGCAGAGGAGGTGATCCTGTCCCCATGATCTTCTGCTGTTTAACTGGATGCTTCCTGAGAGCTGGGTGGTGTACTGGTGGGGGATAATGGAGAAGAACCTGACCTGGTCGTCCTCACCTCTGTGAACTTTGGGTTTGGACCTAAATGTTTAGAGTCTGCAGCTCTGCCTCTTACCTGTGCAATGAGTCAAATCCCCAGTTACCAGCCCAGCCTTCAGGGGTCCGAAGCAGCCATTCCCATGGCATGTATATGAGAAGTGTGAGCTAAGCTATTGAGCCTCTCGCTACAAGGCTGGGGTGGCTGGGACCGTTCGGGTAGCTGAGTTACAGGACAGATACTCCTCAGTGCATCACGATGGGGAACGGAAATGGAGGTACCAGGGGTTGGGGGAAGGTACAGTGAAGTGAGGTGGTGGTTGGAAAGAGCTCAAGGCATTATTGAAAGCCAGAGGGGCTGTAATGCAGTATTGCAGTGAAGAAAATGTCCAGAGAATGGCCGCACTTCACCCTCACTCGGGGAAATACTGCAGTTTGGTGCTAGCCAGAGCCCTGACTCCATTGTGCCTTCCCTTAGCTGGGGAGACATGAGCAAATTTGCAACTAGAAGACCAGGGGCGCTTTGGGCAACGGTGTGGGAGAGTTGGTGTTGGGGAGAAGAAAGGTGCTCCTGATGTATATCACCAGGATGTTCCTCTCCTCAGCTTTGACATCCTCTTAATGGTGTCGAGGGCTAATTTGTTAGCGGCTTGCTGGTGTGACGCTTTATTTCCTGTTGAAACTCTAGCATCACAAAGTAACCGAGAATCCAGAGACTTCCAGCACAAAGAGGAAGCAGGACAAGGAAGAAAAAGCAGAAGAGAAAAGGTAAAAATAGCCTGCTTGCACATTATCTGCAGCTGTCTCTTGGGTGGGGAATGGCAAGCGAAGAAGAGCTGGGTGGATCTCGGAAGAATTCCTCCCTGGCCTTGCGTGCCCTTGGTTTGAATTGAAAATACCCTTATTGCCAACCCTCATGATTGTTGGCATTGTTCTTAAAGTCTCCATTTCGGGAATGTGAAAAACTTAGTTTTTTCTTATATATAAAAGAAAGAGCTACATTTTTCATGTTCCCAAAGAGAAATGCCCAAAATCATGAGGGTTGGCAATACTGAAATGCCTTGCAAGTCACGTTTCACGTGTTGTGGATGTTAGCAGCTGGGATCTGTTTAATCCTGAAACAAATTTTGTTCAGGCAGGACTGTTGATCAAGACAGAGTTAATTTATGGGGTGGAAGGAAGAAGTGATGCCGCAGAGCTGTGTGTCAAGCCTGTGAGCTGGTTTGTAGGCCGCTTGTCTGATCCCTGCAATACATGTTGGGCATCTGTCCTTGGCTAGACTGTCTTAAGTACTTGTTCCTGCAGTATCCAGGCACTTCATGGATGGACTTATCTTTGACCCTCCCTCTTGTGAAGCTGGACACTGCTGTAATTTGTGTCTTAAGCAGATAACTGTTGCTCACAGACACGAGAAGCTTATAAAACTGAGACTTGAACCCAGGTTTACTAATTTGGAGGCAAGTGCATTAACCACTGGGCTGTCCTTCCACCTCGATGTGTCAGTTTGATCTGAGGTCTTGAGAGATGTCAGTTCATCAAATCCTCATAGAGCCACGGAAGCAAAACAGCCCCACTTCCATTGTAGGCTGTGAATTAGACAGGATGATCCGTATACTTCTGCGGGGTCAATCGCAGCTCTGCTCTGAATGAAGCCCTTTTGCCTTAAAAAACAAACAAACAAAAACACCCTCTAAATTCATGAGCCTCCGGTCATTGGGAATACCCTGACTTACCTGAGCAAGTGTCTGTTCTGTGACTGACAGCTGCTCGAGTCAGGGGCCTGTTGGATAAATGCACCGTTCACTTAACCTCGTACTGCGTTGCTAGTTGCAGTGTGTTGCCTGTTGCTCACATTGAAACGAGTATCAGTTCTCTGCATACCTGAAGTGCATAAGCCACTTGACGGCATAAGAGCTCGTCAGTCCCCCCCCCCCCTTTCTGCTTCGATGTAATTGTACTTGTTTTCTTGCATAATTAACAACGGTCAATTGGTTTCGCCAAATCAAGGCTTCTAATAGCAGCCCTGAGCTAAGTCCTGTCAGCTTGGGTGCTATTAGAGGTATAAAGTGCTCTGAGTAGCAAGACTTAATGAAATGCAGAAAGCTCAAGGTCAGCTGCTGCTGCAGTTAAGGAGCAGGGTAAGTGCATAGCATGTTTTCCCAGGGCCCCGGCTGTGCTCAGAGATGGTGAGTGCTCTTCGTTCCCCTGGAAAAGCAGAGCTGTTTGTCGTAGAGGAGTCCTGATCCTGGGAGACTGAATCGTAGAAGTGTGGAGAAGCTCCAGAGCCAGGATTGTCCCCATCCAAACCATCCTGCCCAAATCCATAATCTAACCTCTTAGCAAAACTACCATCAACCTGACATAACACAAGATGTGACCCCTGAACTTGCCCTAGGGAAAGCAGGGGGAACACGGCAGCCAGTGTCCCACTTCTAGAAAAGGCTGTTGCAAGGGATCCCAGATGGAGGGCTATGCACCCTGCTACAGAGGAAGGTAAAAAACCCCACAGTCCATACCAATCTCGCCATGGGGTAAAATTCCTTCCTGACTTCAAATCTGGCAATTGAAGGTTTTCCCAAGACCTGGACATGGGCGGCAGGATGCTCCATCACAAGAAATGGGAGTGTCCAGAGCCTCCGTGTGTTCAGGGCAAAATGCCAGACCCAGGTCTCCAGCAGAGCTTTGCCTCTGCACTCCTCTGTCTCTAGCAGCTATGCAAGATGCTTGAATGGAGATGAGCCCCAGAGACAATATTGAAATTAATTCTGCAGATGGAAGGAAAGA
>NW_005842417.1:444642-447378 GCF_000455745.1 Alligator sinensis
ACGTGTCTGAGGGGAATAGAGGAGGGTTATATGCCAGAGAGAGCTGTAAACATTCCCTCCTGCTTGCAGACACTGTAAGAGGGCCTAGGGCAGAGGGAGCTGTATATCCCTGAAGGATTGCTGGCTCCTCAATGCTTTTGGCTGTGGGCTACTGTGGAGCGTGTTCCTCTGCTCTTCCCTGCTGCTGCTGGTGGCGTGGGGATGTGTCGAGAGACCTACCAACATGCTCCCATGGGCTGTCGAAAGGCAAGTGGGTCTGGGGTTTCAAAGATGTGTCCATACTACTCATGCCTCTCCCTCTTACTGCGTAGGCCTGAGAGCAGCAAGAAATCCAAAAAGGAGAAGAAGAAAAAGAAGAAGAAAAAGCATAAGAAGGAGAAGAAGAAGAAGGAAAAGGAGAAACATCACAAGAAAGAGACTGCTGCCTCTTCTTCTGCCTCCTCTCCAGACCATGAGGAGAGGTACCAATGCTGCTACCTTTGCTCACTGCTCTCTTTTGATCATGGCAGTGTCTAAGGCCCCTGTGTCAGGGGCAAGGCCGGGAAGGATCATGTAGCCTGACCTCGTGGGTAGCTTCAGCGGGATCCCCCTTGGGTGGTATCTAGTCCTGGGGCAGGTTGAAGTCTGAGGTTTAAAACATCTCCTGCAGTTATTGTGCTGGAGGTGCCTTGGTGGTGTGGACTGCAGCATCCCCTTCCCCATCCAGGAGAGGCTGGTGGAGTGTCATTGAGGGCTGGAAGGCTATACCAGGGCCTTGCTGCTCTAATGGTTAATCTTCCTGGGGCTGGACTCTTTGCAGGACAGCGGTGTGGTCTCATCCTAGCTGCTCCAGGGCTAGCCAGCACTGGGTGATGGGATGCTGCAGTACTTCGACCTTGTGATACCTGTCCCAGTTCTCCCTGCTTGTATGCACACCAGGTGCTGGCTGCACGGCTG
Organism: Alligator sinensis; assembly: GCF_000455745.1. Classification (NCBI taxonomy): domain Eukaryota; kingdom Metazoa; phylum Chordata; order Crocodylia; family Alligatoridae; genus Alligator; species Alligator sinensis. Next base: position 445,579 of record NW_005842417.1, read on the forward strand.
GAAGGGAGCTCCCTAGATATGTCTGCGGAAAATATCCCTGGCTCTCGTCCTGGGCTGAAAGCTGAGGAGAGTGAGGGGTGCTTAGCACGAGGCAGCAGTGTTCCCGCAAAGTTGCCTGGTAGTAAAAGGATCCTTCAAGGGAGCCATCGAGACCAGATTACCTAAGGCCGTCTCCCCAGCTTCTCCCACAATCACTGGGCATGCGTTGTCCATTTCTGAGGTTTTTTCCAAGTTGCTCTAGGTAAATAGCTTCTGGGCCCCCAGTTGTAGTCAGCAAACCCTTTCCCCAGTCACCACAACAGGTTTGAATTGGCTCTACCGCCCTAGCCAAACTCCAGGGAAAATCTCTGTCGCTTTAGACTTCTTTTTCTCCAAAAACTCTCTATGCGCAAATTGTGTATGAGATCTTTTAGCCTACTACCCTGCCTCTAAATATCCAGAGGACACGGCATGCCACCCCCATCATTTCCAATTGATGGTCTTGGAGTGGGTTTGTAATCTAATGCCATCTTCCCAACCAGCCGACTGATTGCCAAGGCAGGGTGAGGGTCTCATGTCCTGTGGCAGTGGGCAGGGTAATTTTTGGTATCGTGGGGGACCAAACTACCTCATATTTAGCACTTTAAAGGAAAAGCTGCTGCTTTAAGAGTAGTTAAGCACACCCACTGGTTTCCCCCACCTCCCTGGCAGGTAGAGAAGCCACGTTTGGGATATCTGATATGGTATAGCATAGCCTGTAAGCTTTATGGAGAAGGCATCTTCTGTTCAGTGTTTGTGTGGAGCCCAGCACAGCTTAGCTGGTGCAGCACAAACAGGAGCTTGATCCTGCTCACACTCTCACACTATTTGCATTACTCCTGGGTTATGCCGTAGTTGATGGCATAAGGAAAAAGCAACACTAGCATAAGTGAGTTTAGGATCCCTGTGAACAGGGCAGGGGTGAGACTGATGGCTTCTCTTGTGGTCCAACTAAGTGGATAGTATAGGTGTACTGTTCCCAGCTGTTCTGCATTTTTAGCTGCGCTTGCCAGTACTTCTCACATGAGGGCACTGTGAGACCAGAGCTGCCCCTCTCCTCGGGGCAGTCCCAGAAGCAGAGCTGCCACTCATGCTGACTACCAAACCTTCCCCACTGGAGCAGCTCTCTCCCGGGAAGGGGATGCACTCAGGCTGGGTGCTCTCCACAGGTCAACTCACTCCCCATGGGATCTCTGTGCAGATGATCCTATAATATCTGTGCAGTGTAGGAAAGCCCTTTGGTGCCGACCTGACTGCAGGGACTGTGCTGTCTGTGCCAACCGAGCGATAAGCAGAGCCCTGCTGAGTCGCACCAATCCCCTGGTTGAGCTGGGCCCCGCATGGCTGAGCGAGGGGGAACCATATAGAGTCAGGGGCGGTGCAGCCCATGCTTCCCTGGCAGCTCCGACTGTAGCTTGTGGTTCGGATGCTTACAGTAACCCCACGTGGTGATGGCAGCAAATGCCCCATGGTATACCTCTGCCAAAACTTGGCGGTCCCCTGAACGGGAGGTCTGTGGAAAGCAGCAGCTGTTAGCACATGGCATCCAGGGTGACTTTCTTATGCCAGTGCTGCAACATGCAAATCGGCAAGGTTGCCCCTCCAGGCCTCCCTGGTATTCAGAAGCCCGTGGTGAATGGACATCTGATTAATACAGCTGTCTTGCTCTCACTTCTGTCTGGGAGCCTGACACTGGAATGCCATTAACCCCGTCCGCAGCATTTACAACACAGCAGGAGGGAGCAGTGGTGGGGAAAAATTACAACCCCCCCCCCCCCCCCC
>NW_005842417.1:447432-463840 GCF_000455745.1 Alligator sinensis
ATAAGCCCCCCCCCCCCCCCCCCCCCCCAAGCACTCTTTTTCCCTGGTCAAAGTCTATTTTGTTAAAGGTGTAAATCCAAGGCGAACGTGGGAGTACCATATTGATCTCAGTGGCACTCCTTGGCAGAATCTGGCCTCTGGGTGCATCCCGGAGCAGGCTTAGTGGGTGGCACCTGGCCTGAGCCCTAGGGCAGGACAGTGCATTCCCAGGGGGGTGTTTTCTGGGGCTCTGTTCCCCACGGGAGAGGAGATGGGAGAGGGCAGGACTGTTCCCTTGGCTACGTGCCCTCCGTGCCAAGAAGCCTCATGGCGTTGCATTCTTGCAGAGCGTTTGGGGACGAGCCCCCCTGCTCCATGTCCATGCGTCTCTTGTTCTCCGTGGGGGCCATGGGGTTAGCAGCGTGACGATGTGCCCCGTCCTGTCTGTTACAGGAGGAGGAGGAAAACCCCTTCCCCCAAGGACCATTCATCATCCTCCCAGCGGGCTGGAGCTGGCCGCCGTGACAGTCATTCATCACCCAAAGCAGAGGCACAGAGACGGCCCAGCAGGCGACGGCATGACACAGACTCCTCCAGCAGCCCCCCTCGCCGCCCAGCTCACAGGAGGGGCAGCAGCGACAGCCCCAGCCCCCATTCACCCCCAGCGAGGAAGAGGAGCAGAAGCAGGACCCCTCCAGCACGCGGCGCCAAGCGGCGGCACGACACCGATTCAGACGACTGATTCGGGGCGGGCAGGGGTGGGGGTCCAACACTGCGGTCGCCTTGTTTCACAGGGATCCTGTCTGGATAACAGTAATGAGGCCAGACCTCCAGCTGATGCAAGCCAGTGCAACTCGGACCTAACTGTGTGACCCCAGGCCTTTGAGTGGCTCTCGAGCTTCCCCAGCTGAGGGTCTGGCCCAGGGATTTTTAATGCCTGTCTCTGTTATCAGTTTGCACCTTTTGGATGGTGCCAGCAGCTGTTAAAGCACAGATGCTTTAGCTAGGGCTGCCCTGATGTGCTCTGCTGGCTAGGGCTTGCAGGGAGGGAATCGTTCTTTGTTCTGCTTTGGCCCATTGTAGGCACTTACCCTAGCAAAAATTCTCCTTTGCTGCTGGGACAGTGCCCACACTGGAAGGATGGTGCTGGTAACACTTCTAAGGTAGACTAGCTCTTGGGCTAAGACAGATGAGCTCTTGGCCAAGGATGTTGCCCTGCTCTGGTCTTTGGCTCACTGACTCTCCTGGGAGATCCCAGCCATGCTGGGATCTTCAAGGGTGACAGAATCGCAGTCTTAGTTTTGGAATATCTATTTCTTAATAGCCAACAAAAGGGCTTGTTGGGAAGAGTCTTACTTCCTGTAGGAAGCGTTTGTAGCTTGCCACATGGGCAAGGCCATTGGACTGAGAAAGCAGCGGTTTTTGTTCCATCTGAACGTCCAAGACCCCAGCGGGCTGCAACTGGAACAGCATGAGCTTTTACACCAAAGGAGTCATTGCGCACGGGACCCCTAGGAGTGCACAGCAAGAAGTTTATAGATGTGGTTTTTAACCTGCTGCTGTGTATTAAAATCCCGCAAATGGCTTCTAATGAAGAATTTAGGGGGAGTGCAGGAGCTTTTGTGACTCCAAAGTAATGCCCCCTAAATATAAGGGAACTTTCACCTTTGTTGGATGAACAGCATCCCTCTTCCCTCAGGGGTTCCTGGATATGAGTTGGGGTCAGGATGCGTCTCCAGAACTGCGCCCCAATTCGAGGCTGGCGTCACTTGCATGGGTCTGTTGACTTTCAGGAAGCCATGCCCACATCACATAGAGGAGGGCATTTTCTGCTGAATCCATGCCAGGGCAGAAGTTCCCAGCTGTAGGCTGAACTAGCTGCGGCTGTAACAATATACCTATGGCCCTAGATATGTTGCCTGTGCACTGCCTCTTTGGGCACACATGCTGTGCCATTCTGCTAACAGTTAGATGGGTCAAGACATTGTCAAGCTTGGCTGTGTTGGAAAACTATGGAAGGGTTTGAATGGAGCTGGAAATCTCCGGCCCATTTGCATCGCAAAGCTGACAGTGCCAAGGTGTCCCTGTTACGAGCCTCAACAGCAACCGAGCACTGAGCCTCTCTAGGACTGAAGGCCCACTCTGAACGGAGTCGTGCTGGTGGGACAGGGAAAATGTGGAGGTGTGGGGTAGTTAAGAGGCCGAGGGAACGCAGTGCATTTCCATGGCATGCTCTCTGTTTTGCTTGGACGGAGCAGATGCAACTGCAGTGCTGGGAACTATCCTAGGTCTGGTCTCATATACCTTGCTGTTGCAGAACAGGGTTTTCCAGCACAGGGACTGAGCATCTGAGCTGCTGTTTCCCTCGTAGCAAATGGTTGCAGATCTGTTCTCATGCTGGCTGTAAAGGGGGAATGTGGATGCCTGCTCTCAGCTGTATGTCATGCATCAAAGGGCTGGGAATCCAAGGTTTGGTGGGGTTAATAACTGGGATTGGATGGTGGTGGGAAGAACCAACCAAGATGCGCTGGGGATGGACTTGTACCCTTGGCCCTTTCCTCGACATGCAATTACAGCCAGGTCAGCAGAGCTGGTGGGAAGGCAGCTCGTTCTTCCATCTGGTCTGAATGTGTAGTGTGCAGGGCACCCGACCCTTTCCTTACAATAGGCAGCCCCCTACCCTGAGGGGATGTGTAGCCTAGAGGAGACTGGCCCAAGGCCGCACAGCAGCTCAGTGGCAGAGACTGGATTACAATCAAGATGGGGTTAGACTCGCATCTGGTGCCTTAAGCCTGAGATTGTGCTGCCTCCGCAGTGTGGAAGCATGGCCTGGGTGAGCATGGATGTGGTTCCCTAATGAAAAGGCCCCTGTCCTTTTTGTTTTTTCTTGCAACCTGAGTTACTCTTGGGGCCACTGCAACGTAGCCAGAAGTGCCAGCAGGAAGGCGGTGGCAGCATGCAGGATGCCTGGTAGGCAGGTGTCTGCTGCTCTCCAGCTCTCATCACATTGCCCCTGTTACTACCCTAAGCAAGGTCAGCAAGGAGGCGAGTCCCCATGACCTGTATGTTACTTGAGCTTTTGCATTGCCAGAAAAGTGGGGGAGGGTCCCTGCTTGAAGTACCTTGGCAGGGCATTGTTTTGGGAATGGTAAGAGCTTGTGCAGCCACTGCCCATGTTCTCTCTGTCTGGTTATTTTCTGTCATTCATGCCAAATTCACCTTGTCTAGGGTGTGGCATTCAAACTTGCCTGCCACGGCTGTCTGGAGTTGGACCGGGGAGACGTGTCCCTGCCCTGATCTTCTATCCAGCAGGGAAGTGCCGCAGGATGAAACCCTGGGGCCAGAGCACTAGGCAGAGACAGGGAACGCGCAGCTCCGGTTTTTCAGGTTTTATGGTAGGTAGGATGAATTACGACTGCAGAAGGAAGCCAAGCTGACACCTAGCCTTTGAAACAAGCCAGTGATTCAGCTGCAAAATCACCAGGGCAGGTGCCTCTCGGGCTTTGCTTGTCATTATATGTAGGTTATGCCAACCGTCTGGCTCTTGCTTTGCACGGCTTGTTTTGGATAACTGGGCCAAAATTCCCCCAGGAGCCTGCTGTTGTTTCAGACACCCTGTTTGTGCGACATTCAAATCTAGCATTTTTTTTTCTTCCTTACAATGAGTTCAGTGCTAAGGAAAGTGCAGCAGTCACGGCTCCTTCTGCTTGTGCACCAGACAGGCATGTAGAGAGTAGCAATAGTCTATAGGAGGAAGAAAACTTGTTCAATTCATGGTGAGATTTCTTGGAGCTGGTCAAGGTACAGGACCAGTAAGTGATAATGGGGCTGTTCGGTTTGTTTTTAGGGGGTTTTTTTTCTCCTCCATAGCTTTTAAAGGCCACAATGAACATGCAGCCTAACTCTAGCAATTCAGGGTGTCAGGGATGTGGTTTCTTGTCCACTTTAGTGTCATGTTGCACTGCAGATCCTTGTTAAAAGTGGCAATTACAGCTACAGCCAGACTTCTGCAAAGTGAGTACCAGCTTTGCCTGTGTGCCAAGGGCTGTGTGCTTGTCTACAACCCTAAAGTGCAAAGACATAGCTACAGCCTGGGTAAGGGTACTGGACATATTTAAATGGCAAGCTGGGCTGAGGGCCAGATCCAGTAACCTTGATGGCACTTTTAGGGACCTGTCCACCTCTGCTTGGAATTGAGAGTCCCCAAAATAGCCTGCAGGAACCAGGGAGATGCCTCAAGCCGGCATTCGTAGCATGCAGCTGCCTGTAGGAACTGCTGAAAGTAGGGGCGAGTCTTAAATTGCCACCCATCAGGTGCATTTACTGCAAGGAGATGCCTCATTCCTCGGGGGGCCGCAGGCCTGAGCGCTCTCTCCTGGTGCTTGGCATCTGCATGCTTGGTAAGCAGAGCTGCCCGTCTTGTTTTTGAAGGATGGCCAGTGCTGCTGCTGTCCTTGCCACCTCTGCCACTTGGAGAGTAGCCAAGTGCTTGCACCCAGGATGGGGGAGGCTTGGGCTTAATGCCTCTTCCTCTGCCTGGGGTAGTCCACACCCAGGCCTCCTATTTCTCAGGAAGGTCCTTACCACTGGATCAGGGGCTGTTTTAACTGGAACTGCTTTTCCTGTTAGAGCCAGCCTGCTGGGCAGGACAGAGTGCAAGATGTAGGGGCCAGAGGAAGCAGAGGAGGGAGCCTGGCTGTAGCCTAGACTAGAGGCTTGCACACTTGGTTGGAATGGGTCTAGATTACAGTCCGTGTTCCCATAAAATCATAGAAAATGAGGGTTGGAAGGGACCTCATCATCTAGTGTAACCCCCTGCTCAAAGCAGGACCAGCCCCAACTACCTCACCCCAGCCAAAGTTTTGTCTAGCCGGGTCTTAAAAACCTCCAAGGATGGAGAGTCCACCACCTCTCCAGGTAACCTGCTCCAGTGTTTTACTATCCTGCTAGTGAGAGTTTTTCCTGCTGTCTAACCTCAACTTCCCTCGCTGCAGCTTGATCCCATCGCTCCTTGTTCTGTCATCTGCCCCCACTGAGAACAGCCCAGCTCCATCTTCTTTGCATCCCCCCTGCAGGGAGTCGAAGGCTGCTATTCAATCCCACCTCGGTCTTCTGCAGACTAAATACGCCCAGTTCCTCGTCCTTTCCTCATCATGACTGTATATGTTTGTGCTTTCATCATAGATTCATAGAAGTCGGGTCGGAAGGGACCTTGTAGATCTTCTAGTCCGACCCCCTGTCCTGGGCAGGAGAGAGAACTGGGCTCAAATGACCCTGGCCAGGTAGGCATCAAGCCTCCTTTTAAAGCCCCCCAGGGTAGGAGCCAGCACCACTTTCCTTGGAAGTTGGTTCCAGATCCTAGCCGCCCTGTTTGAGAAGTAGTGCCTCCTGATGTCTAGCTTGAATCTGCTCTCTAACAATTTGTAGCTGTTGTTCCTTGTTCTCCTGGGGGGTGCTCGGAGGATCAGGGTCTCTCCCCAACCCTGCTAGTCCCCCCCTGGTGAGTTTATAGATGGCCACCAGGTCCCCCCTCAGCCTTCTCTTGTGGAGACTGAACAGGTTCAGGTCCCGTAGCCTCTCGTTGTAGGGTCTGCCCTGCTGCCCCCCGATCATGCGGGTGGCCCTCTGGACCCTCTCCATGCTGTCCACATCCCTCCTGAAGTGCAGCACCCAGACATGGACACAGTTCTCCACCTGCAGCCTGACCAGTGTCGCATAGAGGGGGAGGATCACCTCCTTGGACCTGCTCGTGATGCACCTATGGATGCAGGACAAGGTATGGTTAGCTCTACTGACCGTGTCCTCGCATTGTCGGCCCATGTTCATCTTGGAGTCATTATTGACTCCAAGATCTCTTTCTGCCACCGTGCTCTCGAGAAGGGAGTTTCCCAGCTTATAAGTGTGCTGCTGGTTCCCACTGCCCAAGTGCAGCACCTTGCACTTGTCAGTATTGAATCCCATCCTATTTTCATTAGCCCAGCCCTGTACCCTGTCCAGGTCCTGCTGTAATCTGTCCTTCCCTTCTAGTGTGCCCATCTCACCCCAAATCTTGGTCTCATCAGCAATTTGAACAGGTTGCTTTTCACCCCAGCATCCAAATCGCTGATAAATTGAACAGCGTGGACCCAAGGACCAAGCCCTGGGGGACTCCGCTGCCCACTTCCCCCCAGGTTGAATATGACCCGTCCACCACCACCCTCTGAGTATGACCCTTCAGCCAATTTGCAACCCATCTGACCGTGTAGGCATCAATGCCGCAGTCGCCTAGTTTTTTAATGAGGATGGGGTGGTCGACAGTGTCAAAGGCCTTGCTGCAGTCCAGAAAGACTACATCCACGGCGACACCTGCATCCAATGCTTTTGTGACCTGATCGTAAAAGGCAATCAGGTTGGTCTGACATGACCTGCCCCTAATGAAACTGCTGGTTGCCCTTCAGCATCATCCCTGATGCCGGCCCATCACATATGTGCTCCTTGATGATTTCAAAGAGTTTCCCCAGGATTGAAGTAAGACTAATGAGCCTATAGTTGCCCGGATCCTCCCTCTTCCCCTTTTTATTGGAACTATGTGGTTTTTAGTGCCAGGACTGTCTCTTGTGCATGCACATAACAGAGCCCTGGTCCAGTGGGGACTTTGGGGTACTGCCCTCCCACACAATGGTGCGAGCAGGGTGCAGGGAGCCAAGAGGCTTGTTCTCTGCTCGCTTGACTCAAGCCATTTCATAACCCCTTAGCTGAAACCCTGAGTTGAGCAAGGCTTTCACTCCTTATGAAATGGTGAGCAACCAGGAACCTCGTCTGTAGCTGTGCCGGGGGCTGGCTGCTGAGCCAGGTTGTTCAGTCCAAAGTGCAGGCTGAGGCACAGGGAAGAAGGAGCTAGTCTGATTTGCAAGCAAGCCCACAGGGAGAAGGTGCAAGCTGGCAGGATGAATAGGTGTACTGGAGGTGTTTTATTTCTTATTTTTTAATATGAATTTGAATCTCAGTCAGTGGGCTGAAGGGCTGGGGCCTTCAAGGCTGGCACCGGGGTGCTGAGAGGAGGAGGAGGATCGTTTCTGCTTAGCCTTCACCAACGTGATGATGAATTTGTGCTGGAAGTTGGGAGAGAGCTCCTGGAGGGAAGTGCTAAGGCAGATGCAAAGCATCTGGGGAGATCTGGAGGATCCTTTTTGGGACGGTTAACACTAGACCAGCCCAAGGACTCGAGTAGGTGGGTCACAGCACAACCCAAAGCTAGATTAAGGCATGCCATGTCACCCACTGCACCCGAGCGACGGTGTGGCATTGCCCCCGAGTGTCCCAGGGTCTCGGCTCTCTCGCAGGGACAGGGCCTGCGGGGAAAGGGGGCTGCTTTTCTTCCCCGAATGTTTCCCAGCCAGGGAGAGGAACAACGCCACCCCGACAGGCAGTGCCGGTCCCATCACCTCTGCTCAATGTGGGTTATTGCCCGTCAGTGAGCGCCGCCTTGCTCCCTTCCACCCCTCCCCGGCGCTCCCACCGGCTGCCTGAGATCCCAGGGCTGAGCTGACTCGTGGGATAAATATGGTCCCCAACCAGGCCCGCTATTGTCTGCCTCCAATTCATCCTTGGCGTCAAGGCTCGATTTTTATGGTTGTCGTCCACGCTAGCCAGCGGGCCGCCGCTTTCCGAATGGCAGAAGGTCAATTAAAAGAAGGCAACGAGAGCCATCTCCCCTCTGGGGGAGGCCTTTGAGCGCTGGACCTTTTTTGTGAATCTCTCCCATTGTCAGCTGGAAATGAGAGGGGCTGAGAAGGGAAGGAGCTAATGAAGGGGGAGGAAAGCCTCCCTCTCCCCCTGCCCCGACCCATGCCCCCAGAGCCTAGCTCCAGCATTTTCTCTCTGATTAATAGGTCTCCTCCCAGCAGGGAAGGTAGCTTGGGTGGGAAACAGCCGGCCGGCCAAGGCAGGGGTGGCATGATGCTCCAGTGCAAGGCATGGTAGGGATGAGGGGAGCTTTGCTATGAGGGTACGGTGCAAAGGAGATAGCAGGATGTTGCTGCCACCTGGAAGGGGTTGTGTCCCTGCATGTGCTTGGTGCCAGGGGACACGTTTAATTTGCTGAATCGGGAGCACTTGAGGAGGGGAAGGGGGTGGGAAGCAGCCAGGGGTGGCACTACGGACCCCTCCTCTTTGCCCCCTTGCAAGGGCCTGCTGTACGGTCAATGGTATCAGACTTGCAGCCCCAGAGACTGGAGCCCTCTGGGTCTCGGGGTGCTGGGGCTGCTCCCCCAGCCCCTGAACCTTGCAGGGACTGAGCAGTCAGCCTCTGGGGAGACCAGGACAGCTGGCGGGCGAGCCTGGCATGTTTTAGTCTGTGCAGCCATCTCTAGGCCAGGCACAAAGTGTGCTGTAGCATAGGGTGCAAGCATTTGCACCCAAGTACAGTGCAGAGGGTTATTAAGGGTCCCTTCTGTCTGGTGCTTCAGGTCTCTTCCCAGCGCACAGAGCTGGAGTTAGCTCTCCCAAAAAAACAAAGGGCTGCCCCTACTGAGGGTTGGCCCTTGCAAGGTTGGCCTTTCTGGTAGCAGGGATGAGGGAGTGCAAGCCCCGTGCTTGGGAAGTCACAGCCTGGTGTGCGGGAGGAAGTGCTGGCCGCCATCGCAGCGGTAGGGCGTGTAGGCAGAAGGCTTTTAGGACTACCTAAGGCTCAAGGTGTTCCCCGTTCATGGCTATGAATCGTCTGAGTCCTTGCAAAATGGGGGAGACCAGCCTTAGCTAGAATGCCTGTATCGATCTAGACTCATGGTAGAGGTGATCTCTCTTATTACAAACAGTTTGCAAAAAAAAAATTTTGCAAAAATCTAGTTGGTCTAATAAAAGAGATCACCTCCACCACGAGTCCTGATGGCTTTTGCTTCTAGACCAATGCGGCTGCAACCTGGATACCTATAGCTAGCTATGCTCGCGCTCAAGGGATAGCTACCTAACACCTTTAAAAGGAGACCTTGGTAATACAAATGCATCAGCTGGCTGGACCCTAAGGACCAACGGCTAAATATTGACACTGGGTCTATGGCACATTGTAATTTATCCATCTCCTGGATTCTTCCCACACGAGGAAGTTGAGATTTGACTCTTTTGGTAGGTCTTGATCTCCCCCGGTAATCGGTTTCTTTGTCTGCTCATTGTGTGTCGGCTACCTCTGAGAGTTTTTCTTGGTCCCTTTCCTCTGCCGTGTTTCCCGAGGCTTCCTGTGATCAGAGACCTGATGGAGAGTGTCTTGCGTTGGAAAGGCTTGTCTAACTTTATCCTAACAACATAACCTAGTTGATCCAATAGAAGACATCCCTAAATAAAGTCTTGCCTCTCACATGTATCTGATGCCTGCAGGTGGTGCTGCTGCGCCTTTCATGTCTCTTCTGCGATGAGCCCCTTTTCATGCAAGCAAAGTGGAGGGCACGGTGGGCTGGCTGGTGCCTGCTTGTTGGGATGGAGGGGAACTGGGAAAGCTTTACTACCACCAGTTCAGTCCTGTGCAGGCTGCAGATGCTGCTGGGAGCGATGTCCCTGCATGAGGTCTTAGGTAATCGAGAAGGGACCATTAGATCATCTTCTGTGTCCGAGTGCTGGCGAAACCCAGGTCTGGGGACTTCACCTTGGTACCCTTGTATGGAGCCCAGTAACTTGTGTCTGGCTAAAACATGCCTTCCAGAAAAGCGTTCATCTGAAGATGCCAGGAGATGCAGAAGCTATCCTCCCCTCCTGTGGTCCAGAGTTAATCCCCCTCGCTGTTAAACGGTGGTTCCCCTGCTTTACCCGTGGCCGGTTAGGATATTAAGTCTTGTGATCGTGTCAGGGTTGACCGTGTAGTTTTGCTAATACGTTAGACAGTGGATTTATCTAGGATGGCTTGGATAGGGATGATCCTGCCGCAGGAAGGGGCTTGGACTAAGTGACCCCTGAAGATCTCTTCCAGATGGACTTTTCTATCATCCTGTGAAACGCATGCACCTTCATTCCAGTTTGAATGAGCCTGGCTTTAACAACCAGCGATGGATACCGTAGAGGTACCTTTTCTTCTAGGCAGGCAGTTTTGTGACATGGTCCCGGGAGGCCTGATCTGTGCCATAACTTATTCTGCATTCGACATGCACCAAAACCCCTGGTAAAATCCTTCACGGGGACGTGCAAGGACTTCTTAGTGAGGTGAAAGCTGTCCCCTTGGTGTAAATTGAAGCCAATGGGCCAGCCAAAATGGTGCTAGCTTACACCAGCCATGGATTTGGCCTGGAGTATATTCCATGGGGTGCCCCCAGCTCGTTCAGAGGAATATTGGAGACAAAGGGCATCTGCAAACAGAGACTGTAATGAGACATCAGCTGTGCACAACCAGTTGGATGTCAGAGAAGCAATTAGGCAATCAAGTGCTCTGTTAATTATGCAAATCTATCTAGGAAAGGAGCAGGCCTCTCTAGGAAAGCACTTGCCAGGGCCTGGGAGCCATAGGCGGAGGTAGAAATATTCTTTGCATTTACCTCTGCTCCTACCAGTTATCTCTGACGTGGCTTTCCAAGCACTTGTATCTGGACAGTGGTGAGCAGCTCTGTCCTCAGTCTTGATATCAGATAGGCTGGCCAAGAAGCACTTTCTAGCAGTGGTGCCGAAAGGCTTTTTCCCTAAAGCAGCTGTAGATCTCAAGGAGCTTTAAAAAGGAGGTCACAGGATCGTAGAAAAACCTGTCTGACAGAGTCCTCAGGTACATACCCACCCTTCAGATATTGGAAGACTCTAGGCTATTCCTGCCTCAGTCTTCTCTTCTCTGCACAACTTCCCTTATTCCCATTTTACAGATGGGGAAACTGAGCCATCGATAGGCTGTGGAGAAGTGTGACAATGGGACTGGGGTGAATCAGGCCTGTTACCATAAGCATGAAGTTTGTAAGCAAGACAAGGCATGCGGCTCTCCAGCTTCTCCCCAGAGAGGGTCTGGCACACTGCGTCGACCCGGTCAGCCCCCACAAAAGGAGCTGCCTCTGTTGTCCATGCTTCTCCAGGGCCCAGGGGACACCCACTGCAAAGGATCTGGATTAATAACCCCTCACTTTGCCGCTCAGCTGCCTCTAGAAAGCAGCCGTAATTCCCTGAAAGGGACACAGCGCCATGTCCCCATCCCTCGGAGATGGGCCTACTAAGACCTGCCGCACCGTCTCGTGCTTCCCAGGGGTGCTCTGTGTCACGTCCCCTCCAAGGGGACCCAAAGGGTTGAACCCCAAGGGTGAACTTGGGGGGTTCAGTGGAGCCGTTCAATACTAGCTTGTTTAGTAACAATCACGATGGTGGCATTTTAGGCCACAGAGCTTCCCTTTGATCACTTTATGGTCTCTCTCCTTAGGAACGTGGAGGGAAGATTGGGCTGGTGGGATGGCTAGATGGCCCCCAGCATCTGATGGCCTTTCTCTTTCTTGAGAACAGCTGCCGGGCATGCTCAATGCACGAGGTTGCCATCCTCTGTGACATGGTAGCCTGAGACAGCAGGGGCCTGGCAGGACCTAGCCAGGGTGCCTCAAGACATCACCTGGCACCCTCGATTCCTACTAGCCTCGCTCTGTCAGCAAGGAGATGTGGAAATATTTCATGCCTGCAGCCATGTTGGTGAATCCCCTGGTGTGGGCGGACAGAGGAGGAGCTTTGTCACAACTCGTGTCATTCAGAGGGGGGCAGTGATGGTGGCAGAACCCCTTCTCCGGGCACACCCTGCATCTTCCCAGCACAGTTGTGATGGCACAGCTGCAACGATGCTGGCTCCGCGTGGCAGGCAAGCCCTGGGAGGAGGGGACCCACCATGACTTGTGACATGCTCCGTATCTCAGCTCTCTTTCTCCCTTCCTCACCGGCCTGTCTGTCCATCTATCTATCGTGTCTTGCAAACCCCTGACCCCACCATGCCAATGCTGCAGCCCCAGAGCAGACACTCAGCCCACAGTCCTATTCCTCCCTCCTTTAGCTCAATGCACCCCCATGGAAACCATCGGCAGAATCTGCATGGGGCGGTTCAGGACCCTTGGGTCTCATCCTGTTCTTGCTTAGGGTGGGGTTTTCATGAGGACGTGCCACTGCAGTAGCAAGGAATGGGAGGCATTTCTTTGGGGAGGCCGAGAGGTGACGGAGGCAGCTGGTTAATTTGGAAAACCCCGTATCATTTTCACTCCCTGTTGAAACCAGTGAGATGGATTTATTGGGAGGAATCAAGCCATTTTCACCGTGGTGATTGCCACCTCTCTGTGGGCTGAGGCCAGGCTGATTGCAGCTCCCGTGAAATGAGAGGTCCAGGTGGGACATTACCTTTTACAAGAAGGGGTAATTTTTAGAGCTGCCGATTGCTTTATGATGGCTACTTGAAGAGCTGTAAATGTGCAGGGTGTTTTTTTTGCAGCTTGAGCCCCTTCGTCTGGGCCGGGGGTTGCGTTTTTCATCTCGATTTCATGCTGCAAGCGATCAAGGAAACGAGAGAGGAAAACCCGCCCCTTGAAGCCGAAGTAACAGCCGAATGACAGAGGAATTGCGTTCCCCTCTGTAATAAAGTGCAGGGCTGTGAGTGTCCTCTCACATACGTGCGAACTGGCGCTTAACTAAGGGAAATGCAGCTTTATGATCCATCGGGAATCGGGGCTGGGCCATAAGCAAAGCCCCGAAAGGCTGGGCCGGGAGCCGTTGGAAAGGGAAACAGCCGCTGTGAAAGGTCAGTGCAGTAAAAAATCGCTTTGAAACCTGCCAGCTGTGGCCGTGCTAGCTTCTTCGCTTTCCAGCTCCGGCCCCAGGGACCTCTGACCCCTTGTACCCCCGTGCAAGCCAGTGCAAAACACCATCATTCACTGGTGCAAACCCAGGCTCAGGACCTTCCTAACCCTACACCTGCTGGGGACTGGGTGAGTCTGGCAGGGGATGCACCACTCTGCCCATGCCCTGTTTCTTATATTCTTCATCTGAAATCTCCACTGCTTGCCATGGCCGGAGGCGGGACGGTCTGATGCTGTCTGGCAGCTCTGCCAGGTAGGACGCCTGCCTTGCAAGCTGTCCTCGGGGCTGGGGGAGAAGGGGAGAGCAGGGCTCAGTAAAACAGCTCTCCCCATTACTCATGATTATGATTATCATTTGTTGGTGCGGCAGAGGCCTGGGGCAAGGTGAAATCCCCTTTTGATCCTTGAAAGGGCCCTTGATACTTCCCATTTCTGAGTCAGGCTTTGCTCACCCAGCTGACCAGTCTTCCCCCCCCCCCCCCCCCCAACCCCCCCTCCCTCCCCTAAATCCTCCCCTGGACAATAAAGCCTTTAATTACTGCTGCTGAGACAGGTCCGAGCAGGAGTGTGGGTCTCAATCAGGAGGTGAGAGGAAGTGGAGATGACTTCATTAGGCCTCGATATCTCTGTTAATGGTATAAATCATGCACAGGTATGCTACGCGGCTCAAAGGTCAGGAAAGCATCCTGACAGGCTCCTGCGGAGACAACGGCCCTTCCAGCATCGGCTCACTGATGGCTTAACCCTTGCGCACACAGCTGCCCCTGTTAGACAGTGAACGAGACCCATGGTGCAGGGTGGAAGCGAGGGCTGGTCAGAGGAGAGCGACCCATCCTGTTGTGCCCTTCTGGTGAAACCCAAATCTCTAGCAGGAATATGGGGGTTTCTCAGGGAAATTTTCTGCTGGGACAACATTGAAAGGACCCTTGTCTGGAGGGATCTCGTCACTGTCTCCTCCTGTCCCCAGGCTGGGAAGTGGAAGGCTGGAGCCTTCAGTCTCAGCAGCCAGCCAGGAGGTGATGATGATAATTGCAAGATTATCCCTCGATGCAAATTTGAGGGTGACATTGCAGAGATGCATGCTCCAGGGGGCTGTTCCAGGAGATCCCATCTCCAGTTCTTCCCCCTGTTTGCAGACCTTGCCTTGAGGCTCTGCCATAGTCGGGTTTATAGGTTTTTCAACCTTGCACCATCCCTTCCTCTGATAAATCCCCCGTGGACCTACCCCTTCCCCTTTGAAACCCACATGAGCTCATACAAAATGCAGTGGCGGTGAGTGCCACCGGCAGATTGCATGCAGCATGACCTACCCCGTATCTTGTGCATCCTCCAGCTGGATGCCTTTTTCACCCTAAGGCACACTAAGCCAGAGGCACTTGCTGACATGTCCACAGTAACACTAGTGGATGCAGTCCACCTAAGCACCCCAGGATAGTAACAAAACCAAATCCCAGGCTTTTACTATTACACCCCGCTGTGTGGGGTCTGGGTTGTGATTCTTTCCAGGAAAGGCCGTACGCACCGGGTTCATCACGGTGTATCCTTCATGGGCTACGGGTCGAGTCGCAGCTAGTGCATCATTTCATTCATCTCCAGGCATGCACACACGTAGCAGATCACCTCTGTTTCCAGCCTGATGCTCACACTGACTGCTCCGTCTCTGGGCTGCGGCCCTCTAACAACAGTGAAGGGCCAACCCAGCCCTCCTTCAGCATGTGAGCCTTTTAGAAGAGGAGCTATTTTTAAGCCTGGAAGCAGGAAGCCACAGTTATAAAATAAACTGCGGGTGTTCGGTGCAGCCAGGATGCGTGCTGCACCCACAACATAAGAGGCGAGTCCTTGTGACTCATATATAGCAGACCGGCGCTGGGCAATATTGCTCCTCCAGACATGCTGCAACAAAGCTACGTTCAGAGAGGGCGTCCGCATGAACGGCAACCCAGACTTCCCCATCCGTAGAGATTTAAAGAGCCTCTTGGCTCACCGCTTGGTCTCCCCGAAACTTTTGTGGACGTGTGTACAAGCCCTTGTAGGACACGACGGTGTAGTAAGTGTGGAACGAAATGACCATTTGGAATAAACTTCTAATTTCCAACCCAACAATACAGCCTCCTAGTTTTGACTGTCCGCGAAAAACGTGGAAGGCTCTAAATCAGATCCGAACCGGGCATGGCCACTGCGGTCGCTTGATGGAGTATTAGGATTTCTGCAGAATATGACTGGAGCAACCCTGATCCAACTGTGTGCGAACCGTATAACAATGCCCTGCCCTCGATGCAAATTTGATGGTGACATTGCAGAGATGCATGCCCTTGTCTCAAGAGCGTTAGACTGGTTAACTAACCTTAATTTGGGCTTACAATGGTTGCTTCAAGTCAGCCATGCAAAAGAAGCAGCAGGAGCCTGGCTGGGTGGTAGCCTCGGCTGTTCCCATGAAGAACAGGACCAGTTGGTAGAGGACCGATGCTGTTCACCCCTAAAAGCCTTAAGGGGATCTGCCCTGTTCAGACCCCCACTCTGGCCTTTTTTGCACAAGGGGCTGGATTTCCCCCCTTGGCGCACAATGTCAGGGGATGATGTATGGCCCCGGGTAATCCCTTTTGGCTGAAAAATGGCCTCTTTTGATAAAGAGAAAAAGGAAATGGAGATAATTATTAGCTGTCGGGAAGGAGGGAGAAATGCTGAAATAATCGTCCGGCTGACAAGCAAAGGGGGAGTCAGGGCGCTGAAGACAAACAGCCCTTGGCTTTGAGGGAGCCTGCTTCCAAAACGCCGACCCCAACAGAGAGAAAGGGGCTGGGGGCTGGCACGGGCTTGCCTTTGTGCTGGGGATGATAAGGGGGAGACGGCTGCGGGGAGCAGGATCAGCCCATGTGGAGCCCTGTAGTAGCTGTGAGGTACCTTGCAGGATTAGCCCCCCATTGCAGGGCTCGGTCCGATCCCCCTGGAGTCCAGGGGCATTCCTCTTGGCTTCAATATGAGCCCCCAAACATCTGGTGTGGGCCACGGGGCTGGGCACTCGCAGTCTTGGTGATCACGAAGATTTTTCTTTATCCGAAAAAACTACTTCACAGTCAGGGCGGCTAGGAGCTGGAACCAACTTCCAAGGGAGGTGGTGCTGGCCCCTACCCTGGGGATCTTTAAGAGGAGGCTGGATACTTACCTGGCTGGACTCATTTGAGTCCCGTTTTTGTTTTTAGGGTGAGTGGTTTTGTTTGTGTTTTTGGGTTGTTCTCCCGCCCTGGCGGGGGGTCGGGCTAGAAGATCTATTAGGTCCCTTCCGACCCTGAAACTATGAAACTATGAAACTATCACGGGCCTCAGCATACACCTGCCTCGTCCTCCTGCCAAGAAAGCATCCCCCCAGCTCCCCGCTCTGCACCAGTACCCATTTTCTTCCTCGTAGCTCGTAGCCTACTGCGCAGCGTTATGAGGCGAAGGCGCAGTCCGCGTCACTAAATAACCGTGCTTCATTAAGCGCGTACTAAACTAAATGTGCAGTAAACTAAGGCGCATTAACGAATGTGTAGATGCACCCAGTGAGCATCACTATATGACGGGTGAACTATTTACACTATCGCTCCCGTATGCCGCAGAGACTTCTGCTTCTCTTGGCCGAGGAAGAGGAACATGTGCTGCGTTTCGGTGCTAGGATTTGACTCCAGATCGAC
>NW_005842417.1:463871-492867 GCF_000455745.1 Alligator sinensis
CGGCAAAGCTCTCATCTGCCAGGAGAGGGAGCGCTTGCCCTGCATCAGGCAGAGAAGGCATCAGCCAGACCCCTTTAGCTGTCTCTCTTGCACCCTGCTCCCCTGACGTGGACCTCGGCCCCCAACCAAAGGGCCGTTGCCTGGAGCAGTCTGTTGATGTAAGTATTGTATATTCACACTAGCAGGGGCCTGTTCCTGCCTGGGGCAAGTGGAGGTTGGGCTGATTTTGGGGGGGCTGCATTTGTCCCCATAGATTTGAATAACTACCAATGCTTTTTGCTTTAACCAGGACCATGAGTACAATTCTGCCCGGCTCCTCTGAGCAATGGGTTTCAAGTGATTTTACACCTCCAGGTGTCAGAGCCCTTTGCAAAGAGAGGTAGCAGCCCCAGAACAGGGAGTCATAGGGCTGGATCTTTTAGTCCAACATTTGATGGCAAGGTGTGCCATTCCCAACCCGTCCCAGACAGACGCCTGTCTGGTCTCTCCGAGGGAAACCTCCAAGGGAGGAGATCACTTTGCTTCCCTGGGCATGCTGTCCTGCTGCTCCGACAGGTAGGAAGATTTTCCTGAGCTCAGATCCAGACTTTGCTGCCCTCTTGCCATGTGCCCTGCCCTCAGTGGCAGGACAGAAGAGCTGAGACTTGGAGCAAATAAATGGCATGACCATTTGTCCCCCAGCTAGTACATGGCAGAGACGGGAGCATAACCCTGGCCTCTTCCATCCCAGTCCATCTCAGCCTCTTCTAAATCTCTTAAAAATGCCCGGTGTCATGGTAGCAGCTGAACACCATATAAGATCTCCACAGACAGCTCAGCAGGGATTCCCCCAGGTTCCTAAAATCCTTCTTTCTCCATCTTTAATAGGGATTTAGCCAGACTGCTATAGCTACCCTTAGCCCTTATCACATGCATGTCACTGCTCCTTCAACGATGAAGTGTAGTGATACTATAAGCCCTTGGGGGCAGGGGCTTTCTGTCCTATGCATGTATGTACCTCCTAGCACTGTAGAGATTCATCTATGATAACATAGTTTCATAGTTTCTAGGGTCCAAAGGGACCTGAACACATCATCAAGTCCGACCCCCTGCCCTGGGCAGGAACGAGTGCTGGGATCGTAATACCCCAGCCAAATATTTATCCATAGATGAATAACAGTCTTTTGAAGGGGATGCTTTGCTGCCAATTGGGGCTGTATGTCGTGTTTTGTTTTAATGATCATTGCCATTTTTTAAATGCTTTAATTTTATTTATTTATTTATTTTGTTTAAAAAAATAGTGTTTTCCCTTCTCTTGCTGAGCAAATCCTGGCTGGGAAATCACCAGGATTTTGCACCCAGTCAATTGGGGAAAATACAGGGCCTTTCGCATCCCCGGAGGTCCTGAGCTGGCCTGCTCGTGTGAGATCAACCGCACGTATCCAGTGGTGGATGCTCATATCCTGGCATGGATCCTGTGCCCTGGAGGTTGCTGTTTCTTTGCTGGAGATATCCCTTGAGCAGTGTTAAACAGCATGTGTATTCAGAGGTCCAGGGGGTGGCATGGGCCTGGGTAGCCAAGCCAAAATAAAGCTTATTGTTAGGGATGCAGGACAACACTTAGACACCTGTTTAATCATGAGTCTGTTCACCTGAACTCCTTGGCTGAGCAGGGAAATGCCTGGGGGCTTCGCCCATTCCAGGCCCCTATTCAGCCAATTGCATTTGCAATCCAGAGCTGTGCAAGGGGAGTTAGCAGAAATCTGCCCCGAAGCCGGTTTCACCAGTCGTAGCGGGGTCACTTGAGTGTACAAATGCTCTTCGCAGGCACCGAGCCATTGCAGCCTCACTGCAGCCATGCCACGGGTGCGGCTGGCAAAGAAGCATAGCTAAGATCCACCTTGATCCACCCCCATAGCCACTGCCGGCTGGTGCAAGAACCTGGCTCAGACTGGGGCAAGCTCAGGGGAACACGCAAGGGGTTTAAAGCTGCCATCCCATCCTCCCCCCTGCCCTGGGGCAGCACAGAGCCCTCCTTGCTCTGTGCATGCTGTGGGGGATCTGAGCATGCGATCTGAGCATGCACAGCCTCATGCTGCGGTCCCCTGTCCAGTGCGCCCACCCCCTTGCCCTGCTCAAAGGGCTGCGGACAACCTCTAGGACTTCCAAACAGTTTATCAAAGTGAACGGACGGTGTACAAGTGCCCTGTTTGGTTTAACCTTTCATGCAGAACAGGCGGCTTGCTTTATTTTGGTGGGCGGGGGAGATCCCTGACTCGAAATGCCCCAGGGGTTTGGAAATCCTCATGCACTGGTTGAGTTCAGGAGTGGGGACCTTTCAGGAGCTATTGAGTTTGGGATGCAGCCCCTGATCAGGACTTTCTAAACTTTAAATGCTGGAGGCTGCAAGTGAGAGAGGAATAGAGGGAAAAACCCTGATCAGACCCAGCTCGCTCTCCGTGTCAGCATCCTCTCTCTGCTGCCGTGTGATATGGGAGACTGGGCCAGATGGACCTGCGGTCTGACCCGGCAAATGGCCGTTCTTATGCTCTGATGAGTGGCAAGCCAAACCAGCAACGCTCGCTCCGAAGGTGTAATTAGTCAAGCTTGCCCCCTGTCCTGTTGCCCCCACCCAAGCTGCCTGTTGCCGCCCCAGGCCTCCCTGCTCTGTGCTGAGGGCTGCCGTCTCCACCTTGGTTGGAGGGACTGGATAAAAAACCCAGACTGCATCAATAGCAGGAAAGGAGTGCGATGGGGGATGTGAAGGTCCAGAAGGAACAGGACCCGGCTCTGGGCCCGTGAGGGACTGGCCCTGCTGGAGTCAGCAGGACCATCCATGGTGGCCCAGGCTGGAGCAAGGATCAGTCTCAAGCCTTAAGCTGTCAGCACATCCACTCAGCTGCAAGCGCATGCATTGAGTGCTCAGTGGCTGGGAGGGCATTTGGGCCCCAGAGATTAAGCTCTGCTCCGTTCCCCCTGGCACAAAGGCAGGGAAGAGCTGCCCGAGGTTGCTGGCAGAGGCAAAAGGATGGGGCTGCTTTTAGGATCCCAGGTCTGCCGCCTACTCATATGCCTCTCCCACTGAAGCACTCCTGGTGTAGGGTAGGGCATTAGGGGCCTGACCCCTTTGGGAGCGACTAGTCATGACCTTCCCCCCTGCCCTCCCTTCATACTTTTTCTGAGCCTCTTAGCACCGGCAACTTCTGACCCTAGTGAGGCCTATCAGTGGGTCTCAAAGCAAGCTGCCAAGGAAGCCAATGATCATTGCCCCCGTTTCACAGAGAGGGAAACCGAGGCACATTACCATGTCTCAGCTCACCCAGCAGCACAGCTAGGTAGAGAACACAGGACTCATGGCTCAGAGATCTGTCCATTGGACCATACTTCCCAAGGGGAGAAACTTCTTCCCATGGGGCACATGGCTTCACCCATTCTTTCTTGTAGCTACAGTTGGAAAGAAATACCCACCCCAGGTACCACGATACTGGCTGCGTCTGTCAGCTCAGATGGAACAGAGGTCCTGGCAACGTGCGTTAGCACTGATCCAGTGCTCTAGCTTTTATGTTGGGGGGTCTTAATCCATAGGTTGAGGCCACAGACTGCTCTTCGGCGTCCTTTTTTGCTTCTGCTGCAATGAGGAATTGCACGTGCTTGTCCTTTGTGGCATCCTGTACAGACGCTAATGCAATCCTCATGTGCAGCGTTTCCTCCCAGAGACGGAGGCATGTTGGTAGGAGGGGGTCTACATGGGGAAGCTTTGAGTCTCCATGTGCTGATGGGAGTTTCCGAGGAGCTTGTCCCACCAGGACTTTCGGCCACAGGGGTTCAGCCCATTGGGGTTTGGATGGCTGGCCGTGCTGGGAGAATGAGACCCGCAAGGTGCCCCTGAGAGCCGCACCTGCCGCTCAGCCCTGCTCCACCCACAGCCTGCCCCAGACACAAGCCAGTGTCCCTGTCTGAGCCTGTGCCAATAAGCACGGTGCTTGCGCGTGGGGCTGGGCATATGCTCAGCATCCTTCTCTCCGTCCTTTGCTTCATGGCACTGGTGGAGCAGGAGGGACTGAGCGAGGAGGGCTCACAGCAGCAGGGCACAGCCCGGGGGCCATGTGCCCTTGCCACCCTTGCCTGTCCGGCTGGCTTGGATGGCAGGCTCCGCAGAGCAGGGACAGCCTCTGCCTTGCTCTTAGTTTGTAAAGCCCCTAGCATGAAGCGGGGGCACAGGCTTGTTTGAGGTGTCCGGGCCTGGCTGTTACTTAACCCTGAACCCTCAGCAGAAAGGTGCTGAGTCTGCATGAGGATTACACAGAGTTGGCCCCTAATGTCCTTTCTTTCCTGGGGTCCTCAGGGGTGGCTTTGGCCACAACCGGCTACTTCTGCATTTGTACTTCAAGGAGCCGGCAAGGGTCTGGCCTTATTGAATGGTGTCTGCCTGCTGCTTGTCCACCTTGCAGCACACACTCCCTGCCTCGATGCAGCCACGGGAGGCTCCTTCTGCTCTTTGCCTAGTGCCAAAATAGCTCTTTTCACCCTCTCAGCTTACGGCTGCACGTCCCCTCCCTGCCCCGCCTGGTTTATCGCAGGCTCTGCAGTCTCCATCTCCCTCCCCACAAGCTTCACCTTTGTGAGACCAAGCTCCACTGCCACCGTAGGCTTGGTGTCAGCAGTGGGATGAGCCTCAGCTCACGTCTCACCTTGCGCTCAGCCCCTTTGCTGTACACTACCACACATCTCCTGGCTCTGCCAGGTCCTTTTCCCCGTGGGTCCCCAACACCTGGGGTCCCCTTACAGCCTCTTGGGTTTTACGAGACCTATTAAAGTCATGATTAAATTGATGGTTTAAGAATCAATCTCCAGGGCAGAGCCTCCCCCTACGAGGCAGGCAGTAAGGACAGCAGCAGTATCTCTGTTTTCACCCCACCCCCAATCTGGACACAAGCCAGGGCCACTATAGCCCAAGGAAGCTGCTGGGTGCATGGGCTCGATAGGGGTGAAATTTGTCCTTATTGCTTCCCTCTCGCAGCAGTAGCTTCATCTCCCTGCTACTCCCTATGGCAGCATGTTGGGGGATCCCAGGGCTGGTGCCTGGTGGACGGAGTGAAGGTTTGAAGTCGGGTTTTGGGGGAACCCTGAGTAAAGGGGCTGAACCAGGAGTGACAGGGATGGGAGCCAGGGCTGGCGGGATGGGATGGATGGAACAAACGATGGAGATAAAAGCCACCTTCCCAGCCCAGGGCTGCTTGTGGCCCACCAGTTAGGACGCTGCTGTCACCTCTGGGGAATGTTGGCCCTTGCCCCTCCTGGCTGGTGGCACAACACACGTGTTGCTCTGCAGCCCCTGCCCACACCTGCCCTGCAAGCTGGCAGGGAGGACTGGCAGGCAGTGGTCAGGCTGGAGCAACTTCGAGCCCAGGGCATAGCACTGTCACTCAGCTGAACCAGCCTAACATCACTCGTCCTCCTCTGCACTGTGGGCAACTGTCCAACCCCTCCAGGCCGCTGGGATCCAGGGTGGCAGGGAGGAGCAGGGCCATCCATTGATCTCTCTGGGGCTCAAGGAGACACCATCAGCCTTTGCCTTGGCATTTGCACCCATGGGTGGCAGAGACCTTTGCACCCAGACAAGCAGGGCAGTGAAAACCAGCAGTGTGGAGCTCAGACAGCACGTACACTGGCCTTGACAGGCCACAGCTGTCCAAGATGGGGAAAGAGCGAGTGAGCTCAGATAACAAGGGGAAACTTATTTTCCTCCTTCCAACCTGGGAGGAGAGGACGAATCCTGCACTACTGGTACCAGAAGAGATGAAGGGAACAGGTTGCCGTGTCCATCATGGGGCGGTTTGCAAGCCCCTTTGTGCCCAAAGAGCCAGCCATGGGCCACTCCTGCTGCCCCCTCCTTCCCAGCCTCTCTCATCCCAGGCTTGCAGCGCTTAGAGCATGATGTTCTCTGTGCCCTCAGTGCCACTGATCATAAAGGACAACCTTTCCTTTCCCCCGCAGCATCCTTCCCCTGGTCCCCAGCTGCAAGTCCCTCCTTCCGACACAAGACATGCACACAGTCACACCTCATGCTAGGAACAGCACTGCAGGGCTCCTAGCGCAAGCAGTATCCCTGTTACAGATGGAAGTGGGGCACTGAGTCATGACTGGCCTCCCACTCCATCTGGGTGGGCGAGATGAGCTCAGAGCAGATCCTGTGCCACGGGAGAGAGCAGCTGCAGCGATTCCAGTGACATTGCAGCCATTTGCACCAGTGCAAGAGCAGACTTGTGAAGTTCAGCTCTCCACCAAAGGCAGCCAGGAGCAAGTACCCTCCCGGCTATGACCCCAAGCTGGGCTTGCAATTCAGGCAGCAGCGAGGATGTTCCAGGGAATATTTCACTTTGCCTAGAATAACAGCCCCCTGCCACCTCTCTATTGCTAGTCATCTCATGACGGAAGCAAGCTGATTCACATAGGGCTGACTGGGAGGATGTCCGAGACAGACAGACCTTGGAAAAGCAGTGCTTTGTTTGGAAGCCAGGCTAACCAAAAACAGCTGCCCCTGCTACGCAGCAGCTGCCAGCCTGGAGGCCCCAGGAGAAAGCAGATGCAACAAGTAATCCACTCTGCGCCCGAGGGAGGGAGCAGTCAGCTGAACTGCGCTTTCACAATCTTACAGTAAAACGTGGAAGGCCTTGTGAAGATCAAGATCACATTGTACTAGGCACAAGACAAGTACTGGTGAAGGGACATCCCCTGCACCTTGGACAGGTTGTCATCTAGCGAGATGGGGAAGGAGCACAATTCCCCGTGCTGCAGATGGGGACCTGCACCTCAAAAATAGCTCCGATCTGCCAAAGCAAATGACACCATTGAAACCATTTAGTAATGGCCAAAGTCAGGGCCATGCGTCCTTCCTGCCAAGCTGCATCCAGCACCGAGACATTCTCGGCCAGCACCGAGACATTCTTTACTCCTGAATAGCAAGTGCCTAGTTGGCAAGGGCAGAGGGGGCACAGAAAGGGGCCGTAAGCTAAGAAAGCTCAAGTCACCCTGTGGAAACAGCAGAGCGGCTCTACTATGGATGCAGCTTGGTCTCTCTGACATTGCTCTGCTGATGGTTTGCCGTGAGGAGGGAAAGTCTGTTACACGTCAAGGTCCCAACCACCCGGGCCAAGATGGTTTTATCATCACCATGGATCCTAATTTTCCACAGGGGAAAAAGCATAAAAACTCCATCTAAAAAACATCAATAGCCTATGGAAAATGCGGTGCCATCCCACAGTGAGCAGTGCCATTTCTGCCGTGGTTTCTGTCTGCCAATCGGCACCGTGCCACCCCCACTGCTGATTGGCTAGGAGGCAAAAACCACGGCAAGAGAGCCGCTCACTGCGGGATGCCGGTGCGCTTTTGGTAGGTTGTGAAAAAAACCCAGGGATTCCATGCTTTTCTGCCACGAATGGCAAGCTAGGACCCCATCACACATGTACAGTGGAGACGGTTTAAACCAGAGTTAAGGGATGAGTGTGAAATGGGCAGCCACAAGTGAACTAGTCCCCCCAGAGTTTTCTCTACCAGTTTCTTCCCATACTCTTTAATCTAGAGTCTAGGTTCCTGCTTCCTCCAGTCTTCCCAGTCCAAACCCACTCTCCTCACATCCCTCCGTAAGGGCAGCTGAGCCATCCGTTCCCTCTGATTTACAATCCCCTCTTCCAGTAGCAGAGACCTCCAAGGATCTTTAAGCCTCTCAAGCTCACAGCCCCGCTCCTTGCCTTTCAGCTTCAGCAAAAACAGGGAGTAGATACAGAGCAGGAAGGCCAGCAGCCGCCTCTGTGGAGCTCCTCTGACTCAGCCCCTCGGAGGCCTATTTCCTGCTACGCGTCTGAAACCAACATGCTGCAAGATTCCTTACCCGGGTGGAGCACGTCTGCGCTGGCTCCCAGCCAGGCTGTACTGTAGTCACAGGGACAGCACAGCAGCCGCATCATGTACTCTATAGGTAGGGCATTTTTAACAGAATTAAAGCTGGAGGCAGAGCTGATGACCAACCGCCCCAGGAGACCTGCCTGGAAAGAGGAAAGATTTTGTACTTTAGTTAACTAAACAGTGAGTAATGCTGCTGGCTTGCAGAGTCCAGATAACAAGACGTTTGGATTTCACCATATTTGAAGGCAAAAAAAATGCCTGGCCTGACCTCCCGGGCAAGGTATTCCTTAGGAACGGATGCGACCTTTTGCACTACACAGGAGGCGATGCAAAACAACCGAATGCTGGCACAAGTTTCATGAAACATTTTATTCAACAAGTATTCTCATTATGATTCCGCCAAGGTGATCGAATAAACAGCAAGGCGTAAAAAACATGAAATAGTTAAGAGATTTTATTCTAATAGCTTTAATTACAGTGCTTGTTTGTCGAAATGAAAACTGAAAACAAGTATACAAAACAGTTGATTACTAACTGTGTATTGAAAGCAATAAAGGTTTCCACAACACTAAACAAACCAGTTCTGATAGTTCCTCAAGTTAAAGTTTTCAACAGCTCCAGCTTCTTCAGTGTTTATCAAAATACAAAAGAAAAGTAAAGAGGTCTTTTTTCTGATGGCAAATCTGAACCTTGCAGTAATGAGGGATGCCAAGGGTTTTCACACATATACAGATATGGGATTGTTCCAAAATGAGATTGAATACTTCTAGAATGGAATGACTCCAAACTCTCATGCTTTTTTCTAGACACTATACATAGATGTTTGGTGTTTTTTTCATGGCATTTTACTTAAGTACAGTACTTTCTGTCTATAGAGCTTAGGACTAATAGGCTGTGCTTTCTGTGGAAAGGTTTGCCTTCTGGAGTGGTTTACACACGAGAAAAGTACAAAACACTTTGGATGACAGAATCTAACAGGCTAAAAATGTGACCCTTCCAGGAATTATTCAAGTCTGATGGAAGTCGCATCAACCTTACCTGAAACCAAAGTACATTAGCGTTTTAAGCAACGTGAAATTTGTTTGCAAAATGTTTTGGACCAGCTCAGACAAACCTTTGAACAAGTCTCCACGTACGAATAAATATGAACACAAACATTATGAACTCTAGAAAGATCCAGAGATGTAGCAGTTGCACATCAATCTGTATTTTACCCAGCTGAAGCTTGGATGGTGTCATCACCGCTTCAACGTTCACAAGAATTAAAATAACTGGTATTCCAGGTCGAACCGCAGAAGCTGTGTTAAACATGCTCATGCGCTTAAGTGTTTTTACTTTTCTTTGACTATTTAAAAAATACAGATTTCAGGTTAAAAACCAACCATCAAAATGGATCTCACAGATCTCACAACCCAATAGAGATAGTACTCAGCTCTACTGCATGCTGACCACTGGCAACCCATGTTAATCCACTGAACTCCCTTCCCAGTACTAAACAGTGAGTTGATTCTTTACAATAAAAAAGCTGAGTAATATTGCATAGGAGTACCAGAAACTGCCTCACTGGAAACAAAAACTATTTACATTAAATAAGAAACCTAACTGTTTTCAGGCTTGTATTTGCCACATTTACAGCATGGTGCAATATATACTGTGACAAAAGAAATGAAAACAGCTTCCGGCACTCAATACCACAAAGTAGCACAGTTTGCCACATTAGAGTAAAGCGAAGGGCGAATAGGAGGAAATAAGAGGGAGGGTGGAAAAAGAGGGAAGAGGAAGGTTTATGGTTTCATTTCTGGTTTCGGAGCTGATTGGACAACCAGTCCAGTCCTTCATAGAGACCATCTCCACTAGTGGCGCAGGTTGCCTGGATATACCAGTTCCTGTGACGAAGAGAATGCAGTCCAAGTTTGTCTGTGATTTCTGCTGCATTCATCGCGTTAGGCAGGTCCTGAGAGGAGACAAAGACAACATTTTCCATGTTGAAGAGCCTTTTCTGCCTTTCAGTTAAAGCAGTCCCACATCAAGGTACAAAACAAAGCATAACCCAGCTCATGTATCAAATATGGCTGCTCTTCATGAAACGCCTTCGATAGTTGGTATGAAGCCCGGCCAGTTTTCAGACCCAAGCTGGCAAGTTTTTGTTTCAAATTTATAAAAACCCAAAGTGGAAGCTGCCATTAGAAGACTATTGTTTAAGAATGGGTGAGCCGAAGAGGCAGAACTCATTTGATTAAATAGAAAAGTAAGGATGCTTTAAACTGCAACTGCTGCCAACTAAAGAACTGTGCAACTCTGAAAGTCTCTGCTCTTATTCAGACTAAGACTGCACTGCATCTCCAGCATGGGCTGAGATGATTCTAAGAGCTTTCTGTTTGAGCCTTTAGTTTTAAAAGCCTTTGCTTTGTGGAAAAGGAAATCCTTATAAATTAGGGAAGTGGGCTGCCATGAGACTGTAACCAGACTGACTTGCATGTGCAAAGTATCTCTCTCAAAGAGATCATAAATGAAACAGTTAAAAGCGGACACAAGTTTATGAAGTTTCAGGTTAACACTCAGACTGGAGTAGGACAGTTTATATATTCAGGGGCTATTGTTTCAGGCTGCCCAATTCTCAAGGACACTCTGGGATGGCAGTTTCCATTCAGGAAGTTTTCTTTGCAACTCAATTCCTAGGAACTTTTTGGGGGTTTTTTTGCAAAAGCATGAAGTACAGTTCACTCCAAACCGTGTGTATGCAGCCAATAAGGCAAAGTCAGGGGGATTTTACTCCTTCTATCCATTAGGAGGCAGGTGCAATTAGCTGCATACATGCATCTTTGCATAGCTGCACTGGTTTTACTGACTAAATCTGGGTGGCCAAACACTTTACTGGCAACAACGAATTAGATGGAAAACCTAATCTGAAAGCTTCAAATTTAGAAGCTTTAGAGGTGCACCGATACATCGGTCCAATATCAGATTGACACTGATATAAAGAAAATGTTATGTATTGGAAACTGGCCTGATGCGTCCGATAATTTGTCTGATAAATGCCCATGTGTGCATGCAGCCGCAGTGCAGCATGTAGGCAGTGAGGAGCAGGGGTGGGGCAGGGTAGTGGGATGGAGCCGCGGCTGATCTGGGGGACATGAGGGGGGGAGGGCAGGGGCAGTTCCCACCGCTGTGCGCAGCTCATCCAGTGGCTTGTCAGGTGGTTCCCGCAGCTCATCTAGGAGGGTACGGGGGGAGGGGAGAAGCGTGTGCCCCTGAATCTGTGCAGTACAGGCCAGGTGTGGTGCAGCTGTGGGCTGGGGCCAGGGGCCACACTGTGCTGCTCTCGTGGTGGGCAGCAGTGATGTTTGGAGGGGGCTACAAGGACTATATTGAAATTTGGGGTGACTGCAGCCCCCTCCCCTGTAGTGCCCTTCTCAGCATCGCTGTTGCCTGCCCCATGTGCAGCTCTGCAGCCTGCTTGGCCTGTCCGGCGCAGATCTGGAAGTACACGCGTATCCCCCAACATGCCCTCCTGGATAAGTGGTGAGAGCAGCAGCGGAAGCCGCCAGATGAGCACCAGATAAGCCATGTAAAACCCCCACCCCTTCCCGTGCCCCCTGCACGAGCCGCAGCCACATGCAGCAACAGGAGCCACCCCCAACTCCGTCCCATGCCTGCCCCGGCCCCAGCCTGCAGTTGTAGCCCACCTCACGCAGATCTGGGGGGGGGGCGGGGCACATGCCCCCCTGCTTGCAGCTGTCCTGCGCCCCTTCCTGCCCCAGCTGGGTAGCACATGCTCCAGCCCCACTTCCTCCCTCATGGCACATGCCTTGATCTGCGCTCTCCCACACCCCTTCCCTCCCACCACACCAGACTTACCAGCGTTATGTATTGGAAACTGGCCTGATGCGTCCGATAATTTGTCTGATAAATGCCCATGTGTGCATGCAGCCGCAGTGCAGCATGTAGGCAGTGAGGAGCACAGCCTGGCAGCGTGGAGAGCTGCCTGCAGCTGGTAAGGCTAGTGTGGTGAGAGGCGTGGGGGGGGCAGATCAAGGCCCTGCAGTGAGGGAGGGTGTGGGGTTGTGGCTGCGGCTTGTCCAGGGGACATGGGAAAGTAGTGGGGGCTCCTGTCACTCCTCTGGGAGGGCATGGGCTCCGTCCCATGCCTGCCCCGGCCCCAGCCTGCAGTTGTAGCCCACCTCACGCAGATCTGGGGGGGGGGCGGGGCACATGCCCCCCTGCTTGCAGCTGTCCTGCGCCCCTTCCTGCCCCAGCTGGGTAGCACATGCTCCAGCCCCACTTCCTCCCTCATGGCACATGCCTTGATCTGCGCTCTCCCACACCCCTTCCCTCCCACCACACCAGACTTACCAGCTGGATGCAGCTCTTCAAGCTGAAAAGCCACGCATCACAAATCGGATCAGTATCAGCCAATATTGCCTCCTTAAAAATCAGCTATCAATATCAGCCCCAAAAATTTCCATCGGTGCACCCCTAATATTTTTAGAACATCCTGAGAGTGAGCCTGAATATTTCTGTACTTATAATGATTAACATCTAAGTTTATACCATCGCTGGAAGGGTTAGTGAAACTTTTCAGGATACTTTATACTGTGGCACCATCACATAGTCAATCTCCTGTTTGCAAGAGGGAAGCTCAAAGCAGGTGCAGTACCTGAAACAGCTATCAAATAAACTAAAATTGGTAGAAGTCTTCACCAGCAAGGCAATGATATGGAAATTTAGGCTTACAGACACATTTCAGACTAGAACCACATACAAGTTTGCCGAAGCCAGGGTCAATTTGGAATGTTGCTAAACACTCATTTATCACATTAGAAGTTACGAAATGGTTCAAAGTCTCACATCTTGCTACGTACCAACCATTTTGGAAAACTATTTTGCAACCTGCAACTCAAAGGCTCCTCTTTAAGATCACTTGCTAAGCCATACCTGTTTGTTAGCAAACACTAATAAGACAGCATCTCTAAGCTCATCTTCTGCCAACATTCTCATAAGCTCTTCTCTGGCCTCATTCACTCGTTCTCTGTCATTACTGTCAACCACAAAAATCAAACCTATAAACAAGCAAACAATAGTTATAACAAAAAAGGTGCATAACTTCTCCTTTGTAAAAGCTATCCCTGTTCTGAAATGCGAAACCAACACTGCAGAATTATTATTATTATTTTTAAAGACTAAACAGAGATTCAAGCAAATAGCTTATTGACATGCATAGGGTAACAGGCACCTCAGTCTACTGAAATCCCTTGTTTGACAGATGCAAGAATCCCAAATAATACGAACTATGCATGTTTTTCCCAATTTGGAATAAGAATAGGTTCCCCCCCCCCCCTCAAATTGTGCCATCCTGTTTCCTGCAGTTTAATTCTGAAAGCCAACAAATGCTCACCCTCCATCTTTTAAACCTCCCCATCCCTCCAAAAATCCTGTAACCAGAGATACATTTAAGAATGGTACACCGCTATCCTTGGACTTACCCTCAAGTCCTTAGGTCATAGCCTTAAATTCACTATACAGCAGATCATAAGCACTTAAAAGCAAGAGAATTTTCCTGTATTCTCCAACTGCTCTGTTTAAAAGCAAGCTTTCAATACTTCTTGAGGAAAAATGCTGACCTCTGGTTTTCGAAGTTGGATAGGGAAGCTTACTGTCATGTGTTTTAAAGAAATGGGTGCCAATTTACATCTGCACTAATCTAATTTGGACACTGAATCCAAAACACACTGAAGTTTAATATGTATTCTATAACCAATTCCTTGAAAAAGGACAGTTTTACGGAATAGTTTGGCTTCTGCTATCAGGTGATAAGCAATTTAAGAGCAAGTTTAACAAGCATACAAAGAGATCTTTTGTGGTCACAAAAGTGATTTAACCCTTACAGCTTACCTTGTGTGTTCTGGAAATAATGGCGCCAGAGTGGTCTGATCTTATCCTGACCACCTACATCCCACACCGTGAAGCTAATGTTCTTGTATTCTACTGTTTCTACATTGAAACCTAAAATAAAAATGGTAAGAAAAGAGTTGATCAATTTAGGGCCTGGATTTTCCAATTCGTGCTACAGAACAAAATTACAAAACAGTCACGTTGAGTACCCATGAAAGCACGAAGGTTCTTACATTTTTTTTTAAACATGAAGTTAAAGCCCTTAAAAGTGGGCGGTACTAGACTGAAACATGCTACGCTACTTTGCAGATGCTACTCCCAAACCAGAAGTAGTATACCTGCATCTGTGTGGCACTGCACCCAGGCTAATTAGTGCTGCCTCTCAGCAGAGCTAATATCCTTCCATAGGGGGACACTAAGGGACCTACACTTCTTCCCATTTGGGAGATAGAGGACAGGAAGGGGCATGCCAAGTCAGCAGTACAGATATGCCTTTTTACTCCTTAAAAAAGGGAACACAAGCCAGTGAGCTTTATAAGCCTGCCTAACTGGGACTGCAGCAGCAGAAGTTATAAAAGGAACTAACAGCCCTTTACATCTATCCATTCCATAAACCAGCGAGTAAGGTCTTTAAATATGTTCTCACAGTACCTGTCCTCTCCCCAGCATGCAACATTTTCCCCATCTGTACTCTCACAAGCAGTCCGCACCAGGGCAGTCCTAACAGGAGCTGGCTAGACTGCTTCTGCAGACTGCCAGAGGCTGCTCCATGCCTTGGCTGGTGGGAGGGAATGGAGGAAGAAGCAGTCATGCATTCTCCTCCTACACCTACAGAGGAGAGACTGCTGCCTGCACACTCCCAACTCAGAGCCAATCCTGGGTGCAGTACTCCGAGTTACAGACAGTCAAGCCTGAACTTATCTAGTCAGTGCCCTCTCAAGAAGCAAACAAGGTTTTAACAAGCTGTTTAAAGAACTTACCTATAGTGGGAATAGTAGTTACTATTTCACCAAGTTTTAGTTTGTACAAAATGGTAGTCTTTCCTGCAGCATCCAGACCAACCATGAGAATACGCATTTCTTTTTTGCCAAAAAGGCCTTTGAAGAGGTTAGCAAAAATATTTCCCATGCTTGAGATATGTTCTCACTGGCCAATGAAATCTAGAGAGAAAAATTCAGGAGAGTTATTATACACATCACTTGATAACCTTCTGCACTATTAAAACAAGCCATCTAAAACTGGTGGTTCAATACAAATTCTAACAAAAGCTGCCAGGAGCTCATTGGCTTAAAACGTGCTAGACACAGATTAATTCTTTTTATTCTTTTGCCTTGAGATGGAAAATTCAAAGACTACCAGAGGAGTCGAAAGGTAGTGTTAATTGCAATATAGCTACAAAGGACCCTGCAATCTTTTGCTAATATATTTTTACATAGAGTCTTAGCAAGACACATGGTGGTGTCAGCGCCCTTTCTGAAAGAAACAATTTTATGTGAAAGCTAAGTTCAGTGCAAGAGTGCATTAACTTGAGCATTTAAGCTACCAACACTAAACAACTAACTACGAGAATCTGTCCCCTGGTTCCTCCCTCCCCAACTGAGGCCTCTGCCAGTCAGTGATGAGAAGTGGGGCAGCACGAAGGGCAGCTGGCAAGCAAGATGGCAGCTGCCCCCTCATCCCTCCTGCCTCAAGGACCTCTCCACAAATCAGTGCTGAGTGGTAGGGTGGCAGCACAAAGGGCAGACAGCAAGCAAGATGACAGCCGTCCCCTTATCCCTCCCCCATGGGCCTCTCTGCCAATCACTGCCGCAAAAAACCTCGTCTTGCCATGATTTAGGTAGGTCCCTACATGTCTTCTTCCTCACCTATAACTAGATCAACAGGAAAATAATCAGTCACACGAAGAATACTTAAGTAGAAGGTCTGCTAAGTATTAAACCGGCATCTTTAAGGCATTTTTCTGAAAAATGAACCAAGTGGTTTAGTAAAGCTTTGCAAGTTATGATTCACTTTTGGTTGAAATTAAATATGTAAACCTATCAGGCAGAGGACAACGAGAAAGTCCTGACACTGTGTCAGGGATGGATCTGAAATACAGTGGCTCTCTCCGCCAATAAGCACTGCAGTTGGGATTTTCACTGGAAGGGAAAAACAGAGACTGATTTCCACCCCCACCCCTATCCCCCAATAATCTGAATAAACCAGTATTCTCTAACGGTTAAAGTACAAAATGGATTACTACACTGTAGGGCTGGGAACCTGCTTCTACTTAGGAGCACCAGACTGGAAAGGGATCTTGGGCCACTGAGTCCTGTCCCATGTCTTCAGGCAACTAT
This sequence comes from Alligator sinensis, assembly GCF_000455745.1. Classification (NCBI taxonomy): domain Eukaryota; kingdom Metazoa; phylum Chordata; order Crocodylia; family Alligatoridae; genus Alligator; species Alligator sinensis. The sequence continues at coordinate 479,984 of NW_005842417.1, forward strand.
TCATCAAAAGAGTTGGGGAAAAAAACAAAAAACAAAAAAAAAAACACCCAAACAAAACCGCTCACCCAAACCACAAATATACATACCACCTTGTGCCACAGGGGAGACAAGGGCACTGCCAATGCCCCGGCAATAATACATTTTTCTATCTAATGCATCACCATACACCACCATTCTGCCAAACAGAAGCAATTAGGGTTTTAAGGCCGTTTAAGAAGCAGCTTGATGTTTTGTGCTGAAACGGACACAATTCACACCTTTGCTACTGTTGTCTGAAAAATGGCATCTCAACTCCACATCTATTTATACAGAGAAAACTATCGCTTCAATTGAAAGAGATGAGAAATTTAAAGTACAGATTTTACAGCAGCATAAAGGAGAGCAGGATTATGTGGAGTCAGAACATGCGATATTCAGAGGATTTGTTTCCTTTAAGCCAAATTATGTCTTCATATAAATTTACTTACCCCACTGAACTGGGATCATAGGAAAATATACTGCCCATATATGATAGGCAAGAGGCCATTCTAATGTGATGCCAAGCACTCAATTTATTAAAGTTTTGATTTAGTCCACATCAAAAAAATTATGCTAAAACATGCTTAATATCTTTTCCCCCCAAAATTACTTAGCAAATGTAGTGCAGATCAGAACCTAGCTTGTGATGTTTCATTAGGTACATTAACAACAGTATGAAGTTTGATTTTACTGAGCAATATACTGAAGGAGCTAGGATCTCAGATTCAAAAACTTAAAAAGCTTCTCTGACATTTTTAAATTTCAGTTTAATGATCCAATCACTGCAGAACTGTACTATGCAAGTCAGTGCTTCTGTATTTCAGGCTATATGTCAGTATATCTAAATGTATAGACAAGAAGTACTTGATAATATTAGCTGTGTTAGAGCACTAGCTAAAGGTCTCTTCTCTGAGTGTAAACTTGGGACTATCACACCACACTTCTAATATAATACATTTCCATAATAAGCCTTTTTTTTCCATTTAGGAAACTAGCTAGGGTTCTATGAATTAATAATTGTGTACAGTTTTCTCACTTAAAGAGTTTAAATTCAGCCCAAGTTAGCAGCTAACAGCAGTTGGTATCAGACAGGCATTTAGTTACGTAGGTAAAATGCGTATGGCTTCTCAGTCTGTGGTCTAGTAACCATATTCTTTTACATCACAGCCCCTTAGTCACAAAATCCTTGCTGGCCACAAAACTAAATTAATGGCTCCCTCTCATTCGTGGGTGTAGGCTTAAGTCTTGGATTGGCTGCTTGCATTGTCAGTGTCTTCACTATGGTTATTTCATGAATCAAGGAATTCAGTCCATGTTTGTCATGCTGGAAATATTTTACCAGCACATGGATTACTTAAAGACACATGGTATAATTTCCAAAACATTAAGTTAGCGTTACTTGCAGTTTATTTACAGATTTAAAGATAAAAATATTATATTGGTTGAATTCTGTGTCCAGAGTCCTATAAAGCCCTAATACTGAACTATTTCAGAGAACTCTTTTCAAGCTCAACATATGTATAAGGTGGAAAGATATAAACAGCCACAGTATGACTCATTCGCAAAGCGAGGCTTCTCCTTCCTTCTAGAGGCTTTATTTCTCTGAATCACTGTCTTTCAAACTAGTGTCTCATTCAGTTCACAGCAGTCACTTTGTCTGAGCAAAGAGGAGCAAGTGATGCAAATACTGCTAATCCAGAGCACAAGTGCAGCTTCAACCCTCATTAGTTAAAGAAGTGGGACTGGACTTGAACTCCTTATATAACCTTTCTGACCTTTGAAGAGTGTGTTTAAGTACTACTGCTATTAGGCTACTTTGCAAGCCGTGCAAATATTAAGACAATCATGTATTATGTTACTTTCTCTAAGTTTAAAGGCACATAAATTAGGTTTTGTTTTCTCCCTTGACAGCAGCCATTTCGATATTTGATAGATTCAGTTAACATACAGCCTACACTCTACGTTTGCAACATCCTCCCACAGCTTGGAAGAGCTGCACAATCTGTGCTGGGTTTACAGTAAGTTACTCTGTTCATACTTGCTAATTCTACTGCTACTTCCCCAAAACATCATGGAGACTGAAAGAGCCTTGAATTTTTTTAGTGGCAGATCTGCTGATAGCTTAAGCTTATATCCTCCCTCTGAGCCAACTACTCTCTTCAGTAGTTTTAAAGCAGCTATCTTTCTATTTACATAAAAATTGAACTCCGTTGTTCCCACTAAAGATCCGCCTTTCTAATGAGAGCATTGTTGAAGAAGCTTCTCTGTATTTGGTGGTAAGCCATCTTTTACCAAATTCAAAGGTGCTCAACCTCTGGCCTATGTTATCCAGCCTGCAGGGCTCCCTAAAGGGTCTGAAAGTGACCACAGGGGTACAGAGTAACCTCAACTACCAAACTGCTCGACTTGTGGCTGGACAGTGTGGTCCTGTGCACTAGATAAAGCCCAAGCCAAGGCTGCATAAGGTCCCAGGTGGGCACTGATTCTGGGACTCAGCCCCTGGGGCCAAAAGACTGAACACTGCTAACCAAATTAGTTACCCCTTTAATGGCACAAAAATACCTTCTGATCCACACTGAATCCTCGTTAAGAGTCAAGCTGTGAAAAATTCCTGGAGACCTGGTAGACAGGAATAGGAATATTAGGCAAAAATAAGATACACCCCTAGCATGCTTAAGAGACATGCTCTTGTGAGAAACGGAGCTGCAAAACTATTAAAAGCCCTTCCTGGATCCTGCTTGCAAGCTTCCACCTTCAATGAGAAACTAAAGGATGCCAGGTATCTTGACTTTTACCACCGCGATTGTTGGAAGCAGGGTAGCCTCTCTCTCCCCTCCAACCTAACTGACCTTTGTCACCTCCCATTAATTTGTTTCAATCCGTATGTCTGCATTATTACTACATCACAGTCTCTCTCATCTTTAAGACATACCCTCTGTTTCTCCATGTGCCTGTAGACCTAATCCTGACTGGGACATCCTTCGCTACTATGCTGCAAGTCAGTGGGGGCCAACCTTTTTGGCAGGCATGCCACAAACTATCCCTACATCCTTCTTGAGTGCCAATTTCATCCTAATCCCCCTCCCTTACCCAATCTGTCACTGTGCTCCCTGCTTAAATCTGCAGTATGCCACACACGGAGGCTCCTTGTGCTGCCTGCAGCACACACGACACAGCCTGGCCACCCCTGCTTTGGGTTCTTAACAGTTTCTTCTCTAGCACATCTATGAAGACTGCCACCCTGACTAAAGGATAACTTCTAAACACCCTATTTTCTCTGCTTCTGGAAGGCCCCCAAGTAGGAATGAAGATCTTACCTAGGACTAAAAAGAAACTGAGGCATGGGAGGTGTCTCTGGGGCTGTATGCCAGGGCCTGACTTCAAGCTGTACGTTAGGCTGCAAACAGCCCCTATGTACTGGATCGGGCCAGCATGTAGTGCCATGTCAACCAGCTGGGGCACTCCACAGGGGTCCAGAGATACGGCAGCACTGGAGCAGTGGCAGTGTTAACTGCGGTGGCTCCCAGATCCACTCTGGGAGCCACGGCAATTATAGCTACCACCACTCACCATCACTGGGTCTCCAAAACCCTGGAGATTCATATTTCACACATATAATGCATCCCTGTATTCCCCCAGTTGGTGTTAGGAGGAAGTGTGCATATATATGCAACAAAATACTGTAATTACCAGCATTTCCCCACCCCAAAGCTGTTTAATCCCCTGCCTATCATGGACCTTTTTATAGTCTTATTCTCTTGCCCCTTTCAGCTGTTCACTCCTACCTACCTTTTTTCACTGGCATACATTAGTAATAATGACAAAATGCTCCTAATTTAGACTTTTGATAAACTCAGACAAAACTAGTTTCACAGGATAACTCCCAATACAAAGGTAGTGCTATCACAAAGAAGTTATTTGTGGCTTTCTACAAGAATTATTTTAACTGAGGCGTAACATGCTTTGTCAATGCCTACATTTACACTCAAACTATATAAACTGACACTGGGGCTTAATATAAGCCCTCGGGCATTAATTCTGCTGAAAATGAAAAAAACAGAGTTTTCCTCTCTCTCCTTAGGGCCCCTCCAGGTCAGGGCTGTTGGGGCAGACTGCACTGCTGCCACCTGTGCACTGTAAATTCAGCGCACACAACTGTTATTCTGGATCTTTCATATGCTCTGAACGACACCAGCATACAACCGACTCCTCTCATTCCAATTTCGTGGTCTTCACTAGTCAGAGCAACGTGAAGTACACCCTGATCTTGTACTCTGCTCCACCTCCTCACAATTTGCACGGTGACAGAAACCTGTTAGTCAGGTTTAGCTAACATTTGCTGCTGTTTACCAGTCACATTCAGACTCATTTCTGGATAAGACTCTGCAGTCTGTAACAAAAAAACCACTGATCTCAACATGGCTACATTTCTAGCAAATAATATATTTAGATAAAATCATTAGACCACAGACGCTGTGTCTAGAAATCTCAGAAATTTGCCCAGGTGGCACTGCACCAATGATAAAGCTAATCTTTAAAGGTCTGGCCCACATTACTCAAGTTCTGCTGGTAAAACTATGAGAAGATCCATGGCTCAAAGATTCTTTGCAGTAGCAAAACACCCCCTCTCCAAGGGAAGAAGGTTTCTGCCCTGACTGGGCTCCTGGTAGAAAGCACATGTTTCTACTGGCTGGAGCAGTTCACCCCCAGTGGCTGGGCCTTCCCAGGCTGTGCTCTGTGCCCTGCTGGCACCACCGATGACATGGAGAGGTGGCTTTATTTGGCAGAGCTGCCAAAAGTTGTGCGGAAACATATGCTGTCTGATGTCTTCCCCAAGGCAGCCGTTTGCCAGTGTTAAGTCCCCCTGGGTAGACATGGCTGAAGTTTCCTTTAACCAGGTAAGACTAAAAGTAAAAAGGGATGCAACTAAAATTTACATTTATATTCAGGGTGCTGTAATGTCTCACCCAATGTTTGTGTGTGTTTTTAATTTGGTTAGCATTAGTTTTACTGTGTTTTTTGACATTGTTTTATTTGCATGCTTTTGATCTTGGGCACATTCCTCATAGCTGGTAGCCATACTTTGGTGAACAAAGTATCGTTTAAATTTAACAGGCATACTTAAAGTTCACCCAGACAGACATACATTGAACCAACAGTTTAATCATCTCCGAAAACCTGAATAGTCTTACTTGAACTTTGTGGTGAACCTTTTGGCCAAGAAGAGATGACTTTGCTTTCTGATCAACCAAATCCGAATGGCATAAGGCACCATGTCTCCCCATTTTTTTCAAATTTACCTCAGTCCTTTACAAGATATTGTAGAAGACTTTAAACAGGAGATGAAGTTAGATGGTGACAAATCCACTTGTCTTCTAACAAACACTTCTGCTTTACACCTGTGCTCAAGCACAACATACATAAGAGTTTCTACAGGAATTACACTACATTGTCACATATCAACTGTTTTAAAGTGTTGTCAGAAGCAATACAGGCCAGAAGTGCAACCATCTTGCTCACAAACTGTCCTCCACTACTGATAGCATCTAAACAGGAAAGAGTCATTGATAACTTCCCGGCTGGGAAGTCCGGGTGAGGGTGATCCCCTGCCCTCCATTGATGCTGACTTCGTGAAGGAACATCTTGAGAAGCTGGATACCTTCAAGTCAGCCGGCCCTGACAATCTTCACCCCAGGGTACTCAAGGAGCTCGCAATCATCATAGCCCAGCCTCTAGCGCGGATCTTTGAAAACTCTTGGCGCTCTGGTGTAGTGCCCGAAGACTGGAAGAAGGCCAATGTGGTGCCTATCTTCAAGAAAGGGAGGAAAGTGGATCCGGCTAACTATAGGCCCATCAGCCTGACTTCTATCCCGGGGAAGATCTTAGAAAAGTTTATTAAAGAGGCCATCCTTAATGGACTGGCCGACGCCAACATCTTAAGGGATAGCCAGCACGGGTTTGTTGCGGGTAGGTCTTGCTTGACCAATCTCATTTCCTTCTACGACCAGGTGACCTATCACCTGGACAAGGGAGAAGAGATTGATGTCATATATCCTGACTTCAAAAAAGCCTTCGATCTGGTGTCCCATGATCGCCTCTTGGAGAAACTGGCCAATTGTCGCCTTGGGTCCTCCACGATCCGCTGGCTGGAAAATTGGCTCCAGGGTCGGACCCAGAGGGTAGTAATCGATGGAAGTCACTCATCGTGGTGTCCTGTGACCAGTGGGGTCCCCCAAGGCTCTGTCCTTGGACCCATACTGTTCAACATCTTCATTAATGATGTGGACACTGGAGTCAGAAGCGATCAGAACTGGCCAAGTTCGCCGATGACACCAAACTTTGGGGCAAAGCATCCACACCAGAAGACAGGCAGGTTATCCAGGCTGACCTGGACAGGCTCAGCAAGTGGGCGGACGAGAATCTGATGGTGTTCAACGCCGATAAATGCAAGGTTCTCCACCTTGGGAAAAAAAACCCGCAGCATCCTTATAGGCTCGGCAGTGCTATGTTGGCTAGCACTATGGAAGAAAGAGACTTGGGGGTCATCACTGACCACAAGATGAACATGAGCCTGCAATGCAATGCGGCGGCTAGTAAAGCGACCAAAATGCTGGCTTGCATCCATAGATGCTTCTCAAGCAAATCCCGGGACGTCATTCTCCCCCTGTACTTGGCCTTAGTGAGGCCGCAGCTGGAGTACTGTGTCCAGTTTTGGGCTCCACAATTCAAAAAGGATGTGGAGAAGCTTCAGAGAGTCCAGAGAAGAGCCACGCGCATGATCAGAGGTCAGGGAAGCAGACCCTACGATGACAGGCTGAGAGCCCTGGGGCTCTTTAGCCTGAAAAAGCGCAGGCTCAGGGGTGATCTGATGGCCACCTACAAGTTTATCAGGGGTGACCACCAGCATCTGGGGGAACGTTTGTTCACCAGAGCGCCCCAAGGGATGACGAGCTCGAATGGTCACAAACTACTTCAAGATCGTTTCAGGCTGGACGTAACGAAGAACTTCTTTACTGTCCGAGCCCCCAAGGTCTGGAACAGCCTGCCACCGGAGGTGGTTCAAGCGCCTTCATTGAACACCTTCAAGATGAAACTGGATGCTTATCTTGCTGGGATCCTATGACCCCAGCTGACTTCCTGCCCTTTGGGCGGGGGGCTGGACTCGATGATCTTCCGAGGTCCTTTCCAGCCCTGATGTCTATGAAATCTATGAAATAACAATTACAACTACAAAAAAATAAATTAAAAAAAAAAAAAAGTGTCTTAACTCCCCATCTCAGAGTACAAGCATGCCATCTGTTAAGGAGTGACAGCAGTTGTAGAGTGGATTTCTGAAGGCTTGATAAATTGCCATGCCAGCACTAACAGTTTCAGTTGCTTTTTTCCCCTGTAGTTATTTGTGGGGTGGGGAGGGAGAGAAGGAGGGAAAGGCTGATTTGATGGAGAGCATCACCAACACGTACACATTCTTGTACTATGAAATGTTAGTTATAACAAAGTGAGTTTAATACAGAAATAATTGAACACACTGAGGTCAGAGCATCAATTTAAAATAAACACTATTGGTAAGACATACAATATTCTTAAGCTTGTGATTTCTCCATTCAATGCTGCCTACTTTGGCTTTCTATTCAGAGAAATAATTAACATGCAAATTAAATAAACTCACTCTAATTGTTTTGCCAGCTACTTAAATGCTCAGTGAGCAAAGTCTGATGCATCTGGGAAAAAAAACACCACAAAACAAACAAAGCCTGGCTCACAAATATCAGAAGCACTTGCCCCTCAGGTAAAACAAAGGCTTAAATGGACTTCAGAAATTAAGTCCACTTGATCTCAAGAGTTAAAAGCAACTTGGTAGTTCTAGCTAATTGCACCAAAGTAGTAAATGATCAGATTTTGGTTATTTAAAAGGAACACCACGATCTTGGATTCCTGCCTTTTACTATATGGGACTCTGGGACATCCTAAACGTCATTTCTTTTAAAAGTCTCATTCCTTTCTGTTGCGCAAAAAACCCTCAGAAAGTCATTCAAAAAGCAAAACTGGCCATCTATACACACAGGAAGAGTTGCCAAATATACCGAGTAAGCAAAGTTAGATTTTTTAAAAAATCCAGTTTCCTTTAGCTCTAGTTCTGTTTGGTGTTGTTTGCAAGAATGGTAGACAAAACGGGTAGACTACAGTACCCATAAAGTTGGCAGCATACTTTGAACTTTAAAAGTTCAGATGTTTGATCACATAGATTCATAGATGCTAGGGTCGGAAGGGACCTCAACAGATCATCGAGTCCAACCTCCTAGTTTTCAAGAGGGTGTCTTAGAGCTTTAAGGGCTACTGTAGTCTAGAAGCACAGCATTTCACACTTGAAATGAACAGACAACTAGATAAAGCCATATTCTTTTGTACGCGAAGCTATGTTTGGCAGATTAAAGTATTTTGTTGCAGCAAATTTTAAAAATAGTTCATGATTGCAGTACTGTCACATATGTAACTGCACTGGCACAATACATGACTTCAAGAGCAGTTTTTTTACAACTATTTTTAGAAGCTGGCCTTTCACATTTGAAGCAATGGATGAAAAATGGTTAAATATAAAGTGTACTTGTCTAAAAATCAGAGAATTCTTTAAGTCTGGGGGATGCAAAAAATTCCACAAATACTTCTATTTAAAACAAAGCCTATTATTTCAGCTTTATTTTATTTGCAATATAGACTAAAGTTGGTTTGGTTTTTTTTTTACATTCAAAAGTTAAGTTATACCGCTTTTTTTTTTTTTTTTTTTAATTCCAAGTATATGTAAATCAGGAATCTAGACATTCTGTTAATGGTCTAAAATGAAGTCATGCAGGTGTCAAGTCAAACCGTATCATTTCATAGTCACAACCTAATATGTAAAAGCTAGCTCAGCATTCCCCCCTCCTCCCTCAACCCAAGGACTTCTTAGAAATACTCAAGTCCCCCCACATTTCTTGGACATAATTTGAGCAGATCTGTGATGGCCCTTGAACTACTGGTGATTTCACATGACACTGTAACCAGAGCCACAACTTTCTACTTTCTAGTAGAAATGGCGAGAGTAGACAGAAAGACAGGCCATAAAATAAAGTTACAAAAAGTTATAACCTCTTGGTTGCATATTACTCATGCTCTTCAGAGACTAATGTAAGGAAAAGCAGAGTACTGACATTCCCGAAGTGTTTAAAATATGAAGGCACTTTTTGAAAGAACCAACCATAAAGCTGTCAGTAAGGCAACTTCTGTCTTTGCTTTGCAATTTGTCTTCAGAGTTCCTATTTTCCCTTGCTTGAAACAATCCTCTCTCATGGTACTCTGAGCTATCAAGATGTAGTCTGTGATGTGCAATGAAGACTGATCTAGATATGGCTTTCAGCTTCTTCAGATGCTAGAAACAGTCCAATCAGATGGAAAAACTAGAAAAGCAGATGGTAAGTACTACTCTCCAAATAAGCCGAATGAAAACTTGCATGGTCCAAGGCAATGATGTCACTCAACAGTCACACCTAAGATTTTACAATAAAAAATGATTAAGAACAAGAAGCTGTTCTCAAACGTATTTCCAGATTAATATAAAACACAAATAAATGTAACCGGTACGCAGGCAGAAGAGAGCTTGGCATTAGTATGCACCAAAACCAAATCTTCCTTTGGCAGATCTTACTTCCACCTTGGGTGGCAGCAGTTTCATGGCTTCTGAACTGGAATGATTTACCTCACAAGGTGCACAGGTTCCCCTGAACTCCACTATAACTCTCCTACACATTTGGGGCATCCATCCTCTGCCTAAGCCTGCAATATCTTCATGGCAGGGACCACTGTGCTAGGTATTGAACAAGCATAATGGGGTGAACACGTGCATAAGTATGTTACTATCCCAGTGATCAACCTTTTGTCCCCATGGACCAGATGAGTGGCCCTGGGCCAGACTGAGCCCTGTGCCCCAGGCCTAGATCCTGGGGCCCAGTGCCACCCCCATTATGCCCCATGTACTTGGACTGGATCCTGGGGGTTGAGGCACTGCTGCCTCCTGCTGGCAATTGGGCCCCAGGGACCTGCCACCTCCCCCTCACTGTCCCCACACCAGGACTGAGCCCTGGAGCCTGGTACCACCCCTGTCTGCTGGGGTTAGATTTTCAATTTGGTGTGCAGAGCCCAGGGCTCCCTGGGGGCCTGGAGATTTGGCAGCCATGGAGCAGTGCCACTGCTCCCCTGCTGCTTAAATTTCCAGAACTGTGGTGAGCCTAGAAGAAGCTTTCAGACTGGATACAAGGAAAAACTTCTTCACAGTTCATGTGACCAGACTCCAGAATAGACTCGCGGTGGTGCAGACACCTACCCTGGAGATCTTCAAAAGGAGACTGGCCTTGGTGGGGCTATTTGACCCCATCAGGCTTTCCTGCCCAGAGCAGGGGGCTGGACCTGATGATGTCATGAGGTCCCTTCCAGCCCTAAACATCTATGAACCTGTGAGCCCCATAGGCCTGATAACACCATGTCACAGGCTGGATCTGTGCTGTGGCAGATTAGCAAGCCAAAGAGTTAAATCATTCCTATGGTTTGGAGCACAAAACTGCTCTAGCACCTATGATGACAAACCAAGAAAACCTCTGCAAATTTTATTAGAAAATCCTACACCCAACTGGGTTCTTATTTCCAACTCACCTTCGAACTGTTGGCAGACTAGTTTTTTTTAATCAACTGATAAGTTTAGGGGGGGAAAAAAAAGGATCAGGAAAGTTAGGGGGATGTGTATGTGCATGCACATGGTGTAATGTCATAGAACCAACAGCACTGGGGGAAGGGCCACACATCCAGGGTTTCCTCTGTGTGCTGGACACTCCCCATTGCCCAAAAGATGAAGACTGATTTAAAACAGTGGTTCTCAACCTTCTGGAATTTAAGGCACCCCTCAGAAAATGCCAGCTCTTAGTTTTCACTTATTTTTTTGAATACAGAAAAAAAAAAATTGTAATTCTTCTGTTGTAAAGAACTCTGAAAGACCACAACAGGCCGGAATGCTTGTAACACTACTTGAAGTCTCTGGGATGAATCTGTAAATTGTGTCTGCACACTCAACAGTGCTAACATTGCATGGTACCCCACAGCACCCTGGCTGAGAATCACCAATTTAAAGGCTGGCAGTCAATGCCCCTCTCAGGCATTTTGATTATAGCTTAAAACTTGCCATTCAACAGGTGCAGCCTATGTCAAAAACACTGCAGTTGGCCCAACAATAAAACGGGTTCGCTTCCACTAGAGCAGAACGCATGCCTTGGCTTGCAATAACAAACTACTTGCATGCTTGAAAACTGCAGTACTTGCTCCTCATACCATTCATGACATGAGTTCAAACAACGCGTTGGAGTCAATTCGCAAATGAACATGATAATAAATACATTAGGTGAACAGAAAATAATTGGAAGCAAGTGGTGGCTGACATGTCACCAAATTCAAAAGCCAAAACACCAACAGCTTTTGTTCAGATAAAGGTTGGCATGTGAATGAGAACTATATTAGATTTGAGAAATCAGCAGAAGTGATGCCTTATTCCCTCACTATTTTTATGTATTAGAAGCAAGAAATAAAATTAGATACTTGCACGTGGCAAGAAAAAACTGCTGAATAATGCAAAAACACAGCTGTTGTAGTAGGAAGCTGGTCCTGAACATCTTTGCTTATCAGTTAAGGGAGAGCGTGATGGTTGCAGACATTGGTAGCTGTAGCACTGCCTTTACAGGTTTTAAACCATAACAACGCCTTCAACAGATTTTGAAAAGTAGACTCTCTCTCTCCATTGATGGACTTACAATATGGTGATCGTATTTACTGGAAATAATGTAGATATCGGTCTACAGTTAATAAAATACATCATTAAGAGAAGAATAAAGTCTCTCTTTACCCTGAAAAGGTCACAGCTCAATAATGCTTTGCGTCCACGCTGGAGAAGTTAGGAGATGGTATGTAGAAGGAAACAATCTTTCCTGACTTCAACCAACCAACTGATTTCTTGCCTTCTTCCGCCATGCAATTAAAGCACAGGAGGGGTATTGAAGCTCCCATCTGCACCCTCAACACAACTGCCTACCGCAGGGAATTTGCACCAGGAGATATAAAGCACAGTAAAGATTCAGCTTGTGCGTCCATCCCATCTCCCTGACGCACGCCTTCGCCAGGCTACTTCCGCAGCCCTCCGAAAGCCCTTTAATTTTGTGAGGAGAGGCAGCGAACGTGCCCGGCGTAAGCAAACGAGGCGCGATCCATTAAGCAGGCATCGCTGGCACAGACGCTGCGAACTGAAGACGTGCGTCGAGACTCAAAAAACCGAGCAGAAACAATCCAGGCGACCGATTTTAAACACAAACCTACCCCCCCCACCCCTTCTATTTCACCACACTGAGTCCCGCAGCACCCAGCGCTCCTGAACCGGGGGGAAAACCGCATTCATTTGAGCCGTCCCTAGGCAGAAAACTCGGCCAACGCACAATCAAGGTTGCCGTCTCCCGGGGCGGGAGCCAGGTACGTTATCGGCGCTCGTCCCGCTGGGCGCGATCGCTGCAACCGCGAGGGAAGTACCCTGGCTGGAGAAACGCACGGCACCGGACAGCCCTCGAATAAACCCCTCGGTCGAGAGCGTACAGGCTGCGTCCAAACCGCCCCGCCGGGGGAAATAGGAAGCGGAGGGCAGGAAACCCTCAGGATCCGTAGACTATTAAAAGTGACCTTGGGTGGCCGCTTCCCTGACTACCCCTCAGTCTTCCCGTCTGTGAAACGGGGATAATGACGGGAAGCCACCAAGGGGAGCGCAACGGGGTGCCTTTGGGCCGTGCCCATGTCTTTGGGGGGGG
>NW_005842417.1:493231-496009 GCF_000455745.1 Alligator sinensis
TGGGGGCGGGGCCTGGCGCTGCCCCGCTACAGAACGCGCCCCACGCCGGGTGGTGACGTCAGCGCGCCTTGTCATGTGACTCCCCCTCCTCGCGCCATGTGGTGGCATGTACACGCCTTGTCATATGTGCCTGTCTCACACCGTGTGGTGGCATGTACAGGCTGTGTCATGTGCCTGTGTCACACTGTTGTGCACGCGTGTCCTGTACCCACCTCACGCCATGTGATGAGCACGTCATGTGTGCCTGCCTTGTGCCATGTGGCGTTGTACGCACATGGTGACATGTACATGCCTTGTCATGCGTACCTGCCTCGCGACGTGTGGTGACATGCACATGCCTTGTCATGCGTACCTGCCCCACACCACATGACGCATACATGTCATGTCATGCATACCTGCTTCACGTCTTATGGTGACGAGCACACGCCTTGTCATGCACACCTGCCTCATGCTGTGTGGTGATGTACATGTCTTATCACGTATACCTGCCTCGCGCCACGTGATAACGTGCACCATGCCTTGCTGTGTGTACCTATCTCACACTGTGTGTTGACATGCAAACACCTTGCCACCTGTACCTATGATACACGCTTTCCCAAGAGTACCTGCCTCACCTTGTGGTGACATGCACACACCTTGTCACGTGTACCTGCCTCATAACGTGTGGTGACATGCACACGCCTTGTCACGTGTACCTGCCTCATAACGTGTGGTGACGTGCACACGCCTTGTTGTGTGTACCGGCTTCACACCACATGCTGACACGCACCTGCTGTGCGACATACTTATGATATGCACGCCTTCTCCAGTGCATCTTTCTCACACCGTGTGGGGACACGCACCTCCCCAGTAACATGTACCCATGACACATGCATGCTTTGCTACGTATACCTGTCTTGCACCGCGTGGGGACACGCACACACCTTGCGACATGTACCCGAGACACAGGCCTTGTTGTACGTGCCATTCTTACACTGGTGACACACACATTTTGCAATAATGTACCAGTCTCTCACGGCCTGGTGACACGCATCTGCCTTTTGATATGTGTGCCCTCACTTTCTTGGGAGCACATGCATTTCTTGTGACAGGGAACACCCTGGTAGCATGCACATGCCTCGTCATGTACTCATCTTGTGAAAGACACACACACACACACACACACACACACACACACACACACACACACACCTTGCAACATGTACCCCTTGTACTGACATGCATATATCCTGTGATGCGTACTGAACTTTTGCTTACATGTTGCATGTACCCACGTCACACTTCATGAGAACACGCTTATGACGTATACCTAACTTGCACCTCATACTGACATCTGCCTGCCTTTGGACATGATCCTGCCTTACACCTCACAGTGACATGCTTTTCTCCTGATGATGGCATGTACACATCTTATGGACAGCCTAACACCTTGTGCTGGCAATACACACACATTGTGACATGTCGTTAAGTCACAGCTTGTGACACGTGCTTTGAAACACGAACCCATCTTGCAACCCAGGACGGCACGCGCAAGCCTTGCAGTGACCTGATCCCACCTCGCACCTTGCAGATGCGCGTTATGCCTTGGGATGACATGCATAAGCATAGGTGTGTGCTAAGAGTGTCATCACGTCTCCCAGTGGCAGGACATTGGTGGCACCCACATTTCGCAGTAATTCGGGCCTGGTTTTCCTAAGGTGCTTTGTGGCTGTGATGTGTATGAGAGGCTGGACTGGGGACAGGACTTGATGGCCCAAGAAATTATTTCCAGTCTTATGCATGGCCATCTCATCCCTTCTGGAGACATGTATGTGCTTCCTGGCATGACTTTGCCTCCCGCTTTGTGCGGATACAGATGTGTTTGACACCTTCGGGAAGTCAGGTGTATGCCTTGTAACATACCCCTGTCACCCTTTCTTACAACGTGTGCCTGCCTTCTGGTGACACAAACATGGCTCACCTCGTGGTGACACCCTGACTCTGTGATGGATTGAACATGCCTCGTGGTGCCTGGTGCACGCCTTGTGATGATGTGGATGAACTTCATGCCTTGGGGTGACAAAGACGTGAGTCACAGCTTGGTGTGACACACACATGCTTTGTGAAAGTCTCCATCCGGTGGTGATATGCACATACATGACCCTGCCTCGCACTCCATAGTACCATGAATGTGTTTTAGGCTTTGGGGAAAAGTGCACACACTGAGATTTGTGTCCGTCTCACAACCCAATGGAAACATGCACATGCCTTCTGGTGACACAGACGCGTCTTTTGTGACACAAGCTCTCAGTCTTCCCGATGCAAAGAATGAGCTGTCAAACCCAATGGAAATAACGAGAGTGAGTTAGTATAGACACTGTAGTGACAGAAGAGGGTGAAAGGCAAGGACAGCACCTTTAAGGGCCAGAACAACCAGTGCGACCAGACAACCCAGTCGTCACACGGGGATCAGGGGAAAGTGGAGTTAGGAAGCCAGGCAGTAAGTGCAGAAGAGCAGGAGGAGGAGAGGATGGGTTGGTTGAGCTGCATGCTCAGGACAGAGGAGGACCAAGGTCCCAAACAACAGAGAAAGCAGGGGAAAGGGACATAAACACTTGCCTAATACAACTTTTTTGAGTAAACATTTTCTATAGTTGCTATAGCAATGTTACGTGATTGCGAATGGGAGCAGAGGATGCCCATGTAATCAGGGAGAGAAGGGAGCATGTCGCCAAGATAAGCTGTCTAGGAAACAACTGTGTACAAATTTAAGAAGGCCTGACTTAATCGGCTTTCCCT
>NW_005842417.1:496040-497862 GCF_000455745.1 Alligator sinensis
GTTACCAGTGCTTGGGTTACACATGAACACCTCAAGAAAGGCAACAGCCAAGCAATCAGGACATTTGGGCTCTGATCCTACCACCTGTGTGAGTGAACTCGGTGCAAAGTTACTTCACTTTTCTGTGCTTCAGTTTCCTCATCTAGAGATTGCTTATCTCCCCCCAGAGGTGGTACAATCACCTATCCTGGAGATCTTTAAAAAATGACTTGATGTGCACCATCTGACCCCAGCAGTCTTTCCTGGCCAAGTGCAGGGGGGCTGGACCTCCCTTGAGGTCCCTTCCAGCCCCTAACATCTATGAATCTATGAAAGTGATCTGAAAGTGCTTGCAGGACCTCAGACAGAAGGTGTTGGACACATGGAAAGCAGTACTGCTGGTCCCAAATGTTACATCATGAGTCAGGTTTAAAGAGATCATGAAATCGGTCTAAAAATAGTAATTAAAATGACAATAATAATAATAATAATAATAATAATAATAACCTTGGGCTTATTTGTATTTGCTTTCTAGGTTTGGTACCTTTAAGATACGTCTGGGTCACATTTCCATGCTGTTCTCTGCAACCATGAGGCCTAGAAACTTCTTTTTTTAAGAGGAAAGCAGAGATTTGAAGCATTCACACACGACTTCTGAACTGGGGCTTTAAGGAAACAGGGATTGTGGTGAGATTTGGCAACAACTGACATATAGTTATTAAAGAGAAAACAAAACCGACAAGTCAAATTTCACTGTCGCTGGTGGTGAACGAATGCAAAAAGTGTGTAAGTTGCATAAATAGGGGGAATTGAAGTCTTACTTTTAAGAACATAACGCCTTCAAGACACATTTGGATGCTTATCTTGCTGGGATCCTATGATCCCTGCTGACTTCCAGCCCATGGGTCAGGGGGCTGGACTCGATGATCCTCCGGGGTCCCTTCCAGCTCAAATGTCTATAAAATCTATGAAATCACTGAACCGAGGAAAAAATTTTTGGAAAGGATTATTTTAACTTTGTCACTGCTGCTTCACATGGTCATCAAAGAAACACGCCAGTTGTTTGACGTGTTCTGTGTTTTAGGAACAAGTCTCTGCATACTAGGATTGCCCAGCATCGGCTCGGGATGTGGCAGTAGGCCTGTAGGCATGGGAAGGGCAGGAGGAAGAAAATGGGGCAGTGGGAGAAGATGAATAATGGCATGGTTCTGGCTGCACCACATCTCATGCTACAACCCGCTCTTGCAGCTACAATAATTTGGTAGCTGGCTTCCTGAAAAGCCTCCCGCAGCCTCTTGGGACTCAGTGGGTATCCCTTATACAGCTAGTGGCATGTGTATGTAGAAAATTGCATGTTCAGGCTGGCTCACACTTCTCTTCTGTGGTCTGCTTCCTATATCTCAAAGCCACAGGAACAGATGCATCTCAGGCCTTGCCTCCACAAACACAACAGAAAAAAAAAGAACAACAAAACCAAGAAGGAACATGCGGGAAAATTATGAAAGAGAAGAAAAACACACGTCGACAAGGATTAAAACAGAATGAAAAAGAAAGGTGAGAAAAATGACAGGGGAAAAAAAGGAGTGATAGCAGCAGCTGTGCTGAGACATGGTGAGAGGGGACTTTAGCAGGATGGGAAAGGGATCCATCTGCTAATCCCACACAGGAAAAAGAGATGGGTGTAAATAAATGTGTAGTAATTGTTAATATTATTATTTTATTTATGGTAATACATGCAATGTAGCAAGTACTTTCCAAACCATTGAAGAAAGGCTTGTCCCTGCCATGGGGAATTCACTGTCTATGGACACAGTGACAAGAATACACACAGGCTAAGGGAAGA
>NW_005842417.1:497893-573825 GCF_000455745.1 Alligator sinensis
AGTGGGAGTATTATTATTATTTTATACAAGGCAAGTAGATAGGTAGTGTGGCAGTGAGAGAACAGAATAACACACTAAGTGTTGTGAACAGACGGTTTCACACTCACACATCCGGGGATGAGAGACAGTGTGAAACTACGAGGTTTTTAGACGTCCGTCTCTTTTTATTCTGCAGCCTTTGCTCAAATTACTATATATGATTGGGCACTGGCACTTCAGAATAACAAATTCATCTTTGAAAGATAGCTGTTTGTCATCTCTAAAGTTCCCCTGTATTTGCACAAATCACACTTGACAATTACACGCGTCCTGCATGTTACCAAGAATACAAAACCTCTAAACGTTACTCCAACTGAAAAAAAAGCAGTTGGATTAGGCCCAGAGCCCTGAGCATCTGGAATCAGAACGAGGGGTAAAAGTTAAAGAGCCAAATTCAGCTCTGACGTAAGCAGGAATAACACCTACTGAGACCATGTTTCACTTTTGAGGGACTTTTGCAGTGAGACATTTATTTGAACTTAAAATGCAAAGTGAAACTGCAGAGAGCAGCTAATATGGAAGGAAATTAAACAGGAGGCTGGTGCATTTTCTGATTTATGTGGAATCCCCACCCATTTCCCCCTGGCAGTATAAAAAGATACTGCTTGGTGACATCCAGAGCTAGCCACTTACAGTTTCTGCCATGTGGTTTAATCTTCTCAGTTCAGAGAAACATTTGATCACAGTAAGCAGAGAACATCTGTGGAAACCTTAATATATATATATATATAAAATATAAATAACATATATAAACAGAGCTTGGTGAGATGCCATTTCAACAGTGCTGTTTTATTTACGCTCTGTATGGCTTCCCATAAAGCTTTTGATTATAGCAATGAAAAAACACTCCCGCAGGTGACACCTGCTGGTAGAAACTTTCACTGAGCTGCTGCCTGCATTTTTGCTGGAGGACTTGGAAGAGAGCAAAATAAGGCGGTGGAAGGAACTCCTTAATTAACTGGTTACTTATTGTGAGCAGCATGGGGTGCCACCCCTCTTGACTCAGCCTGACGGCAAAAGCATTACCGGTTTAGCAGAATTACAATATTACCTGGAGATCCATCTCTCATGGTGCGAGGGCCATGCAGCACTCTGGCAGAGCTGGGAATAGAAATGAGGTCGCCACACTTCCAGTCCTAGCACCCTATTTACTATGCTGAGCTGTCTTCTCGCAGTGCAAGCAGCTCCACATCACTCTCAACAAAAAGCCGAGCTGGGCTCTGGAGAAACTGTTGGTATTGGTGACATAGTCTCTACTGGGACTGCTAGCAACGGGACCAATTACTGGTAATGGTGGTAGTTTTCATTAAGTGGGAGCTTCACTGAAAGCCGATTGATTTAATCATTTTATTCCCTACCTCAAGGGGTCAACTGGTGTTGTGCTGCCCATCTGCGGCCTGAAACCAGCTCTGAAAGATATGAAACCCTCTCTCACAGCAAGCTGCTGTTAACTCTGAAACCTAAAGAAAACAGTGAATAATAAAAATGTTAGTGATTTCACTCCAGAACCTTTGAGCAGAAATACCCAGTTAAGGAGTTTACCCTACTATCCTCAATTATCTCTAATTATGACTTTAGCCCCCATGTCCCTGCTCAGCTGGCAGCATGTCCAGCTTTCCCACTGGCAACATCTATGAAGCAGTTACGTGTCAGCATTGCGAACATCTGTGACACATGGGAAACTGAACACTTGAGGGCAGCATAAAAATGGATTGTAAAATAAAGAGTACGTAGCTACTAGTTCTTTTTATATTGGATGAATTCATTAACCTCCATTTTAATTTAACTGGAACTGTTGCAGCAGAGCACCACAGAATCTAGGGGCATTAGTGTGACATTTAGGTTCAGCTTGTCACGAAGTACCCAGGACCTTGTGTGCTATTTAGCACAAATAGTGTCCTGTGAAGTCATCAGTCAATGATTCCTCCCTCTGTTCTGGCAAAGTATAAATCCTAAATCCTCTTTTACTTTTCACACCTAAGTGGTAGTTATGCAGCAGTGTAACTGCAGTTTTGGCACTTATGCAATGCTTGGGATTCAGCTCTGAGAGCACAAGTGTTTGCACCTCCACTGAACATACTCAGTAAGGCTGCACTCTGGCTAAGCAGGTATAAAGCAGAGTAGATTTGAACCTTATAGACTAACCAAAGTAGTTATTTATGATTCAATCAGCTATTAGATAAAAGTGCCAAAAAGTCCTGCTAAAGCACATGAGCTATACAGATGCTGGGGAGTTGGGTCTGATGCCTCTTCCAGTAAAGTGCTTTATTTTTTCCCTATGCCTGTCAGCATCCATAAGGCCAGATAAGTCCCCAGATAATAGCCATGCAAAAACCCATGACTAGTGGGTATTACATAATGAAGCAGGAGTAGAGCAACCACCCTATTGCTTAGCCCGATAGCCTAGTGGTTAGGGCATGTCCCCAGGACAGCATGTCCCCTCTCACTCAGATGGATTTTCAATCTGCTTTGTAGCATGGTATTCTAACCACCAAGTGACAGGGTAGACATTAACTAACACCTTTTCTATCCATCCCCTAGAAGCTGAGCTTTTCTGAGCCAGGAGAGGGAGATATGTAGAAGAGGGGAGGAGATATGGGAGATAAGTAGAGGAGATGGAGATATGAAAAGAAGAGGCCAAGCCAATGGCTCTGCATGGTTCAGTAAGGTGACTGATGCTTTGGATGGGAGACAGCCTGTACCCAGGCTCCAAATAGGGCAGAAACCTGCCCACTGTTTTCCATTTATTAGGTGCAAAAGGGCTGGGAAGGCTTCTGCATAATGCCTAACATTTCCCCTACAAAA
Source organism: Alligator sinensis (assembly GCF_000455745.1). Lineage (NCBI taxonomy): Eukaryota > Metazoa > Chordata > Crocodylia > Alligatoridae > Alligator > Alligator sinensis. The sequence goes on from NW_005842417.1 coordinate 500,738, forward strand.
AACTAGAACTCTTGGTTCCAAAATGATACCTTTTATTAGACCAACTGGGAAATCGCAAGCAAATTGTGTAACCTTTGCCCTTGCAGTTAGAGCACTGTGCTGGGAAGGGCGAGATGCAGGTTCAACCCACGTTCTGGCTGAGGGAACCCTAGAGTCCAGGTCTCCCACCCTCTGGACAAGTCCCCAAACCCTCCCCCATCACCATTTTGCTGTCAGCTGCTATACACACAGGTCGATTTTATTCCACCACAGGGACAAATAGAATCTGAAACTCTGTGTAAGTGCCCAAACTTGCGGTTACACAAGTCACACAGTTTCATACATGCCACTTAGGCACAGAAAGTGAACTAGGATTCCTGCTAAGCAATTGCTTAGATTACTAAGAAAGTCAGTACCCAGGGTAGAAGTAGATGACAAGTGTTCTCAACTCCTAGGCTTTTGTGTGGTCCACCCAAACTCAGGACTGCACAAGAGACCACCAACCCTAGCAGATCGATAGGTTGTGTGCATGAAAAAGCCTATGCAGAGTTGACCTCTTGTCAGTATGAGTCACGGACAACTCCTGATATGATGCAAGTTGAGAGTTTTTGCTGGTGACTCATGAAACAAACAGCGACTCTTCCTGCAGATGGAACGGCAGAATGACTACCTTTGGCTTCTTTATGCTGAAGTGTTGCAATCGTGTACCTCAGAATTAAAACAAATGACTTAACAGGCTTTGTTTGACAAAGCCTACCATGATTTCAGCAAACCTTTCTCAAGAACTTCCCCAATTGCACTGGAGGGAGCAAGAGTTTTCCAGCCCTTTAGGAGAGGCAGGTGACAAACGTGCATGCCAAACTGAACTCTTTTGTATTGTATTGAAGAGACCCGAATCACGAGGCTGGAACCAGCCCCTGCTGTACCTAGCAGATACTGGCTGCTGTTGAAGATCTGGGTTGTCTTTTCATTATTTTTACAGTCTAATTTCGTAGGTGTGAAAATGCTTGCTTGACAGCTCTTCACAATGCAGAGTCCTCCACCCCTACACAAGCGCTGTGCGGGTGCCACCACCCAACACAATATGCTAGGCTGGTTTCTAGGACCATGACATTAACTTTGTTTTCATGCCCCTTCGACTCTGTGCTAGGGTTGGCAGCAGAGATGTAAATTAGTGCTAGTGCTGTCAGTGAGGACCAGTACACACCTATCTTCATTCATAGGTCACTGAACAGCCATCACTTGGTAGCATGTCTCAATCGCTAGCCATTTGGGCTGCATTTGAACCAGCTGTCTACAACCGGAAAGGTACACACATGTAGTGCCCATGGCTGGGGAGAGCTAGTCCTTTACCAAATGATTAGCATTATGGGGTTAAACAATTTAGTGTAATAAGATGTCAGAAAAAGCATGTGTGCTTTGAAGAGTGCATACACTTTTTTCTCTGGGAAGAAATCACTCGGTATTAGTTGAAAGTATAATCTATGTGGATTTTGTATTTATGGGATTGATGCCTGAGCACATCATTTATCTTCTTACTTCTGAGTTGATAAGTAATACATTCTAATATGAGATGTGCCTTCAAACGCTTAATCCTGTTTAACATTAAGGGTAGGAATTCTTTTGTCCAGCGTCTGATTATGCATGTTCTTTGTACTGGCAGCGCTTCTCACAGAAAGTCTTAGATGCCTGTTTAATGTCACCAATGATTTAATGCAGGGCTGTGGAGATTCATGCCCAGTGTCCTTGGTGCTGAATGCAACTGCATGGCACTATTCTGGACCATCCTGAGCTGTTTGTGCACTCGGGGATGCTTGGGCTGTTTCTGTCCTCTGTCCGTCCAGAAGCAGTGCGGCAAAGGGTTGGATGGGTCAGGCTGTGTTTCTCCCTTGAGCTGGTCATACATTTTGGAAATGGATTGAACCATGTTTCCTTCAGGGATATGGAAAACTCTCTTCCTATCTCATGGCAGGGGTTATTGTCTGTTCTTTTCACCAACACTGAATCAGTTAATTTCATTTGTGTATAATTTCATCTCATTTCTTTCATCTGCCTGTATCTGGGTGTTTGGTACCTATATCCCATCAGGCTATTTACATATTTAATGTTAGGCATACGCTTCATTGTCTGGCTGAATTACAGCCAAAAGGAAAACAAAAAGCCTGGTCTTGGCTCCTGAATTTCATCAACCTGTTAGTAAGAAACAAGGGGAAAAATATTATTCAGAAAGCTGAGAGAAGGAAAGGTGGGAAGAACAACACTAAGATGATTTAGATACTTTTGTAGGTGAAAAAAAGAGAAAAGAAATAGCCAGGCAACATTTTCTGCTTAGCCACCAGCTTTAACTCTACCGGCTTAAAAGACCCACTGAACTTGAACAGCTAGCATCTCTTGCATCAAGAAATGTCTTTTGCATTATGGTCCCTGATTCACAAGCTGTCCTTCCTGTGATATAAGGTTTGCATTATGGTCCCTGATTCACAAGCTGTCCTTCCTGTGATAGAAGGCAGCTTTAATTCATAACAGCTGGGTCTGGCCCCAGTGGAGAACTGGCATAGCAGAGCAGGATGGCATTTAACCCTCTATGCCACATGCAAGAGTTGCCTGGTTTAAAAGCCACTGGCCAGGTTGCTTTACATCTGTCCCCCATCCCCTAGGGAGTTCTCAGCTGGCCAGATAACAACCCCTCTGCAACACGCAGGCACTTCGCAGGGGAAGGAACTGGGGTTTGAGTATCCGCCTCCAAATCAGTAAAACTGCTGCTTATAAACCAGTGTAATTAAGAGCAGAATTTCAAGCCCTGTGAGTTCAGATGAACTGTAAGCAGGTTCTCTGTTTTAGTTACGGTGGATCCATGGGCCCCGCGGAGGACATATGACATGCACACAATGATACTTGAGTTTTAATTTCCTATGGGTAACATATGTTATGGTGGATTGGGAGGTACTGCATCTGCTTCCTCAGCAGGGCTGTTTGAGAAGAGATATCTGCTTAACTGCACCTGCTGTGAAAGGGCTAATATTAGAATAGAATCTGCCATCTTCCTTCCCAGTGAAGGCTCTTACTCTGCAAGTTGTTTAATGGAAATCAGTGGCACCATTGATTTCATATGGTAAATCCTATGTTCCTGTGTTTATTTGAACTGACTAAATTAACCCGACTTTAATACTGCCATGGCAGAAATCATCGGGGGTGTAGGTGTACATTGTCTCTTGTCCTTTCTTTCTTTTTCTTGCATTTTCTTTCTTTCTTTGCAAGCAGTGTGCATCCTTTGATGTACTGTTGCTGGATTTTCACTAGTTTTGCAATGCACAGCTTTCCTTTTCTCTAGCTCGGGGGTGGTTGTACTTAGCTGATAAAGTATATAGAACATCTTGATAAAACCAGCGGCATAGATGTGTTACTTAGTATTGTCACATATGAGACCTCTGGATTGATGCCTCTCTTGCAGGTCTACTAGAAAAGTGCCTACTGATAGCAGCCTTGAAGATCCTTCAAGTACCCTTTGGCATCTGTGGAATATGGCCTCCATTAAGGGCTAAATTGATTTTTAAGTAAGTCAGACAAATTACTGGTGACATGAACAAGATTTTGCTTTGCCTTTGAGTCCACAGGACTCTAAACATTAATTTAGGAATTCAGCATTAGACCTGAAAATTATGTTTAGGGATGTGCTTGATTTGTAAAAGAAATGCTGGGCCAGCTCATCATGCCTCAGACACTCGAGTGTTAGTTGACAAAAGGTGCATACAGCCTGATACCTGAGACTGCTCCCCAGTGCTGTTTAAATATAGAGGCATTAACACTGCCTCCAATTAAAGCTGCTAGCAGTCAGGAACTAATGGTGTTAGCAGAAACACATTGCCGAAAAATAGCTGTGGTATATTCGCCAAATACTGTCATTATTTTTTAAATGACTGACTATCCCAATTAAATGTATTTGGAGCCAAATGTCTCCTTGACCCAGTTCCACTGGTGACAGTGGGGGATAAATCACTGCTATAAAACAACACGACTTACAGCAGCCCTGAAGCTGCTCTACGTGGTGCTGTGATTCGGGTAGGTGGTTGCTATCACCCAGATCTGAGGAGTTACAAAAGGATCTTGAAGGTACCTTTGTAGCCACATATTTCTCTCTCAAATCAGATATACAGGACCTGAGAGTCACAGAATATGAGACTCAAAGGTCATCAGCATCTGTACCTTGAGTAGGTCTCCATTCTCCCAAACACTTCCAAATCTTGGGCCTAATCTTTAATTGCAGCATAATCATGGTTGCATCTAATTAGGACTTTCAACACTTCAGCACTATTCCCAGTTAAACCACTTCCAGGTGTTTGAAGGAAGCCACAGTCACAGTGGAGCCAGGGGGATACTCATAGTAGGTACTTGTAGATCAGGTCCTGTATTAATATTACTGTCCTGTTTTTCTATGAGTTTTAAAAATCCCATAGTACCTTTTTTATTAAAGGAGAGCTGTTCTAGTGTCTTGGCTAATTTTTAATTTGGGAAAATGCCATGCTGCCCGTAAAGTCCTCCAATTTAGTTTTCTACTTACTGTGGGATAACAGTGACACATGAGAGAGTTACAGTGGATTCAGATGAACTGTGGTAAATTCCCCCCTTTCAAATGGATAATAGTTCATCTGTCTATCGCCTAGACCACATCATTAGACAGCTGAGGTTGAGTTTGAATTTCAGTTGATGCTTTAAAGGAGTCTCATTTCAACTAGCTTAGTAGAAAGAAAGATGTATTGTCAGCTTCTCACCAATTACAATTATATTTTACAGTGAAACTTTGACATGAGGATTTCAAAGAATGTTGTGGGCACGCCTAAAAGGTATGGTAGCTTACGGTTATAATACCCATTTTACAGCTTGGTAACATGAGGCACAGAGAGGTATGGTAACTTAGACAAAGTCAGACAGGAAATCAGTGGGGAATTCTGCAGGGGAACACCATATTCCCTTTCGTTGAGAATTAGACATTGGATATCTGTGAAGTATGTGTTGCAACTGTACAGTAAAAGGAAGGCAGAAAGGTGTATTGCCTTGCTACATTATACTGCTTATTTCTAGCACCTTTATGCTGCTGACTAGGCCATTTTGAGTTATCTTAACAGAACTGATGTATTGCATGCGTGTATATATATGCGTGTATATATGTGTGTGTGTGTATAAACGTGAGAAGGAAGCCTTGTATTGGGTTTATCTTCAATTCCCTGAATTCCTATGTTACTGGGAGTTAAGACTGGGACAAAATACAGGGAAAAATAATCTCAAATAATGTCCCCAAAAAGCAGAAATGGTCATTGTTAAAGTAGAAAGTGTATCCTTTTATTTGAAATTGTATTCCATTATTTCCCACACCTTGGATTATACAAAGCTGAAATACCATCAAAACAAATGACAGTGTCCAGTGGAGGCTCGTATGAACTCTTATAATAATGATCTTATATATACGCGGGTATAGGTTGTAGCAGTGTTGGTTTAAGGACGTAGGCAGACAAGGTTCTTTGGGTAAATGCGATATCTTTTATTAGACCAACTCAAATATTTGAGTTGGTTTAATAAAAGATATCCCATTTACCCAAAAAGCCTTATATATACATGGCATTTGAGTGCACTGTAGTTCTGTATGGGGCAGAGAACCAGAGGGAATGAATGCCACCTTCCGGATCACTAGCACCACTTCCTACAGCTCCTAGCTTTTTCCATAGAGGATCCCAACCAAAGAGGGATCCATCCTAGCCTGAGAGCAATCTGGACTGCCCTGAGAGGTGCCATGGCTTCTCAAATATACATGAATGTGTTATTCCAGAAGAATCAGGGTTATTATCACAGCCGTTTTCCCTAGATGGGATTGAAATTCTGGTGATTTTCCATCGTCAGAACCTCATTAGATTGTGGAACCGACTAATTGATAAACACAGACCTGACAACTTGTGTAAGAAGAGAAGACAGGAGTTGACCCGGGACCTGCCAATCAATGTCACAACCGTCCCTGGCTAGCCGCAAACTTTGACCTCTTGCAAGAATGATGTTGATTGTTTCAGATGCACAGAGAAAAATGGAACCTGGCCTAATTAGAACATCAATGTCAAGTTGCAAACCCAAACGGGACACCTGCACTATGGAAAAAAAAAATGGCTTCATGTAGTGGAGCCCTGCTTCTGGGAACCAAGACACAGCATCACCGTGCAGAATACACAGTCTGTGAGATGCTCCATGCAGGCCAGTACACGGCAACTTTAAATATATAGACTAGCAAATTACAACTTTTAAATACTAGGAGGAGAGGGAAATTAAAGGGCCTGAGGAGAAGGAAACAAGAGATGTGTTTCGTTGAGTTTTCAAGGGAGGCAGAATATTGGCAAGGTGGAAGAGATACAGGGAGGCTATTTCCCAGGGTTGGGTTGCAGAAGAGGATGCTCTTGCATTGAAAGCAGTAAGATGATGCTGAAAGGCAAAAAAGATGCTGATGTTTGGGGGCATCCTGGGAAGGAGGCTAGATAGGTAGGGACAAATGTTGTGAAGGAATTCTTTGGCCCCGGGTCGGCAGATTGATCACAGTGCTTCGTTCTGGCCTTATGAAATCTCTGCTTATCTCCCTCAGGGGAGCAGGCTCACTGAAAACAGCTTGCCTGAGTAAATGGAGCTGGCTTTGTCTCAGGAGATGAGCTTGGGTTGGTACATGGAGCATTTTGAATATGCGGAGGGCCCTTTGGAAGTGTAGCTGGAAAGAGCAGCCATTCATTGTTGCCTTTCTTTTTATTTTTGAGCTTTTCTTTTTCTTCAGTGTGCAAAGAATATGGAAGAACATAAAAACCCCACTCAGGTGCTGGCTATACATAGACGCTGAGATCAGAAAAGAAAGCTGCCCAAAACAAATGTGCAAAGAATATCAACAGCTATAAGCAGCTTCTGAAATGTCCTCCATGTAGCAATCCAGGGCTTTCCTTCAAAGATAGGTCATGCATTTCTCCATCTGGCGCAAGGCAAAGCCATTGGCATCCAAAGGAATTTTTCAATTGACTTCAATAGATCAGGCTCAAGGAGAGGTGGAGAGAGGACATGGAAACAAAGAGAAAGCATTCACTTGAGTTAAACAAGGAATGAATGCTGGACAGCTGTTACCGTATGTACTTACCTGACCCCTCTCATGGCACTGACTGGCGACCTGTTTTCACACACAACTCTGAAGTACAGCCTGGCTGGTACCTCCATTTTGCAGGGGAGGGGGGAACTGAGGCACCAAGAGACTAAGTACCTTTCCCAACATCCTACAGCAAATTTGCAGGGGCTTAAACTGGGTCTCCTAGCTCCCAGGCTAATGCCCTACCCAGAGGACCACCCTTTTCTGCCTGGCTTTCTATTCCTCCTCGCTCCCAGACAGGGTGCAACACATGGGTTGGCAGAGCGGCAGCCAAAGGTGGAGGTGGGATGTGTATGTTGTAGCTGCACCATGCTGCAGCTGGCAGGGAGGGTTCCTGTTTAATGGGGGTGCTGAGACAGCCTTCTCCGGGGGACCCCTGGCAGTGTGCTCTGTTGGAGCTTTGCTGCTGTGCAGAGGAGCCAGAATCACAAAGATCAAGGGCTGCTCCAGGTAGAGATCCCTGTACCCCCACAGGGCACCAGGACCCCAGAGTATCAAGGGAGTTTTGGGGGGATCCTCCCTTTCCCCCAGCCGTTCTTCACCCCAATGGAAAACTGCAGAGGAAACCCATGGAATATCCTACCCTCTGCTCCTTGCCCTGGCAGGATCTAGCTCTTGGATACCATTCATCCTCAGCTCAGGCAAGCTCCCATTTATTTCAATTACTCATTTACATTTGCAGCTAATGCCCAGCATTCTTATCTCTAGGGAAACAGATATGCTGTCGGGGTTGGATTTATCCTGGCGAAATATATTTCAATTAACATTTAAACCTGTATCCCTGGTGTGGTTACAAAAGCACTCTAATGAATCATACTTTTAATAAGCTCTGTAACCTTTTAAAACTCACCAGGGTGGGAGGGAGGCATATGCACATGCTTGCAGATAATGTACATGAAGGTGCATTCATTCACTTGGCATGGGTAGAAATCCTTGCACCCTCTCCTGTTCCTTTGTCCATTTAGTTTGGACCCGGCAGCAGGCGCCATGCGCTTACAACCGGCAATTCTAGCTCAGCCGCAGAAATAGACACAAACCTCCCACAGCAAACCAGATCTGCTCGCTGATAGGAAGAATCCAGAGCTGTCTTGCTGCATTGCTACATGAATAAACTATGGGATGGGTAGGCTGAATGGATCTGCTTATCGAGTTTCCTAGGCAGCACCCATCACACCGTTTTGCTTCTTCCAGATAAAGTGCTAGAGCAACCCGGGCTAAACTCAGCAAGATACTGTAGTCTCATCTTGACAGCTGGGCCCACCAACCTGCAGGGACCTTTCTGTACAGGAGGATTCTGGAGAAGGCTTCTATGGCCCAGTTGAATTTAGAGTCCGGGAGCTGAAGCTGCGTTCTCTGGAGGTGTGAGATCTGTAATTATAAACTAGCTAATGAACTTGCACTCCCTGGGAGCCTGTGTCAGACTGAGTTATATTTAGCTGCAGGCGAGGAGATGCTCTCCAGTGCCTTCTCGATGCTAAAATCACGCAGCGTGTGTAAGAGACAAAACTTCCTGCAGGGACAGCTTTAGTCACGGGCTGGGGTCCCCCATGTAAGGGCATGATAGAGAACTGCTTGGACCACTGTATGGATTGGTCTCCAGCCAGGCAGACTTAGGGACTCTGGACCAAACAGTGTGGGTGTCTACACATGCATTTGATCCAAGATCAGTTTACTTGGAAGTAAACTACTCGCGAGTAAATGCTCCCAGGCAGGTGTCTACACATACAGGTACATAGGAGTAGATTTGCTGATCCTAGCAGCAAACTGCTCCCACTTCCTGTGGCCCTGCTGCCATCAGGGGGAATTTGAGGCTCCCTCTGGGTACTAGCCCAGGGGCTGGCAGGGATCACTGCTCCCTGCCCCCGGGAGCTCCCAGCTGCAGCTCCCTGATTGGGGCACAGGACCTGGAAAGAGCTGCAGGGGAGGAGCAGATCCCAGCTCCCTGCCCAATCCATCAGTGGGTCAGCTAGCAGTGAGCCCCCCAGCTGGGCAGGGATTTCCCACCCAGCTGGGGGTTCAAACTAGCTGTCCCACCAGTGGGACAGCTAGTCAATGGGGATGTTGCATTGATTTTAAGGGGCAAAGTTTTCACTGCAGCTGTCTCTATTGTTAGTATCCTCTGTGTCCTGGTCTAGTTGACACTGAATTCATTTAATTTTTGTGAGGTGCACTGCAAAGCTTCTCATAGGCTTTGGTTTAGGGGATGGACTGAGAAGACTGGGGGTGAAATGAGAGTAATTTTCAAAATATGGAAAAGTTACTTCGAAGAGAAAGGTGATCAACTGTTCTCTGTGTCCGCTGGAGATAGGGCAAGAAGGAATGGTTTTAAACTGGAAGAAAGGAGATTTAGGTTAGACATTAGAGGAAAAATGCATTTTATAATGTAAGGACAATGAAGTGTGGACACAGGATAATGTAGGGAGGCTGGACAATCTTTAGCACTGGAGGTTTTGGAGACTAGGTTAGACAAGTGTTCATCAAGGCTGGTTTGGGAAGAGCTAATCTTACCTTGGGGATAGGGGATGTACTGGATGACTTTCTGGGGTCCCTTTCAGTCCTACTATCCTGTGGGCACTTCTTTGTGATCGAGCAGTTAAGTGAAAGGCCTGATATGAGGAGGGCTTTGTGTTGCACAGAGGGAGTCTTGACGTTTGAGTGCTTTAAAATCCTCCGTGCAATAACCTCCGCCCTGGAGCAGATAAACTCAAATGCACACGGCGAAATAAATGCATAGGGAGAACTCGCAGCCTTGTGGAGTCAATGGAAGTTTTCTGATTGATTTTAATGAGACCAGATGTTCCCCTGTGGGGTCTGAAGAAGGGTCAGGGAACTTCTAGAGAAGTGGGAACTGCAGCTGGCCTGTGACTTTTCTAGGACTCTTCAGAAGCTCAGTGCTGCAGAGCTCCCAGGACAATTCTTGGCTGCTCCTGACCCAACCAGCACTGGGAAAGTTGGGAAGCTATGGGAAGGATTGTACGTCCGGGATTCTCCTTGGGGAATCTCTGCACATGCCGCAGGCCTGGTGCTGGCCCAAGATGAATGGTCGTTACTGTGCTCCATGAGTTTCAAGTTCTAAAATAAATGCTCCCTGATGTTCACGTGCAGGCAAACATGACAGGAAGAGCCGCACCGTTTCCTGGAGAATGCCGGGAATTGCAGAAGTAAGATCTGGCTGCAGAAGGGAGGAAGAGCTCTCCTGTGGCATGATCCTGCACTGGTGGAAGTTTTGTCATTGACCTAGGATGGGCTGCACTACACTTCCCATGGAGGTGTGCTGCAGGGATTTCTCTGTTTTATTGGGATATCTCCACTGCACAGCTGGATTATTGCTGAGCCTCTGCAGCTGGCCAAGCTTAGCCATGCAGGGTGGACTCTGAAGTACACAGTGGGCATGTCTACGTGTTCGTTAATGCGCCTTAGATACTGAATATTTAGTTTAGTACGTGCTTAACAAAGTACTAACTAAACGCACAGTACCTAGAGTTACTGTGCAGTAGCGCCAGCACACAGTTTAGTGATGCTTACTGTGCATTAGCTTAATAACACTGTGCAGTAGGCTATAAGTACGGTTTTTGCCGTGACACGCTATTGCGCAATGTTATTAGGCTAATGCGCAGTAAGTGTCTCATGTAGACATGTCCACTGTAAGTGGCATTAAGTTCCACTTCTGTGCCTGGGAGGCAGGGCCTAGAAAACTAAGTGCAACTGTGGGAGCAGGCAAGGTAGACTATTGCCCTTAAGTGTCGCATCAGAAGCATGTGGTAAAGCGAGGCAGTATTAGATAAACACTGCTATCAGGGGGATTAAACCTCAGCCCTGTGATGTGTGCTGTATTAAAAGACACCAGAGATGAGTCTGAATCAATGATGCTATACCAGGGGTTACCCTAGTGAGAGGCACAAAGGTTATGCAGAAGATGCGTCACAGCAGCACAGCGATGGGGCACCTGCTGGCTCCTCATCTCAGTGAAGTTCACAGGAGGCTCCCCAGCAGAAGGCTTGCAGAATACGGCCCAGAGCATCTCAAGAGCAGGACATAGCTTGTGCATTGCTTTCCCCATTGGAGGAGCACTTGCTGCAGGGAGTAGCACCAAGATGAGCTCACCCTCTGCTCCTGAGAAGCAACCCCAGGTTGATAGGGGTCTCTCTCCATCTGCGATGCTCTGTTTTTCAGAAGGCCTCTCCCACTTCCCCTTTGCCAAACTGAACAAAGGGAGACAGCAGTGCTCCCTCTGCTCTAGGACAGCGAGCAAGACAGGAGGTGATATGTTTTGACAACTGGCAAGCCTCCTCTATGATTATATCTTTTTAGGGGATTAGGGTTGAAAGGCTCTTGGCTTTGTAAATATGCCATTTCTTTGTGGGGAGCATCTCAGGGCGTCACTGGCGTGAAAGGTGCTATAGAAAATAAAGCGGTGTGGGATTTCCAAATTGCACATGATTATGCTGTAATTTGAAAGCGCTGCCAGTGGCTTTTGCAGCAATGGCAGCAGATTCCCCGCAGCAGCCTGACTTTCTTCTTGTTCTTGCATCAGCGAAGGATATGCCCCACATCGTTGGGGCAGTCCCCAGTGCACATCGAAGCACCTTTTCGGCTTGGAACGAGCGGAGAATTCATGCTTAAGAAGCAAGCTGGGGGCTGCCAGGCTTTCTGATGATTATTAGCTGGCACTGCCTCGCATGAGACGTGGGTTTTCAAGAAAAGACAGGACTGAGCTATAATGAATAGTTTTGTTTCTTGGGTCCAAATGGTTAGCCAGGCCCCAGGGGGGTTGTTTCTATTTCAAGGAGAAATAGGTGCCGCAAACCAGGTATATTCATGTAGCATCGTGTTTACAGCTCTGCTGAACATAGTAGAAACAAATAACAGCTGAGAGTTTCCTTGCTTGGAAATCCTGAGTTGGCCACTCCTGTGAGCCCCTGGCCCAAGAAATACTGTCTGTGCTTCCACTTGAGCTCCCCCTCTTATCTTCTTCTCTTGGCTTTCCTCCCTATTACCCCAAGATCCTTCAAACCAATATTACAGCCCCTTCCTTTTGCAACCAGAGAAAACCCTCAGTCAAAATAGCTGAATTCTGACCTGTGTAGTCCTTAGGCTGCCCCTCCATAGTTTGTGGCATAAAGGGGATCGTTGGCACTTTCTGTTGAGCCTGAAGGACAGTGCTTGATGCACATATTCACTATAACAAGTGATTGGCCCTGAATCCCCAAACCCTGCTGATCCCCATTTGCATCAAGGCTTGGGGAGAACTGATATTCTACATTTTGTGGAAATTCTGCCATTTCAAATTTATTTCCCTTTCAAAATGGAATGAAACCAAAATGTTTGGAAACTTCCAGGGAAATGAAGTTAAAAAAATCAGCCTCATTTATGGTTGTTTGAGAGGTTGATTCCAGTAAACACCAACATGTTTCAATCCAGGTTTGACTTTCTACAAATAGCGTATTGTGTAAAATGAACAAAATGGAACTGAAAAGTCAGTTCAAAACCAAATTGCTTCATTCCAAGCAGGCAGAAACCGAATGTTTACTGAATCAGGACACTCATTTAGAAACCCCCCCAACCTTGTTGAACTTAATGCTTCTCTGCAAGGCACTTTGCTTGGGATGAATTGGCATTTGCTGATGGAAAAAATGTTCCTTGCAAAGATTTCCATGCAGCTCTAATTAGTGTTCTTCACCCTAATGATGTAGAAACAAATCTGGGAGCAGACATGGTCCCCCCTTAGATCCCTCTATCCTGGCCAAGGAGCACTCTGTGAAAAGTGCAGGACTGGAAACAGATAAGCATTAAAATGAACTGAGGCAGGACAGGAAAGGGTGGAGAGACAGATCCTTTAACAGGTAGAAATGATCCTCTGAAACTACCACCCTGGATATAACCGTGGGCAGTGCATTAGCAATGCATAGAGTTATAATGATCTGGCCACGCAGTGCCATGGCATAGCATAGCATTTAACAGGCAAACAATCCTGACTGAATCCTGCTCTGAACAGTTTGCAGTCTATAGTCATGACGGAGAGCGAGGTCTCCAGTATGGCATGGCAGAGACAGCAAGGCCATATGCCTTAGTCGCATGGGTCTTGGGGGTAAGCCAAGACTTCTGTTGTTCCCAAACAGGTCTACAGAGGAGTAGCCTGGTTGTCAGCTTGCAAAAGTCTGTACAGGTCTCAGATTTGGCAGCAGGGAACGAAGATTTTGCTCCTTGCTAAAGCCGTGATCTGGCCAGTCCCCACAGGGGGAGGACAGAACAACACCAATACATTATTTGCACAGAAAAATTTGAAGAGGAACAGAGTCAGGAGTTCAGGGAACAGTGGGGTATTCATCGGGATTTGAACTGTTTTGCTTGCCAAGGGCATGCACGTTTACAAGCATGGCCCTGATTGACCTTCCTGCTGGTGACTCATATGTGGGATGGAGAAGTAGCTCTGATATCTTGCAACAAAGAGAACGCGTTGGAGGATCACCGATGGGCCCAGCTGGTTTGCATAAAACAAGAACCAGAGCAAGGTTTCAGCCCAAATGGCGTCTGAACTGGAGCGCTTTGGACCATGGGTAATACAGCCCTTCCCTAAGCTATTTTTTCTCTCTTTATGCCCCCGTACTTTCTGACCCAGGAAGACCAAAGTACCAATGAGCCATAAGCCTGGTTGTTTTCATGGTATGAAAAGTATGAAGGAGGCTAGGAATCCTGTGCAAAGGATCCGATCAATCCAGCATCCGAACTCTGGGGGCTTTATCTGTGCTGGCCTCCCACCTCCAAAGCGCTTGCTACTGAGAACCTAACAGGGAGGCAGAGGCGCTACCACACAGCCATGTCCCGTTCATCTCCCTCTCCCTTGCAAAAGCATCACCCAGAGATAAGCTGTGTTTATAAGCAGCGCTAACAGAAACAGCAGCTTCCCACAGCAGGCAGAGTCCAGCAGAAGTTGCTGGTCTGCTGAGATGAGGGTCAGCTTCCCATTGAGCTGAGGCAGGCAAGCCCTTCACCACCCCGCAGCCTAGGGCAGGAGCTTCAGGCTTCAGCAGAGAAGCAGTTTGAGCACTACCTGTATGTGGGTCATGCCAGCAAAGGGCACAGGGTTTCGACTGGGACCTCACTGCAGATTGAAGGATGCTCAGATTTAGTCCTTGGCTTCTTGAGACTAAGAAGAGCAGGGTCAGGCAGGCCTTCTCTCTCCCCCATGCTGGCCCATCACACTCCTGTACTGTCACAGGGCAGCGTGCATGGCCCTGGAGACACTTGCTAATTCAGAACTGCATGGCTCTCCCATGCACATCAAAGGGAAGTGATTGGACACCCCCAGAGACAGCTCCTCTGTTGCCCAGGAGGTGTATGGCTCTTCATTCACCCCAATGAGGAGCTTGGATCTGTGCTAAAATGCATCTGTCTGCTTGGAAAACCAATTCCTCACGACTGGGTAAACTGCGGGTGGCTTGCAAGGGCTTTTGTCCTGAGTCTACATGACCAACTGCATCTACCTCAGGATAAAGCTCCTCCTCTTCAAAGAGCCTAGTGGTTGCTCTGACATGGGTGACTGGGAATATACACCCCCATCGCTCCCAGGAGGCGTGAACTCACATTTCCTCTGTTTTAATAGAGGATCTTAAACACTGGGCTATGGGGCAGGCATGGCTGTGAGCATCTTTCACCCCCTTCTGCTGAAGCTGCCCCCCTGGGTAACCAAGAAGGGAAGAGTTGTGAGCAAAAAGGGGACCTGACTCTGCGGTGCAGGGAGGCGGGTGCTGCCCTGGCAGGCACGAAGCCCTGGATTTTGGTCCCAGCTCCTGCGGCTGCTAGTGTTTGCTTTACCCACTGACTATTTAATGCCAAAGCTTCCCTGGCGCCAGTGGAAATCTGGAGTGATGGCAGCATAAGTCAAAGGATTATCCTGGATTGCACTTTAGGATCCAGCCCAATGGAGCTAAAACAGTGCCAGTGAGAGGGGGCACTGGCCTGCAGTGCATAGGGTGGTTGTTTATCACAACTGGTGAGCACGGCCATTCCCCCCTTGCACGTCAGGTGGACACAAGATAAGAAGTGTCACTAAAGAAGTGGGATTATAGGAGAGACGGGACAGTGGGGAGAGACGACTGGTGACCCCCAAGGCAGGGGCTCTCTAGTGAGAGAGGGCAGGCGGGTGCCACACATTGCACACACGTGGGCTTTCTTTGTCAGAGGCCTTGAGATTTGCACTGCCCAGCCTGGCCGGCTCTTCTTTTCCTCTCCTTCAACACCAGGACCTGCCCCTTTCTGTTAGACATTTTCATCATGTCTTCCCATCCGTCTTTCCTGCATGGAGAAGCTCTGCAGGGAGGGCTTCTGCTCCAAGACTTTCCAGGCAGAGCAGCCTGGGCATCACCTCGTGCCCTGCAGAGAGGATGGGACACGGTGTGACACACTCTCCACCCTGTACTGCTTATGCCATTTTCCTAATAACTGCGATGCAAATGCATCAAACAGCAGGGGAAGCAGCAGTTTCTTCCTCCCAGGGCAACACCCACTACCCTTGGCCACAGAGCTAGGCTCTCTTTTGCTTGTTCTTCCAGTGCCATAAATCTCTCCCCGCACCCGGTGCCCCCACTGAGAGCAAAACGGTGCTCTCAGTTCTGCCTGCCCCATGGCAAGGACACTGTTTTTTTGTGCTTCCCAGTACAATACTGTATTGGGGAAAGTATAGGCCATAAAGTCAGTTCCAGAAACTATCAGTGATGTTATTTATAGGGGTCTTTTTTACAGCGGCCCTGGAAATGATTTATAACAGCCCTGACTTATGAGGAGAGGCTGAGGGAACTGGGTTTATTCAATTTAGAGAAGAGAAGACTGAGGGGGGCTTTGATAGCACCCTTCACCTCCCTGCAGTGGGGTTTAGAAGAGGATGAAGCTGGACTGTCCTCAGTGGGGGCAGATGACAGGACAAGGAGCAATGGGCTCACGTTGCAGCAAGGGAGGTTTAGGTTGGATAATAGGAAAAACCTTCTCACTAGGAGTGTAGTAAAGCACTGGAACAAGTTACCCAGAGAGGTGTTGGAGTCTCCATCCTTGGAGGTTTTTAAGACCCGAGTAGACAAAGCCTTGGCTGGGATGATGTAGTTGGGGCTGGTCCTGCTTGGAGCAGGGGGGTGGACTAGATGTGACCTCGTGAGCTCCCTTCCAACCCTCGTTTTCTATAACTCTATGATTTATCATGACCTAAACTAGCACTTTGATCTCTGAATGAAGGATCCTTCCCAGAGAAATGGAAAGGCTCTCTACCATGTTCTCTGCCATGTGCAGTTGGAAAAGTGGCATCATCTTAAGAAGCCCTAACAGCACAAGCAAACCTTACGCTCTTTGCCCTATGCCTTGGCTCCACAATTTCAAAGCAGTCCTGTGCTGTCAATGAGAGATCTGTTCGGCAGAGGGCAGCAGTGAGTTTTATTGCTGAAAGGAAACTGCTGGGCTGGTATTGCACCTGGAAACACAGCTGCAGAGACAGACAAGCCTCTCTGAGGAAAGCAAGCCAGGAATGGGATGCCCTGGATGTCTGGAAGGCTCAAGCATGTGGTGCTGCTAGGAGGGTAATTGCCGCTGGCACATTTGTGAATCTGAAACATGAGATGGAGACTGCTTAATATCTACAGTCATGGGAGTTTTAACACAACCAGTGCACTGGGCAGCCCGGAAGACTCAAATGCTCCCCTGATGTTGAGAACAGGTAGCAACACTTTGAGTTGACGCTGGCTTCTGGCCTCACCAGTGCACCTTAATCCTGACCATCATCAGAGCGTGTTTCATTTTCCGTGCTGAGTCTCTTTTGCCAATCAGAGACCTCTGACATGGATGCAAGGCGCAGTTTTGTGTCCTAGAGGCCACTGTGAAACTGGATTGCAATGAAACAGGTCACACAGAGATGACTTCTGCTCACTGCTGAGTGCTGGGGAGGGGAAAGCCAGTCCTCTGCAGCATGCACTGCACTGCACACCTGTGGGCCTGCCTGATCTTGTGGAGGCTGCAGCTTAGATGTTAAATTATCTCTGTACTACCCCCCAGCATGGCAAAGCACTGTCCCCAACCCTGCCCAGATATCAAGCAGATGTGACTCTATCCCTGCCTGTAGCAAATCAGACCTATGTGAGGCTTGAACTTGGGCTGTACTTGGAGTATGGTTGGGAGGCTGAGTAGCCTAGCTGCCTGAAACCATCCTACAGCTCCTTGCTCTTCTTAGCTCCCTACCAGCACCAATATGGACCCAACCTGCCCAGATCCTCTCCAGGTATCAGACCACTCCGGTGGAGCAATGTAGATTTATACCACTGAGGATCTGGGAGCTGGTTTTTAGGTTCAGCCATTGCAAGGTGTCTGAACCTCATTCAGGAAGAGCATCTTGTGGTGGCTCTGACCTGTGGGGTGTGACCAAAAAGTCAAGCACTGGCTTGGAAAAGCTTTGATCTTTCATCTCCACCTCTGAGAATATACGGCAGCCCCAGGGAGGAAGGAGGGCACTGCGGGGAAGCATAGGACTGGGGGTTAAGAGAGCTCCCTGACACCGATTCTCCCCAGGGCCCTGGGCCCATCTCTTGATCTCTTCTCAGCCCATAAGAGATGAAGGACACTTCCTTTATGTCCTAGGGCTAACACGGGGTTGCCTTGTTTCTGCCTGGGCTGTTAGGTGCTGATGGAGCAGGCTGCATCATGCCAGTTGTGTGTGCTTCATTCCTCCCTGAAAGCCACGTCAAGCACCTTTGCTCCCTGGCATGTTCTGCACGTCATCTTGTGTAGCCGCAGTAGTTTGCTTATGATGCTGCTACATGCCTGTGGGTACAATTCACTACCATACAGGGGCTGGACTCAATTCCCCTGATCAGTAAGGCACTCTGCCGGCTACTGCTACACCCACCAGCCCAGCCCAGAGTCTGAAAAAGGGTGATTAGGTAGGAGCCCTGGAGGATCCCTGAGTCCCCTTCTTTTACTCCCAGGCCCACTCAGCCCTCACTGGGTCTCTGAGATGAATCAGTTGAGACCCAGGAACAAAAGCCACCCCACCTCCACCCCTGGCAGGAGGATGTACTGCCTCTTACTGTGGCTGCCAGGATCCAAGACCCTCTCCCCTGGTTTGCCTGGATTTATGTGAAAAGCTTCCTTAATTTCCCCACCTCTGATGCTGTCTGTCACTACAGCCTCTCCAAAGTGCTTAGTGCTGCCCTCAAATAGAGTAAAGCCTCCTTCCCTTCGTTTGGCAGGACTTAACATACCAGCAGGCTCTGGAGAGGGGCCAAGCAGCAAACAGGCATCACCCTGCCTCATCCACCAGCCCTCTACAAAGGGGATCAGGTTGCAGCTCAAGCTTCATAACTCTCTCTCTAATTCAGCTTTGACATGCTCTCCTTAATATTATTCATGGGTGAAGTAGAAGGATAATGTGCATCAGCCTCATGGAAGAGCCTGGGTGGGAATGCATCCTTTGCAGGACTGGGCCCATCTCTGGTAGTGATGCATAGGCTGGCCCACTGTTTTCTGATTAATCACTTATCTAGCCAGACCTGCTCTGACCTCCTTTGCAGCCCAGGTTGGAGACGCTCCCTGAAATGATTCCTGTTTCGACTAGAGCAGACCTTTCAGAGACGCATCCAGTCCTGGTTGAAAATGGCCCTGAACTGAGAACGGGCCACAGCCATTGAGAGGCAAGGAGCATTTGTAGTGATATCTTTTACTGGACAGTAGCAGCCCCCCCCCCCCCCCAAATTCTTGCCTCTTGTACATCTTCTGGACCATCACGGCTCCAACCCCAGGTCTGCTTGGATCTGCATCCAATCCACTAGCATGACCGCTTTTCCCCATAACTTAGTAACATCTGCAAACTTGGGCAGCATGCTTTCCACACTCATCTAAATTGTCTATAAAGATGTTGAACAGCACGGGGCCAAGAACTGAACCCTGTGGGACACCGCTGGCTGCC
This sequence comes from Alligator sinensis, assembly GCF_000455745.1. Lineage (NCBI taxonomy): Eukaryota > Metazoa > Chordata > Crocodylia > Alligatoridae > Alligator > Alligator sinensis. The sequence continues at coordinate 519,814 of NW_005842417.1, forward strand.
TCCTGCCAAGATGATACAGACCCGTCCACTAATGCTCTCGTTTCGAGAGCATTAGTGGACGGCAACATGAATTATAGCAACATCTATGGGCTCCCATACACAATGTTGCCTTTTTCTTGCTAAAGATTATCTCTAGGTTTATTTCACTCTCGCAATGTACCACGATGATTCCCGTTTTATTTTGCAAGTAGCGTGTTTAACCCTCATCATTGGTTAATGTGCTATTACTAGTAAAAAAACGCTAGAGGGCACCAGGGAAAATGGTGATCTTAGCTGTGTGCAAGAATACATGTAACAGAAGTTTCATGAGAAAATTGAATCTGGTGGAACAATTGGCCATGGTAAAAATAAAACATGTCGGAGGTGGTCTCACTTAGGCTGATAAATTGAAACCTACCACAATAAAAAAAGTCAACGTGTATTTTCACATGTGACGAACCTAGCGAAATGGCGATTTTTGGTGCCGTTTTGTAATGTGCATCTAAACAACACACATTGTGTACAAGGGACCCATTACAGCAACAATTATTTATACCCCTAAAACAGCAATTCTTAACCATGGTGCTGTGGCACCCTGGGTTGCTTTGAGATCCTTTGAAGGGTGCTGTGGGGCGTCACACAATGTTAGCACTCTTAGGTGAACAACATGATTCACACGATGAACCCAGAGATTTCAAATAGGAATCCATGGTGTTAAAAGCATTCTGACCTGCTGTGGGCTTTCTGAGTTGTTTGCAACAGAAGAATTGCTCTATTATGTTTCTGTAGTCAAACGATGAGTGAAAACTAGGAGCTGGTATTTTCATAGGGTGCCTCGAGACTCTCAAGAGATACCGCAAGTTTATTGAGGGGTGCCTTGAGCCCAAAAATGTTGAGAACCACTGCCCTAGGACCATGCTACTTGCTGGGCGGAGCTTTACAGGACCACTGCAGAGAGGCCAGGACCACTGCAGGGGTACTGCCCCCCCACCACATACTTCCTTCCCCACGTGTTTGAGGGGATGATTTTGCAGCTCAAAGGGAGGAATGATGAACGGTGGTGGTTAAAGCACAGGCGCAGGGATCCATGCAGTACAGCTGGATTGTATTGTGTTATCTACTCTGTGTCTCCTGTGTCTCTGCCCCAGGTAAGCAACTTCCCCTCTCTGCGCGTCAGCTTCTTCATCTGGGAAATGGTGATGATCTTATTTATCTGCATCCCTGAGCGGTTGTTTGGATGAAATCATTTGTATTCATAAGATGCTCTGATACTTCAGCAATGAGTTCCTTAGAAAGGCTGATGGGTTGCACACCAACCCTCCTGCTTAGCCGTCTCAGGGCAGAGAAGGGGCTTTGTTAATTTAACAGATATATCTGCCAGGAATGGCTTTGGTAGAGTGGATCCGGCCTTGGGGCTGGAATACAGACTAAAGGTCCCTTCCAGGCCTGTTTTCTATGCTCCTAACAGGAAAGCACAAAGAGCTCAGCACTTGAATGTGCAATGTGGGATGTGCTTATGCATGTCCAAGGTTCAACTTTTGTTGTTGAATTTGCTGTTGGCAGCTGATTTTTAGCTTTGCTTCATGTTCCCGATATAGTCTGTGCTAGGCAGCATGGCAGCGTTATTACCCATACCAGTGGCTCAAGTCCTTTTGTTTCTCACCACACTTGGTGACAATGTACCACTCGGTGCTGAGGGGACACATCCATCTGCTGTGCACCCCTGATTGTACATTGTTATGTGTTACACATCAGCACGGTGGTATCCCAGTATACAAATCAGGTCCCTGTTGTGCTCATTGCTGTACAGACAGTTAACCAAGAACCTTACAGAGGTCCCATGGATATGAGAGGACACAAAAACCAGATGAAATGGATGGATGAAGTGGAAGAAGGCTGGACACCTGCTCATTCGTTGACTATGATAAGGGGGAGAACAAGTCTTCCAGCCTCCCAGGACTGGAGGGAAGGGTGTTATGTCTTGTATTGTGTCAGGGGTGACTGTGTAGTTTTGTTAAGAGGTTAGACAAGGGATTTGTATAGGATTGTTTTCCCCCCCAAATTCTTGCCTCTTGTACATCTTCTGGACCATCACGGCTCCAACCCCAGGTCTGCTTGGATCTGCATCCAATCCACTAGCATGACCGCTTTTCCCCATAACTTAGTAACATCTGCAAACTTGGGCAGCATGCTTTCCACACTCATCTAAATTGTCTATAAAGATGTTGAACAGCACGGGGCCAAGAACTGAACCCTGTGGGACACCGCTGGCTGCCTCCTGCCAAGATGATACAGACCCGTCCACTAATGCTCTCGTTTCGAGAGCATTAGTGGACGGCAACATGAATTATAGCAACATCTATGGGCTCCCATACACAATGTTGCCTTTTTCTTGCTAAAGATTATCTCTAGGTTTATTTCACTCTCGCAATGTACCACGATGATTCCCGTTTTATTTTGCAAGTAGCGTGTTTAACCCTCATCATTGGTTAATGTGCTATTACTAGTAAAAAAACGCTAGAGGGCACCAGGGAAAATGGTGATCTTAGCTGTGTGCAAGAATACATGTAACAGAAGTTTCATGAGAAAATTGAATCTGGTGGAACAATTGGCCATGGTAAAAATAAAACATGTCGGAGGTGGTCTCACTTAGGCTGATAAATTGAAACCTACCACAATAAAAAAAGTCAACGTGTATTTTCACATGTGACGAACCTAGCGAAATGGCGATTTTTGGTGCCGTTTTGTAATGTGCATCTAAACAACACACATTGTGTACAAGGGACCCATTACAGCAACAATTATTTATACCCCTAAAACAGCAATTCTTAACCATGGTGCTGTGGCACCCTGGGTTGCTTTGAGATCCTTTGAAGGGTGCTGTGGGGCGTCACACAATGTTAGCACTCTTAGGTGAACAACATGATTCACACGATGAACCCAGAGATTTCAAATAGGAATCCATGGTGTTAAAAGCATTCTGACCTGCTGTGGGCTTTCTGAGTTGTTTGCAACAGAAGAATTGCTCTATTATGTTTCTGTAGTCAAACGATGAGTGAAAACTAGGAGCTGGTATTTTCATAGGGTGCCTCGAGACTCTCAAGAGATACCGCAAGTTTATTGAGGGGTGCCTTGAGCCCAAAAATGTTGAGAACCACTGCCCTAGGACCATGCTACTTGCTGGGCGGAGCTTTACAGGACCACTGCAGAGAGGCCAGGACCACTGCAGGGGTACTGCCCCCCCACCACATACTTCCTTCCCCACGTGTTTGAGGGGATGATTTTGCAGCTCAAAGGGAGGAATGATGAACGGTGGTGGTTAAAGCACAGGCGCAGGGATCCATGCAGTACAGCTGGATTGTATTGTGTTATCTACTCTGTGTCTCCTGTGTCTCTGCCCCAGGTAAGCAACTTCCCCTCTCTGCGCGTCAGCTTCTTCATCTGGGAAATGGTGATGATCTTATTTATCTGCATCCCTGAGCGGTTGTTTGGATGAAATCATTTGTATTCATAAGATGCTCTGATACTTCAGCAATGAGTTCCTTAGAAAGGCTGATGGGTTGCACACCAACCCTCCTGCTTAGCCGTCTCAGGGCAGAGAAGGGGCTTTGTTAATTTAACAGATATATCTGCCAGGAATGGCTTTGGTAGAGTGGATCCGGCCTTGGGGCTGGAATACAGACTAAAGGTCCCTTCCAGGCCTGTTTTCTATGCTCCTAACAGGAAAGCACAAAGAGCTCAGCACTTGAATGTGCAATGTGGGATGTGCTTATGCATGTCCAAGGTTCAACTTTTGTTGTTGAATTTGCTGTTGGCAGCTGATTTTTAGCTTTGCTTCATGTTCCCGATATAGTCTGTGCTAGGCAGCATGGCAGCGTTATTACCCATACCAGTGGCTCAAGTCCTTTTGTTTCTCACCACACTTGGTGACAATGTACCACTCGGTGCTGAGGGGACACATCCATCTGCTGTGCACCCCTGATTGTACATTGTTATGTGTTACACATCAGCACGGTGGTATCCCAGTATACAAATCAGGTCCCTGTTGTGCTCATTGCTGTACAGACAGTTAACCAAGAACCTTACAGAGGTCCCATGGATATGAGAGGACACAAAAACCAGATGAAATGGATGGATGAAGTGGAAGAAGGCTGGACACCTGCTCATTCGTTGACTATGATAAGGGGGAGAACAAGTCTTCCAGCCTCCCAGGACTGGAGGGAAGGGTGTTATGTCTTGTATTGTGTCAGGGGTGACTGTGTAGTTTTGTTAAGAGGTTAGACAAGGGATTTGTATAGGATTGTTTTTGGATAGCATTGACCCTGCCTCAGGGAGGGGTTGGACTAGATGACCTCTCAAGGTCCCTTCCAGCCCTGCTTCTCTATGTTTCTATGAAACTCTGAAAGGGACTTTCCCAAAGCAGGGGCCATTGCAGCCTAGCCAGCTTTGCTGCTCAGGTCTACACTGCCTGAATATTCACATCACATTCATTGCTCTTTCCCCGTATGCAACAGATAAATGGTTGTGGATCAAGTGTAGTTAACCTCTTTACTGATTGCTCCAAAATCCCAGTCTGAAATCTGGAGCTGACTTCCCAGGATGTTACACAGTGGCAGTTCTGTCCTCTCTTTTTGTGCCACTCTCACATCCCTGCCACTCAATTTAAATTTATTTCACTAACATGCAGCAATCCATAAAGACATTTAATCCCACAGGTGACGTGATCTGTCAGGCATGTTATGTTCCACTTTGTTTTATATTTCCTTCTGCTGAGTACATCTGCAAACAGCCCCATCTCCTTTAATCATGTCACAGCAACAAGTGCAGTACATTCCTGGATAATTTCCAGGATGTAGCCCATATTTATTTTCTACACAGGGAAACTGTGTAGGCCTTTCCTAACAAAACACCCATTATCTTCAAGGGCAGTTCACGGGCCATAAGATAAAGATGGCTTACAGGGAAACATTTCCAATCCATCAGCCCGCAGGGAAAAAACTTCTACTCATACATGGGACATGTCCTTCTGCTTTGGAATTGCTTTGGGCTATACTGACCTCCATCTTGCTCTCCTACTCGCCTGCCACGTCTTAATGGAAAATGGTTGTTCAGGAGGATGAATGTTTTGGACCCTGCTGCGGATCTTGTGCAGGGCTCCACCTCCCTTACACCCTGCCCCATTTCCTCTCAGGTTGATGGCCTCTATTTTCTGACGATGATGAGTAGAGATTATCCTGGCCTCTCACTCTCCAGTCTTTAACTCACAGTGTCTTGATTTCCTTCTCCGCCATTCTGGCCACTATATAACTACTCTCACAAATTCACAGATTCACAGACATTTAGGGCTGAAAGGGACCTTGTGAGATCATCAGGTCTGGACCCTCTGCTCTGGGCAGGAAAGACAGATGGGGTCAAATAACCCCAGCAAGGTGTGTATCCAGTCTCCTTTTGCACCACCCCTGCTGGGAGTCTATTCCACAGTCTGGTCATGCGAATCATGGAGTTTTTCCTTAAATCTAGTCTGAAACCTGCTTCCAGGAGTTTATGACTGCTGCTCCTGGTTTTCCCCTGGGGCGCTTTGGTAAATAGTTGTTTGCCTAGCCCCTGATGCCCTCCCCTGATATATTTGTAAGATGCCACCAAATCCCCACAGTCTTCTCTTTTCTAGGCTGAACAGTCCCATATCTGTCAGCCTTTCCTTGTATGACTTGCTCTTCAGGCCTCTAATTAAATCAAACAAGGATCACCTCCATGAACTCATTCATATTTCTTCCCCTGCAGGGCCCACACCTCCTGATCTTGGCCTCTTTAATTTCTCCTTTCTAGGAACTGGGTATGGCTTCCCTCTTAACACTAAATTAAACCTTTGTGGTGGGGGGGAGGAGATTCCCTTTTTACCCCCAGTATTCTTCTCCCATCTGGAGGAATTAAATCAAAGGGAGGGCTTCTTAACTTTGGTCCTCGATTCCCTCTATTCCTTTATAAATTGAAATTGTGGGAGGATCACTTGGATTTCTGCTCCCTTCTCCAAGGCACGCTCTCCTGCAGCCATTGGGTCTCTGCTTGGTTTTCTCCTTACCAGCCAAATGTCTATAACCCTTTTTTTTATTCCAGCTGCCTCAATTTCCTTCTAGGCCCCATGCCTTTTGACAGATCAGCTCACTTCCTCTCACTCTTCTTCCTCCTTCTTCTTAGCTGGTTTACACCAACCATTCTCTACGGGTGTACTCCCCTCCAGGTCACAGCTCGGGGCTTCCATGGGAATGACCCTCACTGTCCCTCCCCCTGTTCCCATTTACTTATCTTGCAGGGAGAGTGGGTTGATCCTCGATCATGGCTTGTTCCAGCCCCCGTAGCTCACGAGGGTCTGGCATGCAGGGCTTCTTCTTTGGGGATTTTTCCTTCTTCGTAGTCTTTCATAAGATTTCCTGCACCAGGATGCTGAACACTCCTTGGTGTCCTCCTTTTAAATTGCCCACACTCCTCCTTGGGCCAGTCAGGGTCAGTTCCCCACAGCACATGTCCTGGTACTCCCAGGACTGCTGGCAGCCTCCCTATAATAGCTTCCTTTGTGCCCCTGGACCCGAGCACTGGTGCCACGCTGCTCGTATGGACATGGATGGATGAATTCCCAGCCACCATGGCCAGCCCCACAGGAGTGTAGCAGGGGCTGTGACCATGTCCTTGCCACACATACCTACACACACACACACGTGTGTCGAGACCTTGCATGTGCTAGCAAAATGTATTGCTGTAGGCATCACTGGTCCTGCATACAACATCTGAGATGCAAACACAACAGTACTCCAAATGGTTTACACATTTCCCCTTTAAAAGCATCCATGCTCATCCCTCCTACTATTCAGGTACAGTCCTTTAAGGCCACGTGGAGAGCATTGGCTTCATTTTGAGATGGATCCGCTGACCAGAAAAGGACCGTGTGACTCAAATGCACAGATTATTTAAGGGTGATCTCTTTCATTGGACCAACTATGTAGTTGGGACAGTTACCCAAACTTTTGAAAGCAAGACATTTGTCCTCAGATCAATGTCTTGCATTTGGAAACCTGTCTCAACTCTATCCCAGCTACATAGTTGGTCCAATGAAAGAGATCATCCTAAGACATCCTTGTCTCTCTCATAATTTCTGGACCTTCACGGCTACATCACTTTCACACTACTGGCATATTTGAGCTGCTTGAGGGTCCCGGAGGGAGTCTGGAGGTGTGGGGTGAGAGCTGAAATAGGGATGTCTTTAGAGAGCAATAGAGAAGCATCCAGGAGAGCTTGTGAGGGATCATAGTATAGGGAAGGGAGGAAAGGAGCCCGGAGGCTGTGCAGCATGGGTTGGAGGCCCAGGGTGCCTGCAGAGGTGGGGTTCCCAGCTGAGAGTTGTTGGGAAAGGACTTCTGACCAAGTCTGTAGTTCAAATATCAGGGGAGCAGAAATATCCCCTCTGGACATTGCTTGGATGATGGTAGCTTGTGGACAGCCCAGAGGTGACTAGGACTCCATCGTGCTAGGTGCTGTATGAGCTCCATTTGGTGATGGGAGCTGAGATACAGAGAAAGACATGATGTGTCCAAGGTCACCCTAGGAGTCGGTGACAGGACAGGGAGCTGCATCCAGCTCTCCTAAATCAGTGCCTTACTGTTACCAGTATCCTTGCTCAGACCTAAAGAGGAAGACTCACAGGCTAGTGTAGTATCTCAGCCAGGTTTGCTTCAACCCAGGCAGGTTAGTGCCTAGGGGAGGGTGGGGGCAAGGAGATGCTGACAGGCAGCCTGATCCCAAACTGGGGAGAGAGAAATCCCCGCTCGCGTTCACCCGGACTGACCCTCGGGCTGCAGGTGTCCCTCGGCCGGCGCTCTCATACATGCTGTCCCCGTGCCCAGATAAGGCCGCGCTTACACAATGCTGACTTTCAGCGAAGTCGGCGAGAACTGCTCAGCTGTCCAAATTGAAGGCATTTGAGTTCCTCTCCTGGACAGTTGTGCTTCTGATTAAGTTAATTTAAGTTTCGAGACAGTTGCTGTTATCATCGGGCAGGGAACTGATGTCTGAACATGACCTGATATGAAAAAAGCCCTTGGCAAAGCAGAGACAATAGCCCCCAGTGTTCAGACCCGGCTGCTTTTAAGGAAATGTTCATTTTGAAGAAGACCTGTTGCATATTAGATGTGATGAGATCGTGGGACTCACATGCACTTGTTTTATTTCCCAGCGGCAGAGTACCTTATGCTTAATTACTGCCCACTCCATCTTGTGTGAATGTTCACCTATGGCCCAGGTGAAAATTATGAAGGGAGGCAAGAACATATATACATAGCACAAAGAGATCCATGCTCCCCCTGCCTCCTTGGTAAGCGAGGGCCCCGATCCTGCAATAGGGGCCGTACCGGTAGCTTTGTGCGTGTGTGGAGCCCCATGGACCACATGCACCACAGCCCAGATGAGAAAAGCACCTCAGCATGTGTCACTTTAAACACTGGAGTCCTCCCATTGCCCTGCTAGCCACGATGTGGCACATTTACATAAAACAGAAAGTAGGGTAGGTTTGCACCTTGCAGACTGACTAAAGCAGAGGTGTATAGCCTGAGCTTTTGAAAGCAGAGGGCTTCCTTCATCAGGTGCTGCAAAGGGTGTGTGTAAAACCATTTTGAATTGGGGCCTACCAGGTGTGGGTCCAGATGTAGGATTAAGGAACCGTTCTATAGGCTGAGCCACGTGGCACCGCTCTGCTTCGAATGGGACTGGAGCATCTACACGAGAGGGGCGAGTTTTTGCTGCCAGCAGCCCAGCCGTCTGCCTGTCTTCATACGGGGCATTCTTAAACCCTTGAAGGGCCCCTCTTTATGGACTCAGGGTGAACCGGCTCAGTGCTCAGGATGCTACCAGCCTTGCGGACACACTTGGTGCACTGTAACCCTGGCTCAGGAGGTTGGGACAGCATGAAACAGCCCTGGGTTCCCCACTTCCCTCTTCCATGCTTATCTTGCAGTCAAGGAGCACATCATAATTTCTCAGATTCAGGCCAGCGGAGGTAGCAGTAACAATTCGCAAGACCTCAAGGGCGAAGAGTTTAGGGCAGTTTCCTTGACTGTGCCTGAGATCCGCTTCGCGCTGCATGAGGGCACCCCTTCACTGCACCTGGTGGCTCCCAAGGGGCTGACGGCACTGGAGGGTCGCTGGAAACTTGGACTCGAGCCCAACCCTTCCATGCCCCATAATCATCACTCTGAGGATGGTTTGGATAGGGATGGTCCTACCTCAGGAAGGGGTTGGGCTAGATGCGACCTCTGGAAATCCCTTCCAGCCCTGCTTATATGGCTTTATGTTTCCATGATTCACCCGCCTCTACATTGTGGCTGCAGCAATGGGTGCAGGGAAGGAGGAGGGGGCATGTGGTGTGATCACGCTGACTCTGCGCTCGCACGTGCCAAGTGAATCCCCAGCTGCGGAGATGCAGGCACTTCATTCCTTCAGCAAAAGGTATCCTTGGGGCAGACCCTGTTGCTTCTAGGCTTCACCACGTGATGGAAACCTCTGAGAGCAAGACAGTAGATACCACGTGAAAACTGGCATGGGTGGTGATCTGTCCCAGCCCCGTCTGTTATCACCTCGCTTCAGCCAAGCCATGGCTTCCTTTCCTCCCCAGATGCTTTTTAGGGGCAGGAAATAAAAGGCTTCCCCCCCACCCAACCTCTTTTTAATGTAATAAGAACGAGGTGGACAATATGAATGCAAACTGCAGCGAGGCCGAGGCATCCAGCATTCCTCAGCAGCATCTGTCCTCGTCTAATTGGATTCGACCTACAACACTGAATGGGTGGGGTAAGGCGGTGGTGGGGGTGGGGGATGACCCCCGATTAATATTTCCATAATGATCCAATTGCTATTGACAACTTGCGGTTGGCAGTGTACCGTGCGGTTCTGATGATGTGATACTCAACCCTCCCAGCTTGTGGTAGGGGTGCTTTGTTCTCCAGAAACCTGGGTGGTCCCTAAGGCATCAGAAACTGAAAAGGTTTATCTGAATTGTTGCCTTGCTTTATAGCAATAACGGCAGGGAGTTATTCTCCTCAGAATTAAGCCCATGACCACTGGAAAAGCATTAAGGTGGTGTTTCTAAATTCCAATTATCTTGGGCTCTTGGACAAAAACCCAGATTGTGTTGGCAGACAAAAGGATTTTTCTATGTAACTTCTTGTCTCAAAGCATTCATAAAGTGTAATACCAACATAAATACCCTCGAGCGAGGCTATCTTATGTTGTGGTCAAATCTCCCATTCAGGAGAGCCATTTACGGGGGGGATCCATTGAACGGGGAAGCCAAAAGCACATTCAGTTCCTATCATTACAGGGCTGACTGAATGCACTGTCTTTAAGATATGATCTGAACAGAATCCTTGGTGGCACATTAACAGATATGAAAGGAGGCATGTAGGGCCGAGAGCTGCTCTTCTGTTCCTCTCTGAAAAGACAGGATGCTCTATTCTTCCCTCTCCTCTGCCTTTTTGTGTCTTAAAGAACTCTGCTCCCAGACAATCCTCCCTCCAGCCAGCTCCCTCCAATTGCTCAACGAGCAGAAATTAGCTTCTGCTTTGGATTACAAATGCTGCTAAGCAGCCCGTAATCCTTGCCAGGGCAAAGTGAAATCCAAGAACCAGCAATTTTCAACCCCCAATTCCAGGGCTGGACAGGATGACCTGCTGCAATAGAGGCCTTCTCTATCCTCCATCTCTAGCAGGGGCATTCGGGCACTTTGAGGCATTTTGGACAGGGCCTGGGGTGTGCAACCAGGTCCTCTGGATACAGCAACCCTTTGCACAGGATGAGGCTACTCAAGGTGAGAGCCCAGCCCAGGGTTTCTGTACTAATCATCCTGTTCCTCCACTAACCTGAAACATAGCCCCAAATCTTTCCCAGTGGGCTCTGCATCTCCAAAGCATATTCCAGAGCATTTCCAGAGCACATCCAGAGCACTTTCCCAGTGGTCTCTGCATCCCCAGAGCACATCCTTTATGCTGAAAGCTATAAAGGAAATAGGGTAGGGGACAGATGAGTCTGGACAGGCACTGCATAAATACTCTTTCCATAGGCATCTGCTTTGTGCCATTATTGGACACTTGGTTGGATGGACCTGTGGGCCGTTCCCTGCTCTGGCAGCAATTATGTTGCTTTGTTTTAGGTGGATCAGATTTTCGGCTCAGTGTAATGCCTCCTGGCCATGACTCCCAAGGTGCTGGGCACCTGAATCCTGCACTGGCTCCAGCTGGTTTCTCCCAGCGCTTGGATGAGCCTGCCTCTGAGGTGTAGGGACAACGCCATTTCCTGGGGAGAGACAATGAGGAAAACCACAGCATTAGTTGGCCCCTTAGGCCACCACACATCAGTGCTGGTATAGCAGCAATAACCCACCTCTGCTTTCTTGGCTGCTGTTACTGTTTGCCATCAGTTTCTGGTCTTCGATAGCTTAGACTAGACCAGAGGTGCTCCAGCTTCTACTCTAGGGGCTGCATGAGTTGTGCGAGGGTTGGTCCACGGGTGCAGCCTCAGCCATGTGCTGCCACCGACCCTGCGTGCTAGATCTAGACTACATGCCAGGTCTGATGCACACCAGCCAAACTCTGCGTGTTGGCCCAACCCGATGTGCAACCTGATCCCACAAGTTGGGTCCAGCCATGGAGTGACCCCAGATACTGGAACCACTATGCACCAGTGTGATCTAGTGCTCAAGGCCACATCACCTGGCCCTCAGGGCTCCCCATAGGTCTGGAAATTTGGCAGCAAGGGTGTGTAACTAGGAATTGGGAGCATTGCCTGGGCAGATGGCAGAGCCTGATGGCAGCGGGCAGCAGGTGTGAGCTGCCTGTGGAAACTAAGCCACTGGCCAGCCAAGGCCAGGCTGCTGAGGAGCAGCATCAGGGCCCTGGGAGCCAAGAACTGGGTCAGATGACTGGAAGCAGACCGGGCTTGCGGGCACAAAAAGGGTGGCCTGACCCTGGCTGCCACACGGCAAGGAGCTCTTAGTAGGACTGACTGCAGGGTGGTGTTGCTGGCCCAGGTGAGGAGGGCTAAAGGTAGAAGCTAGGCAGAAGGACTAGAGGAAGCAGAGACCTGAGGAGGAGCTTATAAAAAGTGGGGTCAAGACTGGGATGGTTGAAACCCCACAAGTGTTTTGAGGCCTGGTGGTAGACTGCTTTGAAGGAGGGAAGCCCCCCTAGGGAAGCATAGAGACCCCTGAGACTGAGTTCAGGTGGAGAAGCCCAAGGATGGAGCTAAAATCGAAAAGCTACTCTCGGTCTCTGGTTATTGTTATTAGCAATAACATCAAAAGTGGGGCAGGTGAGAGACTGGAGGCAAGAGGAAGGGCTGGAGAGTGTGGCAAGTGGGTCTGACCCCATGGGGCATCAGGTGCCCGGGTGGCCCCATGAGCTGGTCACAGGGAGCAAGCACCAGTTAAAGCTGCCACCAAGTTCCCAGCCCTGTGGGGAGCCCTGCAGGCTGGGTGACATAGCCTTGCGGGCTGGGTCTGACCTGCAGGCCAGGGGTTGATCACCACTGGACCAGACACTCTCTTTTGCTGTTTAGCCTCTCTCTTGCTGACAATGCAGCAGCGGCTGCACCTGAATCCACATTTAAACCCCTTAATACAAGGAAATGAAAAGATCCTACAGCATCAGCTGACTATGCCCTGAATGGGGTAAGGCCACATGTTAAACGTCTGCTACCCAGGTGGTAGAGGTGATATCTTTTATTAGCCCAACTAGATCTTTGCAAAACATTTTTTTTTTTTTTTGCAAAAATCTGGTTGGTCTAATAAAAGATATCACGTCTACCAGGAGTTCTGATTCCTTTTGCCTCTAGACCCATACGGCTGCAACCTGGATACCTGCTACGCAGCTGTGCACCTGAGCAGGGATCTTCTGGGCCCAACTTGCCTGCACAAATACTGATTAGTGCATGGTGCTGTAGGTATCGGGCACCTGGCTATTACTGGGGACGCTCACTGGCCCTATAGAGGAACTCTGCCCTTGTGCAAGCTGCCTTCCACGCATGCATTTTTTCCAGAGATACAAGGGGAGAGTCTACCACTCTTTGATGCCAGAGAGAAACTCCAACCCTTCCCTGCCCCACAGTGAGGTGTTTCAGACCAGGAGGGGGTAGGTAGGGATGAGGTAAAGCTACGCTGTACTGATCCTCCTCTGAAATGATGACACCGAAAGAGGCTAAGTCTCCCCGACTGCTGTGGAGACCAGCCAGACCTGTGCCAAGCACCTTGATGAGATAGTGAGCTCCGGCTTGAAACCCCACAAGTGTTTTGAGGCCTGATGGTAGACTGCTTTGAAGGGGGGAAGCCCCCCTAGGGAAGCATAGTTACCTGGTTTGCCTGCCCAGCTGTGGCCCTAACAGCTGGGCCATGGACCTTACTCTGGATGCAGCTTCTAGTCTGCTGCCTTCCAGCCCCAGGGCGCTCCCGTTCATGCTGTTTCTGGCTTCTGACATTCAGTGTCCTGACTGCTGACTTGGGTTAATACCTTGGTTCCCATCTCTAGGGAACCTAGACCTAGCATCTTGTCTCTGCACCTCAATTCAGCCATGAGGCTGGCCTGCCTGGGCCTCAGTCTGAAGAGATATGGGTGCAATTTAAATTACTGATCTGCATCTGTAAGGTGGGAACCTCCTGATGACTTGGAGGGTTGGGGAAAAGGGGTGTAGCCAGGTCCCTGAGCTTCCCTTGCCACCAAGCCATCAGACCTAGCTTGGTGCAACGAGCATCTAGCCTGCAGTAGCTTTGAAGACCTACTTTCTGCAATTACCTCCCACCCCCAGTGTCAGTGTCCTGGATCTTGATCCCTCTAAACAACAGGACAGAAGACTTTTGCTGTACGCAGATCCTTTGCTTGGCCTGTGAAAAAGTGCAACCTGAAATGAAGATCGCAGGCAAAGCATTTATGTAGGAGCCTGGGTGCCTGCCAGGTTTCATTTTAGGTCTGCTACTGACCTGCTCCATAGATAGGTCTTTCTGCTCTGTTTCCGCCACTATTAAAATGGGGGAAATGATGCTTCTTTGGCTCATAAAGCACTCTGGCACAGTCCTTCCCCAGCTCTCATAAAGAGCGGGGTGTTTATAAAGTCAAAGGAAGCAGAGAAAGAAAATGCTGTAGCAACTTGGAAGCCTTTCCCTTTAGCCGTGGACCTCTAATGGGCAGCAGATGTTTTTGCGTGGGGAGGGGGGGCAAGTGACCGAAATGGCCCTACCGATTTCAATCGCCCTGTAAACTTGAAAGGGTTGAAGTGTATCCCCTTCCGAGCATGCCAGAAATGGGATGGAGAGGGTGAAAAGTAACTCCCTCGCTCTATTTGAGTGAACTCTGGTTATTAAATGCCCTCCTCCTCCGTGTCAGCTGGGGAACGTGGCTCTTTCTTTTATAGGAGAAACAAAGAGGCAACAGTCTCCTCATACCGCAGTGCTGAGTGGTGCATTCAAGAGCGCTCTGTGCGGCACACACTATAATTTAAGTATAATGGTGAGGTGTGTCTGCTTTGGCAGCGCAGACACCAAGTATAATGGGGAAGCTTTGCTCAGAAGGCAGGACTGCAATCCCATCTGACCTGTCCCCCGAGATGCTGGAGGTGCTTCTCCTTGGATCCCACGTCCGAAAAGCGTGCAAATAGATGGTGTCTTAAAGGAAGACAAATCTCTGGGAGAGGAAAAGCTTCCTTTATCCATCAGGCTCCAAAACGTCCCAAGGGATTCCCTCGGCCTCCTGTTACGACAGCAGTGGATCACCTCTTCGATCCCTGTGGGGTGTCCTCTTATTCCCATTTTACACATCAGTACTTGAGGCCAAAGTGACTGTCCTGAATTGCACTGGGGACCGAGCGGCCTTTTGTCATCCTGCTCCTGCTTTCAGCCTGCTATGGGAGACGGGAGAGAAACTTCCTCTAGGAACAAGTTGTCCCAGCACCACCTCCTGCGAGCCTTTCTCTCGGCCTTATGTGAAGCCACTGCTACTTGGAGACTAGATCCGCACTTAAGGGCCATTGCACTGGTCTAGTACTGGGATTCCTGTTTCTACCCAGTTACCCGTGAGGGTGGCAGGATCTGGGCCCTGATCTACCACGTTTCTGGGGGTAATCAGCTTTATGAGTGGTGTTATGTTGCCAATTCATTATAGGCAAATTAAGCTGTGGCTGACAAAACACTGAGCTAATAGGATTTTCTTTTCTTTTTTTTTTTTTTTTTTTTGCAATAATATTGGCACGTAACCTCATTAGCTGCTCAAAACGGCACGCCACAAAAACAATCCCCGCTCCAGAAACCCGCGTGCAGAGCAGGGCTGCGTGTGGAGACAGAATTGCTAAGAGCTTCCTGGAGCCTCCCCAAGGCGTCAACAGCAAGAAACCACAACACGCCACCAAGGACGAGGCGGTGATGGCAGGGAAGCCAACCGTACGCTGTGTGGTCCACCCCCTCCCGCTCGCCACCCTCAGACAACAATGGCTTGCCGCTGTTCCCAGAAAGCTGGAAGCAGGCACCGCTGCTGTGAATGAAGCTCAGCCTTGTTCCCGGGGACTAGCGGCTTGCTCCTGGCGATGGAGGCTATTGGGACGCCAGGCACTGAGCCCTATAGGACCCGTCTCTTCGGGGAGCCCCCCGGGACCAGGTGCAAAGTCCGGTTTAGTGCAGTCGAAGGACTTTTGGGCCTACAGGGAAGTGGAAGGATTTGCAAAAGTGCCTGGATGTCTGGAGCAGCTGAAAGGCTCTTCCCACAAAGCTAATGACCTCTCTGAATACTCCTCTGGCTAAATTCAAGGGATGAAGATGCCACGTGTGGGCACAGAAGGGTCTTCCGCTCTGTGCAGCAGGGCTCTCTTCTTTTGACCTTGGCTTTTCACACCTCTCCTCCTGCAAGGCTAGCCAGACATCTCAAGTGCTGTGCTACCACAATAACCGCATGAACCAGAACAGGATGTACAGCGCATCCAAAGGACGCTTCTCGTCGGGCTTCTAGCCAAGTCATGAGATTTGTGAGGCTCTGCGTGATCCTAGAGGCCTGCTGAAGCCTTCCAGTTTAATTGTGGTGCTGTCTTTTAGTGAGCCAAGAGCTGCTCATGTCCCACTGTCCTTCTCCAATGAAAGCAAGTAGGTGTCATGGCCCCTTAGATAGTCCCAGACTGGAATCCTTTACCAAGGGTCCTTAAGGGGCCTAGACTAGGTAGGCAGCCAACTAGGTTGCTTCTGGAGCACCATGGCTTTGCAAAGAACAACACAGCAGGATGAAAATGTCCACGTAGACTTGGCAGTGGGGTCCCACCCCCAAGTGCAGGTTGTGGAAGGAAAGTGGCCAGCTAGGGAAACCGTCCTCCCAGCATGGAGAGCCCTGGATGCACAGACCTAATGCAGTGAAGTGAAAAAGATGATGCTTTTTTATGTTATAAGGTACCCGTGGCTGTGGGAGCCTCCCTTGGCTGCAGCTGTGGAAAAACTTATTGCCTCTCCTGCCATCAAATCTACCAGCCTGGGACACACCCTGCTGTATAGACAGGGCTTGATCAACAGCAATAATACTGCAAGACTACTACTCAGCCAGCCCAAAGCAAGTTCTTCCCCTCCCTGCACCGGGGAGGTATAAAAAACACCGCAGCAATTCCCTTGCCTGGCAATCTTTCCCAGCAGCCAGGAGCTTCGCAAGGCTCTGCCAGCCATTGGGAGAGGAACACATGCTTCACCTTGCAGTCGAGATGGGGGCACTGCTATGGAAGTCGATCAATAGCTACAGAAATCATCTTATTTCATTAGTGCCTTTCCTTCCCAGTGCCCGTAACTTGGGGCTTTTTGGCTTCAGATCTGCTTGTGAGTCTGGCATTTATCTTAGCAAGTGTGCCATGGATTGGGGCGTTTTGCAAATGCTTTGCCTTGGGAGCATGTTCAGACAACAGCATTATAAATCCACCCCTGCCATCCTCTTCCGTATGTGCCTGCAGTCCAAGAGCAGTGTGGAAGGACCCCTTTCTAGAGGGGAGGGAAGAAGTCTCTTCCACGTGGGTTCCTCCACACTGGTGTGCCCGGTACTGCAGTATTGCACTGATTTCTGGTAGTGTATCAAGTGACGTCTGTGCACGCACACATAATAAACCTCTGCTGTGCAGGGCAGAATGGTGAAGTCTAAAGAAGTGAGAGAACAAAAGATGCTGATGGCCTGAACAACCAAGACTCTACAGCGTCTAGAGAGTAAAGAAAACTAAAGGCTATGATGGCATTATTTCTCATTCTCAATGTTTCAGTACAGAAGATCCAATGAAGATTGCTGCAATGGTCCAAGCATGTCTCCAGAATGAACCTAGAAAGGCTCTCCCATGTGGCAATACATGGGACATGAAACCAAGGAAGGCTGAGGGTGTTGGGAAGACTAAGACAGGAGCCAAAGACTTTAAGGTCAGTGAAGCCATGGTGGTGATAAACAGTCATGGTCAGATTTGACTTGGCCCCATAGTTGCTGTTGAAGTGATGGACAAAAATGAAAGAAGGATAAACCATGCACCTTCTCTTTAGGAAGGTGAGGTCAAAAAATGCCCCTTGCCCTTGGAGAAAGAGGTGGTGAGATTTGTGACGGGTCTTTGTTCTTGGGGGAGCCTGTCCTCACATCATGGATGGGTCCTGAGGAAAGGTCCACCCCATCTGCAGTTAAGCGTGTGTTGGGCAGGGGTAAGTTCCCTTTGTGCCCTAGAAGCAAAGTTGCCAGTTGCCATCTTTACCCCGAAACTTTAGTGGGTCTTGGCTGTCTGTGGTCTCTGCCCTGGAAGATAAGAGCTGAGGCATCCAGCTTGATTTTGAAGCTGATGCAAGGGTTGAGGCCACGTTTGTATCTGCAGTAATGAGTTCAGGTTTTCGGAGGAGTATATCAGAGGGTGCTGATCATGGTGCTTTGGGTGGAGGCTGCAAAATAGTTTCACAAAGGCCAGTGAACAACTTTCTCTTTGTCACTATTGACCCGTTTAAAAAACTAGGCAAAGCTTTTTGTTCTTAGCTAGCACTGAGTGCAGACCAGCACACCTCCTGGCACCTTATACCTCCTGGTACTTCTGTTTGTCTCTCCAGAATAGTATGAACTCCACGGGAACCAGGAGCTGACAGATGCACAGCTATCCAGGAGCAGCTTGAAGCAGCAGGTAGTTATTACAGTGTCTCACTGATAGGAGGCAGGGCAGCAGGCCTGCCTGACTTTAGCAATCGGCTACCCTCTGATGGTTGCAGACATGAAACCCAAAATGAAGTAACTGATGCCAGTAGTCTTTTAGTGGACGATATGCTACATAAAATCAAATGAAGTCACCCCAGTTTAAGGGCCTCTTTCATGTCTGCCACCCTTACACGATGTAATAACACTGATTACCGTTGCCTCCTGCTTTAGTCGGAGCACGTTAGGATGTCATGCCTTTGAGTCGTGTGATAGGGTCGATTGTGTAGGTCCAGTGAAAGATTAGACGGGGATTTGTATAGGATGGTTTGGATAGGGAGGATCCTGCCTCGGACAGGGGTTTGGACCACATGACCCCCAGCAGTCCCTTCCAGCTCTACTTTTACTATGATTCAAGTAATGGATTACACCAGGGGAAATGTTCGGCTGTAGTGCCCTGACTTGCAAAGCACTCTGCCGTTTAAGGGTAGTATCTTAAACACAGTGCCCCCCTCTTGGTTCAAAATACACGGTCAGCCAGAGCTTTAAAGATCTGTGCAAAGCTTAGTCATATGCTTTATGCTATAGGCCAGTGATTCTCAGCCTTCACAGAGTCAAGACATCCCTCGTAAAAACTAACAGCTGGCATTTTCCTCCATGTTTGACTACAGAAAATTAATAGAGCAACTCTTCTGTTGCAAAGAGCTCAATAAGACCGGAACAGGTGGTTAGAGAGTGGTGCTAATAACACCAAAGTCTCAGGTTCGATTCTGTGGTTGGAGTAGATGATCTCCTGAGGCCCCTTCTGGCCTTACCTCTATATGAAATCTAAGGTTAGGATGACTTGAGCACTATGGATTCCTATGTGAAATCTCTGGGATTATCTTGTGAATCACATTTGCACACTTAGCATTGCATGGTACTGTAAAGGATCTCAAGGCAATCCACGATGCCATGGCACCCTAGTTGAGACTCTTTGCAATAGGTGAATATTGCCTGGGCACTGGGCAATATGTAGGTGAGCTTTCAAAGCAAAAAAAAATTCTATCCTTTCTCATTTCCATAACTAATAATGCAGTGGCTAGTGCATTTCCCTTATATTTTTCTACCTTTCATACAGCAGCAAGGGAAGAAAAATATTCTGAGACAGCAAAGTATAACTGGAGGCTGGTGAATTAAGTTCTTATTACTGTAATGTAAGTCACTGTTTTGCCTTCAGTTTAAGTTGTATCTACTGCTTTCCTGGACTTGAGGAAGGCTGTTTTGCTCCGGAAAGCTTCTCCAGCATTTCTCTTTACTCTATAGTTGATCCAGTAAAAGATGCTACTTACCAAAAAAGCCTTGCTTTTTGCATATCCCTTGGACCATCGTGACTACAATCATTACATTTCATTAGTGTTTGGATTCCTGTTGGGCCAGCTAATAGAGAAATTCACAGCCCTGGCTTGAAGGACTTGCTGTCTCAAATAAAAGATGGATGGGAGAGGGAAATCTACCTGATCAGGTATGTGGAACAGAGGCACAGAAATTAGATGAGTAGCCCAGGGTTACACCACCAGTCTGTGGCAGAATCAGGTTTCTTAAAGCTTTCTTTAATGTGATCTAGGATGCAAAATTAGAGTGTATTAGCTATCCCACAGTAATGGCTCATGTGCATATTCTTAACCTGTGGTAACGCAAGGCAATTCACCCCACATGCATTCAGCGATAAGCCTGCACTATAATGGGGCTACTTGTTCAAGTGCCCATTCTCCAAGGTGGGGTGTCAAACTCCTGGGGTTCTTCATAGGCTGGATCTGAGCCTCAAGACATCCCACCACCTTGCCCCCCACAACACCCATCTCTCAGTGGGGCTCTGTATGCTGGAATTTGGCAGCTTAAATTCCCAGCCCCTTTAGGACCCTCCCAGGCTGGATGCTACAGCTCCCTGGGCCTGCCCAAAGGTATAGCACTAGCCTTACCAGCAAGATGTCAAGGTATTTGATCCTATTTCTAGCTGGGTTTTGGAAGCTGCCCAGCTTTGAGTTCACTGTGAACTTTTGAGGGCAGGGCGGAAGGGCAGTGGAGAGAGCTGCAAGAACAAATGAAAAGTGAGAGCTCTAGTGTTTGGGCATCAGGCACTCTCCATGAAACTGTAGACATTTTCCATGGAGCAATTCTGCATTAATTGCTAGGGAGGAGACTGAGGAATCTGAGTCTCCTGAAACGCATCCAGTTTTTAAAACTCCTAACTCAAGTCTGAATGAGTGACGGTATTTTTATTAGTGACTTGTATTTCTTTGCAAGACCAACCCCCCCCACCGAATTTGCAGTTCAGATGAGCAGAGGATGCATTTCTGTACTGATCTCAGCAAAGAACAGCCCAATGCCCCCTAGTGATCTGGCAGGGAAATGTAACGAGACCTTTATGAAGAATACCTATGGCAGGGACACGACTCAAGCTCTGCAAAACCCCCAAAACATTCTGATTTCAGCAAACTACTCTTTCCTTTGTGCCCACGTGATTTCCCCATCCTGTAGTCTTTGTTTCCATTGGAGAGGGATGTGCTGAGACACCAAGCTAGTGAACAGCAGGTTGGAAAGCAAGTAGGGCTGAAGAAGTCAGGTATGTCTCTTTTGGAGAAACTGCCATGATGAGCTGTCTTTAAATATTTGCCTACATGTGAAGTAGGTCCCTTCCCCAAGAATGCACAGCCGGGGTCTTGGGTAGCGCAAACACTCCTGGCCAAGGGCACCGATGGACAGAGGTCAGCTAGCACCGCTGAAGGGGCTAAATACAGTGTAAGAAGTGTGTGCACGTATACAGGACCACACCAATCCTGTGTATACAAGCAACACTAGCACAGTCCAGATTTTGTCCCCCCATCCGGTACCCATAGGGCCCCCTCACACAGTGTCTGAGCACTTTGTGATCTCTTTAACGTGCATTTCCACACAATACCCCGTAGGAAGAGCTGTTCCCATTTTGCAGAGACACAGCAGCTGGCCCAAGGCTGTCTGAAGGGTCTGTAGCAGAGCAGAAATTTGGATACAGGTCTCTTAACCTAGGTTAAGCCCTGGACCACCCTTCCTCCCTCAGCATCTCACCATGTGAGGTGTGGCTCATGAAACGGTTGCTTCAGTGAAGCATCTGGCAGTGAATATTGCCCTCGAGAGCCAACTCTGGTCTCTTGCCCCACAATGTCTCCTGACTACTTCTCAACCCACGATTGCCTTCTACCATGATTTAAAGGCAGGGTCTGCAGCAACAAGGCACAGGCTTGCCCCCCTACCACACAAGTATTTTCATTAGATGGCAGCAATAGAAGGCTGTTATCTTCCATGCGGCCCACCCTCCAGAGAGCAATGCTTTACAAGCATATTCCAATACAATGTGATGCTGTTATACATGGCCGTAGTGCTTGCAAGGACCAGAAGATTATTGTGATGTCCTTGGTATGTCTCAATTATCCTGTGATCTCCATCTTGAGGTCTGTCTCTCTCTCCTGAATGGCAAGTCCCGTCTGGCCTCAAAAATCTCTATGCCTAATAGAAGATGTGCCAGTGTATGAGGAAAAACCTAGCTAACACCAGATGCCTACAATGCGGGACAGTTTTGTTTCTTTAGTATTGCAGGGCGACTGGGGAAAGTAGAGGATGGATATCAGGCAGAGATTTCAAAGCCTCTTAAGACATAGGGACACTCAGTTTCCATTAAAAAGGAATAGCAAATGGGTCTCAGCCATGAACGATATCAGCCTTAACGCTTTGCCCTTTTCTCTGGGGTAGGCAGCTTTGTTAGGTGCAGAAGAAGGAGCTTTGTGTCCAGGGAAGGCCGCTCACTTGAGCCGTGTGTGGGATCCAGCTTGCAGAGCCTGTGCTTGCACTTCTCTGTCTCTTGCCTATAGGGCTGCATCAGAAGCCAAATCTGCTTGTGCTGCTGCTCGGATCCAGTCGACACTCCAGCATCAGCTAAGCAACAGATGAAGAAGCCAGACCCTCGGTGCCTAACTCACAGAAGATTGTATTGCTGCTGTCCACGAGGGATCCAGATGCTGCTGTCTAGAGCAGAAGCAGCCTTGTGCCCCTTCTCTGATTGTTGGAGTTCAGCTCTGTCTGTCCAGCGCTTGAGTCTCAATGGATGTCCTATGTAGCAGGGTGGAGCAGGCATTCAATCCTGCCCGTCCCTTGACTACATTTTGCACCTGCTGTGAATGCAATAGAGAACCACTGCCCTGCTGGGTGGTTAGTAGTATGCCTGAGGCTGGATGGTGCTGAGCACCCTGCAGAGTGCAGACCTTATACTCCATGGCATGCCCACAGTGAGTCTCTGTTGCTGTTGCAGGGAGGGTCCTATGCATGCCCTTGTATACATTGAACATGGACATGGAGGAGTGAAGCTCCCTGGTGGTGTCCCCCATGAGGGTAGCATGGGGATCCCCCCGGCAGCATTTGCTCCTGCATTTCTAGGTTCGGTGCCCCTGGCCGTGCTGCAGACAGACATGCTCCCAGAGAGCTCAGACCCTTATTTAGACCAGGATGACTGAGCGCTGAGGACGCAGAGTCCTATGGCACGGCTCTAACCACAGAAACCAAGTGATCTGTTTAACTTGGCACATGTGCAACCTAAATGGAAAAAGAAGATGGGAGGAGTGCGGGGGGAGAAACAACCTACAGCAAAACCACAGTCATTTACGCATCTGAACTAGAAAGCATGACTCTTCTCAAATTGCTGGGACTTTTAAAATATTCTTTGCTGGTTGCTGTCAGGCATCTTACTTGCAACGTGCCTGATTGGCAGGCGACATCGGACCAGGCATGGCTAAGTCTCCTTGCCCTAATCCTTCCTTATAGGGTGGGCCCTGGGCATAGCACAGAGACTCTGCTCTGTTCCTAGAGGCTCAGGAGCTTGCAGAGGTTTGAATTAGGAACATGGGACCTGCCAGATGGGGCAGACCTGGCCTGTGAGGTCCCGTTGCCTATGTGACATGTCCAGACACCCACATGGCTGGAGAAGAAGGAAATCCCAATGGAGACAGACCCAGGATGATCTATTCCCCATGAGAAATGACATCTTGGCTCGATGGGTCAAGATGCACATAACACTTGTTGCTATCTAGTGATACTGCATCGAGGCAGTTGTTGCATCTGCTGCTCTTGTAATGATGCAAATGAAACAGATCCCTTTTAGCTTCAACTCTCTTTCCTTCTGGGTGAAAGTTTCAGACATTTAGCTCACTTGTCTGCCTGATCCTGCAGCACTACACAGTAGGGACATCATAAGACGTGATGTCGTCTCCTCCTCCACTTTAATGCAGGTAGAAGGTAGGTCTGTCTGTAGCCTTGTGGCTAGAAACTGGCTTAACCCCAGAGGTGTGAGGTTTAGTGTGTTTTCCAGAACCTGTCTTTGGTTACCACTTTGTATAATCCTTATCTTTTATCCAGTCCCTCTCTCTGAATTTGCTTCAGGTCCTGGCACCAGTGATTTCATGACATCATGAGCTTTGCAGACTAACTACACCCCATCGTTAAAAACCATGGCCTGGTACCACTTCCGAATTTGTCCCTTTAAACCTCCCTGATTGTCCCTTTCTCCTTGTGCAATGAGATGAGGGGAGCCGACGCTGCTCTGTCTACCTCCCATAGACCTGTCATTGCCTTATTCTTCTCTCACTCATTTTCTTTCTGGAGTAAATGTCATTTAAAACAAATCTCTTGTCCTTTGTAGTAGCAAAGAAAACCACCTGCTTTGGGTCAAAGGCATATCCATGCGGGTGTCTATACTTACTCCCTTTGCCTGAAGAAGGGTAATTGCACCTGAAAAGCTTGCTAAGAACTTTTTTCCAACTACTCCAATAGTCTAATAACAGATATCACATCTACTCAAAGAAGTTTGCCTGCCTATGTCCTTAGACCAACATGGCTACAACCAAAACCCCAGTATACTTAGTGACTGCAACTTGTGTAGACATACCTAAATGATCTATAGACTAACTCAGTGGCTCCCAACCTCAAGACACTCAAGACACTCCTTGGAAAATGTCAGCTCTTAGCTTTTTGCTCTTTTTTAAAAGAAAAAGACATTTTGGATGTTTTAGAAGGTAATGAAGTGATTTTTCTGTTGCAAAGACCTCAGAAAGCCCACAGCAGATCAGAACGGGTTGGATGCTGTGCACTCCTATTTGAAATCTCTGGATTTGCCTTGTGAATCACGTGTAGGTGTTTGCACACCTAACAGTACTAACATTGTGTGGCACCCTTAAAAAGGATCTCATGGCACCCTGGTTGATAGTTGCTGGATTAGCTAGCACAGGTCCTGATAACTGTTTAGCCCACGGTAGTAAAGGCTCAACACAGAGCTGAGCATGTGAGTTTTTACTTTGCTGCTTGGCTGCAGTTTGTACTGAATGCTATACAGCTGTGCTTCTACTGCTTGCAGTGCCCGCATTAGCTTGTTTAAGACTCAATTAGGTACTTTTATGGGAGCTGAAGTCACATTGGTAACTTTGGATGTGGATGATGAGGGAATTCCTGCAGAGCAGCTTAGCCCAGAGCTTACTCGGTGTTAAGGAGCAGACAGACAACCAGTTTTCCCAAGCTGGCTGCTATCAGTGGATGCTATTATAATAGTGCCTGGCTTCTGGGTGCTGGAGTAGCTGTTCGGTATGGAGCAAAATGAAAATAGCTAGCGGTGCAGACATAATACGCTGGTTGCTCCTCATGTTCTGAGGATGAGCTTTACCTGGAAGCAGTGATTTGTGTTGGTATAAAGCTGTGTATTCGTGTGTCCTCTCCACTTTGGCTATGAAGAATATGACATCCACACAGTCATCCTGCAGTGACGCAACCTGAAACAGGAGCGCGGGCTGCCTTGTTCTTCTTTTGAAGGTGTTAACTCTGAACACTAGTGATGACATTTACAATTGCAAGCTATTTCACTGGTTATTTCTTGACAGAACCATCCCATGGCATGCTTTTCCAGGGCAGACGGCCATAATACTAGAATGGGATGTGGAAAAAAAAAAAACCCTACCAGTCATTTTTATGAAGCAGCTTAAGCAAGATTATTCCTTCTATCACACATTGATAGTCATCTATCACACATTTGGGCAGTCACCTTGCTGGGGTCACCTGGCCCCAGCTGTCTTTTCTGCCTGGTCCAGGGGGCTGGACCTGATGATCTTCTGAGGTCCCTTCCAGCCTCGCTATCTATGAATCTCCAGTCCCTTGCTTTTCTCAGCTTGATTTTATACGTCCTAACTGATGTGGCTTCCAGCCTGAACTTCCCTTTTCTTAATACAATTTCATTTCTCCCAATGGTGCCCAGTCGCTGAAATTAAAATGGGGAGGGGGCAATGACAAACGCATGCTAAAAGAGGGAAAGCAAAGAGCGGAGGAGCAGTTGCCAACAGGCGTTGAGAAGATGTTGGAGGAGAGGGTTTGAGCTGCGGCTGTTCTGTGTATATGCTGCGTCCTGGGGAGACAGGCTGGATGTCAATGTGGCCCTTGCAAGGTGGACAGAGCCACGAGGAGCAGAACTGGAAAACAGTGGGTCTGTAACGGGGGGCAGAGCCTGGCCAACTGGTTCCTGCTGCTCATGAGCCTCCCTAGCCCAAGCAGATGCCCCTTCTGGGTGGAAAAGACTTCCCAAACCCACCTTGCCTAACTTCTACATGGAGGGCAATTGGCACAGAGCCCCTGACATGTTCGTACCGGAGGTGGCATGTAGAGATGAGACCTCCCCAGCGCCAGGAGTTGTACAACCACATCAGAGCTGCTTTTGCTCCAGAGATCATGTGTAGGGCCCTAGCAGGGCATCCCTCATGATTGCTGACAATGTCCTTGTCCCTGTAGCTTAGGAGAAATTCTAATTTGCTGTCTAGGCGAGGTGAATGTGAAGTAGCTGTGGGACCTGGTTAGAGTGTCAATAGGAGACAGATGTTTAGGCAGTGCTGAAAATCCCACTAAGCACCTTCCAATGTTTTTAGGCACCTCCAGGCCTTTCAACATCTGGATGTCTGGTGCATTAAAAGAATAGGCAGTACAAAGTTCTTTGGGTAAATCTGATATCTTTTATTAGACCGAGGGTGAATAGATATGGAGTTTATCTTATCGTCCCTTCCAGCCTTAGAGCTTTCTGAATTCAGTGTTGGTGCCTGGTCAAGAGGATTTTTGGTAATTATAATTAATACCTGGCGTGTACGCAGTGCTTCATTAGTAGATATCAAAACATTTTACACAGGAAGTTGAGATCAGTTGACACGCAGGGAAACTGAGGCATGGGAAAGGGAAGTGTCTCATACTAGTTACCCACCAGAGCAGGGGCAGAGGCAGGAAGAGACTTCAGGTCTCCTGTCCCCTCAGTTTATCACTCTTCTTATTCAGCTAGACTGTCTCCAGTGAAGAACAAGGGCCTTCTGGCTTTCTCCCTGCATCCATTTGCACTATCAAGGTGTAACGATGCGTGGAGAACTTCCCACAGGTCAGTCCAGTCGGTAACCCAAGTCTCTGACCCGTCCCCGTTCGGGAAACCAGGCTGGAGATCTCACAAGAGCAGTGATTCTGAGATGCCCACGGCAGCAGGGAGACGAGAAGGTCTGTACTTTCCTGACGTGGATGTTTCTTGCCTCTCTGGAAAAGGGCTTTTTTTCGCAGGGATGTGACACTTCAGGCTGTTGCGATTTCTGTCTGGTTGAGTCCGACACTAGGTGGAGCAGTGATCCTAGACATGAGAACCGAATGCCTCCTGGGTTTTGTTACGTTTCCCCGCCACCCTTTCCCCAGCGCAGAACCCACTGAAAGGTTAAAGCTAATGACTCCTGTTCATAACACAGAGTAATGGGCTGCATGGGGCATTCAGCTGGGGAAGAGACACTCCTGCAGTGACTTCTGTGATCAACAGGGCTACGTCGGGCATGGATTTAGCTGATTGGGTTTAGAGCATGTCTGCATTGCTTTGCATCCCCTCCGGTCTTGGGCTGGGGTGCTTTTAAGGGGTGACCCCTTATATGCACCACAACTGCTCTGGAGAGCCCCCCTGCAGCTGCTCAAGAGGGCTCTGTGGTTAGGAAAGGCTGCAAGAGGGGTCCCAGGAATGGCGTTTCCAGGTTTGGCACGTGCTAGTGGGAGCAGTGGTCATACTCTATAGCATCCCTCCCTGTGAAGATGTGGGGTAGACCTGGGCTTAGAAACCAGCCCATTCCTTTGGGATGTGTTTGTGCTTAGCTCATGGCTCCCACAATGCTACCCTGGGACATCACAAATTTCCCAGCACGTAGTCCGACGTCACTGTGTTTTAGGTCCGGTTCCTTAATAATGAGACTTTAAAAAAAGACTAGAGGAAGATGACGGACAGACAGGATGGGCGTTAGATTTTCCCCAAGCAGAATGAGCATCTAAAATGCCCCATGAGAGGGTCGCAGCTGGGATGGGGGGCAGCGATGAGTTAGGAGCCGGTCTAGAGAGGCCACCGAATGACAGATAAAACGTCTGCATCAATGCTCTGCTACTTTGCAGAGCAGGAAACGGGCTGTTTTGCCTGGAAAGGGAGCTCTGCCTGGCTGCTAGCTGGAGTGGAAGGGGAGTGAGGCTGGCCATTGATTGACGAGAGATTCCTCAGAAGCAGCAGTGGCCGCTTTGGCACAAGGCAGGGATTAGGCTGTCTTCCAGCAGGCCGGCTTGCTCTCGGATGTGGCCTGGCCCAAGGGCCGGCGAGTTCGGAGATCAACTGGCTGAGCTCCACGCATCAGGGGCCGAAGCTTGTCAAGGAAGAAGGATCAGGAGCCAGGTCATTTCCTCATTGCCTTTAACATGTGCATTTCTCCCACTCTGCACAATGAAGAGGTCAAAGGCAGGGGATTAAAGTGCAAACGCCAAGGGCTGGGAAGCTCAGGGAGGGCCGTGCGCATGCCCTGCTGCATAATCTCAGGCTGCCTGGTAGCTTGTGAGCATGTAGCTCATCTGCCACTGCATTGTCCTGCGTGGGATCATGCTTTTGGGTGGGTCAGTCCTGGGTGGGAGGTGCCTGGCAGTCTGCATAGCATTCATCAGTCACCAGAGCGCCTTTCGATGGCTTCATTCATCCAGTTTCCAAAGCGCTTGTCAAGCGGACAGGCAGACAATAGCCAGAGCTTGCGGCCTGTTCAGAGGCTCCATGCTCAGGGGCCAGGACCAAAGCCCACTGAAGTCAGGAGAGAGGCAGACAGTGTTGTGACAGCTGTGCAGACAGGGCATGAAGAGCTAACGCCAGTGCATTGTCATATGGATTGATTGTGTTGCTCTGCGGTTGAATTTAGGGGCCCGTGAGCAGGTGATGGCAAAGCAAGTTAGGGAAAATGGCTTTGCATTTACCAAGGGGGAAGATCACACACACGAGCAGTTTCTATGGAGCGTGGTAACATGCTCTGGAAAGCCAGGGCTCTGTCATGAGACATGCTGCCCTAATTTGTCATAAAATAAAGGGCCCTGTCCCACAGAGCTGAGACTCACCAAGGAAATGAAAGATAATGCAAATGGGACATAAAGGTATGGAGAGAGCTGATCTTTGCAGGGTAAGGGTCACCCCAGGATGCTCCTGATCACCCTGGGGCCCTGAGCAGTACCAAACAAACTGCTTTCTTCTTAGTGCTGCCCCCAAACACCCGCTTTTCCATCCTGCCTCCACCGGTGGGAAGACAGACGTCTCTGAGAGGTGTAGACAGCCCTTTGCAGGCGCTATAGCAAGCAGTGAGGAGGGTGCAGTGCGCCCACTTGCACCCAGTGTCTCTTCACTCTACTTTGTGGAGCCGCAGAGCCAGGGGTAAGTGATTCACACCATGCTTTCCTGCTTCCTTACGGATATCGTGCCCTACAAATACATGGCTGGCCTGAGTGTAACCTCTCAAGGTCTCTCAAGGATGGTCCTGCTTGGAGCAGGGGGTTGGAGTAGATGAGACCCCCTGAGGTCCCTTCCCACCCTCATTGTCTACGATTCTCCCACTGCCCCATGTCCTCGGGCAGGGTCAAATTCATACCTGGATCGTTCCTCATGGGTGTTTGTCCAATCACTTCTGAAAAGCTGCCAGAAGGCAGGGAGACTAACTGGTTCAGGGGGTCATGAGCTTTTGTAGGCAATAACCTAATTATGGGAGTGGACCCAGGCTTCTCTGAACCAGTTAGCCTCTACCCCCCAGTCCTACCTTCTGCCGAGTTTCAGGCTTGCACAGCTAAGCCCCCACGAAGGCAATTCCATGAGCTCCCTAGACAGCCTTGTCCAGTGTTTCACCACCCAAACAGTTAGGAAGTTTTACCCAATACCCAAAGTAAGTCTTCCTAGGTGCAAATTGAGCTGCTCTTCTTCTCATCCATCTTCTGCAGGCATGGAGAGCAGTCGAGAACAAGGTCTTGCCCCTTCACTAAGGGTCACAGCAATTGCTGTATTTGGGGTCGGGAAGGAATTTTCCCAGGGTCAAATAGGAATGGACTGTGGGGGCTTTTGCCTTCCTCCCTAGCCAGGGCTGTGGCCCTCTACTTGGGATCTCTTGAGCGTATATGAATAACCATTTGTAGAAGCAGGATGTTGGCTACCGTGCTTCCCCTGCTTTACCTAAGGCAGGTTAGCATGTTACTTCTTGTGTTGTAGGATTGACAATAGTTTTCCAAAGAGTTTAGATGACGGATTGTATGGGATGGTTTAGATAGGGGTCTAGTCCAGAGGGGTTGGACTAGATGACCTCTGGAAGTCCCTTCCAGCTCTACTTCTCTAAGATTCAGCGATTGCTGTGCTCTTTATAACAATCTCTGGAAAACTGTTATTGTACTCCCCCTCTTCTGAGTTTTCTCTTTCCTAGCTGGAATAAATCCAGTCCTTTCAACCTTTCTTCACACTTTGAGTTCGCTCTGCACTTTATCTGCATCAGCGGTCCTCAACTTTCCTTGGCTCACGGGCAATAATATTGGGCAAGTCACGTACTGCAGGCAGTGTCTTGCTTTCCTCTTTTTGACAACTTCATTTTTAACTTTTTTGTTTCTGGTGGCTGTTAGCATCCCTGGAGGATCTTCCAGGCAACATCTTGGGCTGGGGCTGACTGGGCTGAGGACCATGGCTCTACATCTTCCTCAAAGTGTGGTGCCCAAAACTGGACACAGTGCTCCAGAAGAGGTCTCATCAGCCTTCTTCTTTAGCAGACATGTGGCTTTCACAGCCAGGTGCTTTGGGCTGCCAGGTCACCCTTGAACATGGGTGGGAGGACACTTGTTAGCAATGTCTTATGGTCTCTATTTGGTTACTGCTGTGGTTTGGGTTTTCATGTCCTACCTGTGTATAAAGGCTGGTTGTGCATTGCCTTTGGCTAATCATCAGTCACCGATTCAGCCAGGGCCAAACACAATGTAGTGGTGGAAACCAGGAGGATAAAGTGTAGTCCTAGAAATGAGGGGTTTGCTATGGCTGATGGAGACTATTCTTCTCACTTACGTGAAGCCACTGCTATGACCAGGAGCTGTATACTGGGCTGCTGAGGATGTTTGGATGACAACGAGCTGGTCAGGACCCTGGTCTCACTCTGCACCGGTCCCCAATTATTAAAGGGTGCTCTATATGACTGATAAACTTTATCACTATATTTGTTTTTTACTATGTCAATTGTGGACCTATGCACAACATTTTATAGGTTTATGATCTGATTTATCACCATGTTTGTATTTGATGACGTTAATTTTAGGAGTTGGAAGAATGCTTTTATAATGGTTTGCTCCATTTTATTGTTATGTTTGTATTGCTGTTATTTTTGCTTAAATGTATATTATGGTTTTATGTCTGTTTTGTTGTTTTTAGGAGTAGGGCTTTTAGCCAGAATCCTTAATAATAATAATAATAATAATAATAATAACAAAACAACAACAACCACCACAATAATAATAATAATAATAATAATTAAAAAATGAATTAAAAGGTGCTCTAATTCAATGACTCCCAGGCACATGACCACCCCAGCATCACTGCACAACTTTTCCATCCGCAGGTTGGTCTTTGAATCCTGCAACTTAGCACCAAGGACCCATCACCAGCCAAGCACAGTTTATTCACCAGTGTTGAGTTGAGACCATAAAATGAATATGAGCCACCAGTGTGATGCTACAGTTAGCAGAGCAAACAATATGCTGGCATGCATCAATCGATGCATCTCCAGCAAAACTAAGGAAGTTATTCTCCCGTTCTCCTCGGCATCGGTGAGGCCGCAGCTGGAGTACTGCGTCCAGGTATGGGCACCGCACTTCAAGAAGGATGTGGAGAAGCTTGAGAGAGTACAGAGAAGAGCCACTCATATGATTAGAGGCCTGAAGAGCAAGCCATATGAGGAAAGGCTGACAGATATGGGACTGTTCATCCTAGAAAAGAGAAGATTTCAGGGGGATTTGGTGACACCTTACAACATTATCAGCGGAGAGCATCAGGGGCTAGGAGAGCAACTATTCACCAAAGCTCCCCAGGGGAAAACTGGGAGCAATGGTCATAAACTCCTAGAAGAAGGTTTCAGACTGGATATAAGGAAAAACTTTTTCGTGGTTCTAGTGACCAGACTGTGGAACAGACTCCCAGTGGAGGTGATGCAAGCACCTACCTGGAGATCTTCAAAAGGAGACTGGACGCATACCTTATTTGATCCCAACAGTCTTTCCTGCCCAGAGCAGGGGGTGGGCTGGACCCGATGATCTCATGAGGTCCCTTCCAGCCCTAAATTTCTGAGAATCTGTGAGAGGAATGATCATCATCCATGTCTCTCTCAGATCCCTCTTGTTAACCCATCCCCGAATCAGATTTGCCTCAGGACAGCTCTTCTGTTTGGGACTTGGCATGGGTGTCTGGACCTAACGGTGCAATTTTCAACCCAGCCAACGTGCGCCATTCAAGAAAGGTCTAGTGGAATAATACATCTGTCACGTTGTTTTGTCAACCAAGGGTGCTTCTACACACCATGGGTTTTAATTCTCATTACATTGAATAGGTTTATAAACTTAAACTTGTTTATTTTGGAGCGTCACATCTGTGTTTACATGCACAAGGTTTTCAGAGAAATTAAGCCGGTTCTCTGGCCGGTGCTGCAGGAGACCAGAACAGGCTAGTGCTGCCCCCTGGCCTGTACCCCCCCACCCACCTCATGGCCATGCCCTGCCATGCAGCTGTGGAAGCAGGGAGCTGGCAAACCACACAAGAAAAAAAAAAAGTGGAAGCAATTCAAAAGCGAAAGCTATTCCAAGTGGTGCACTACAAAAAAAGTCGCAGCACCATCTGGTGGACAAAGAGGCTCATTACACATCTTTGAGTGCTTTTGTGCTTGCATGCAATGAATCCATGGATGCAACACTAATTTTCAGTAAGCCGAATTAAACTACATCTGAGGAGTTTTAGTTTAATGCACAGGAAAGACTTTTAAAGCACTGGGAAATCCCGGTTGGTGAAAACAGACATCCAGGTGCAGTGCACAAAAGGGCAAAAATCGTGGCATGTACATGAGCACCAAGCCAATAGCTCATTCGGGCACCGCAGGGGGATCTGGGCATTGCGCTGCCTGCATTCTGCTCCTGGCTCTGGCATTGACTCAGCAAAGGCTATTTAAGCTTGGTTGCCCTCAGGTTTTTGAGAAGTTTGTCTGACATTTTCCAAGTGATGGGTGATCCTCTGATTGAGATGGATCATCTTCTCTTCTGTAGCATATAAATACAAGATTTTCAGGCTTTCTCATCAACTGTTGCCTTCCAAGTGTTCTTTTTTAATGAGCACACTCTTTCCTTTCACCATTCAGTTGGGTTCATCTTTTCCCAGAGTGTCTTGGAGATGACTCCTGAAAGAGTTAAGGATGTATGTTTCTGTTATACTCCTTAACCCTTAGTTGTGGATGATGATGATTTGGTGTCTGCTATATTGTGACAGATGCCTATTAAACTGCCTAGTTTTATCTTGGTACTTTGCACTTTTCCTCTATGATATTTTGTTTCATGCTTAAGACCTGGACAGATGATACATTTACACAGGTGTAACTAACTCTGGCTTTGTACATCAGTGTAAATGACTCAAGGGTTGGAGCTGACAAATCCTGGGGAATCGGCATGCAGGAAGTAGCCATTACAGTGCCTCATCATTACGTGTTGGGGAAGGACATAATAGTCTGTTTTACAATGGGCAAATGGCTACCCTGGGCTAAACTGTGGACAGATGCCATGTGCAAATAGCTCAAAATGGTAGAGGGCATCTCTGCACCATGTTTAAGTTGCACTGACTTTTGCTTCAGGGGAAGAGGGCAAGCTCAGGCTCTTACCATTCGGGCAGGCTTACCGATAGCAGCCCAGCACATCTGGGCTTGGAGAAGCCTCATTGTGATTGGTGGAACACTACCACCAATCAGGTGATTGGTGGGGAGGGGCTTGCCCCACCCCTACCTGGGGTGAAGCAGAGAACCAGGATCTAGTTAAAGCCTGCACCTTGCTTCAAGCTGATTGGTCCATTTGCAATCTGGGGGTGGAGCCTCTGGAGGGGATAAAAGAGTGGTGTGCCCAGCACACAGGCGGCTGCATCGAGGGATGAAGAAGAGGACCGGGCAAAAGAAGAGCTGGCCAGCGGGGGTGGAGCTGTTGCCCCAAAGCCCCTAAAGACTCTCCTCACTGGACGGGAGCAGCAAGCAGCTGCAACCTGCAGCCCAGAAGTGTTGTGTCAGTGCACGGATTGGTGCAGAGGGTGAGACCCTGGGAGCTGCCCATGACAGCCTGGGTCTGCAACCCCTGGTGTGCAGCCAGGGACATAGTGCATGGGCTGGCGCACAGAGCCAGACCCTGAGAGCCACACGAGGCATCTTGGGCCTGCATCCCCAGTCAGTGCACAGGATGGTGCACAGAGCCGGGACTCTGGGAGCTGCCCAAGGTAGCTCGGGTCCTCAATACCTGGCAAGTGGCCAGGACGAGGTGCCAATGGCATGGCACAAAGCGATTTGGGAGGGAGCAGGACTCCTGAGAGCTGCTCGGAGTGACTCGGGTCTACAGCCAATGGCAGACTATTATGCCCTTCCCCAACATGTAATGATGAGGCACTGTAACGGATACTGCCTGCTACCCATCTGTTGCTTATCCATTCTTGATTTGTGCTTACCTGTACTGGTTTACTACTTACCTGGTCTTGATTTGTGCTTCCCTGTACTTTGCTTCTGTGTCCCACTCTCTAGTCAACTGAGCACAGATTTGTGGGTGCTGATACCAGTTTAAATCAATCAGCCAAGCATTTGCCTAAAGCAGGGCTATCCAACTGGTGGTTCAGGGGCTGCATTCAGCCTGTGAAGGATTAATGGGTGGCCACTGGGCTCTTACCCTATCCACTGCTCCCCTATTGCTCTAGCAACTCCCGCTGCTGGGGGTCTCTAGACTGCCCCTTCTTCCCTCGGCTTTCGTTTCCCACCGTCAGAAGCAGCCCATGGCCCTGGACAGCCCGTGGAGCCGTGCAGCGAGGAAGCTGAGATCAGGGCTCCTCTTGATTATAGATGGGGCTTGGTCTGTCCCTTGTCCGGAGAGAGGTAGTTTGCTATGTTAGTCTGAACTTGATATGCACCTTTATAGACTAAGCTTCTCTCTCTCTCAAAGAAGCTTTCGTGCTCTCTCTCTGGATTGTATAAAATGGCTTAGATAGGGGTCTAGTCCAGGGGGCTGGACTAGATGACCACTGGAGGTACCTTCCAGCCCTACTTCTCTATGATTGCTGTGCTCTTTATAACAACCCCTACCATATAGCTGGGGGTGGGCATAGGACAAGGGTCTGTGGCTTGCACTAGTGCAGCAGTGTGTGTGGCTCCCTGGTCACTAAGCAGTCAGACATCCTTGGCCCAGGCCATGCTGAGGCCTCCTTGTGTTACTGCAGTACAGATACTGTTTGTGTCTTCCCTCTAAATGTCGAACCCATTGTTTGGGGCATGACCCTCCTCTCCTCATCACAGCCACGGGTGCATTTTCAGCCATAGTAATCATACCGCTGATGTCTGCTGTTTTTCATAACGGAGGCAAATCCACATAAGCAGTTTCCAGGTCCTCGGTGGACTTTGCATAGGAGTGTTTGGAGAGGAGAGTGTCCTTTGGTGTGTCTTCCCGAGAAGCATGGTCCTTCCCACCCATTTCCACTGTGTGCGCTAACCCCAGAAATGAAGCATATAGGAGCTGCCTTTGGACCGCTCCATGGCACTGCTCTCAAGCACACCTGAGACATAATGAAAAGAAACAGCAGAGGATACCCTAGGTACAGCTTCATGCCTGGGCTTGGTCATGGGGCACAGGAGGTGGTAGGCAGGGTTTGCACCTTGACCACTTGCTTTGGAGTAGCAGGGGAGCAGTATCGATGTACACCTTGCACGGTCAGAGGAAGGGGCGAGGGGTGAGAGCTTCTGGCTCTTACTTCTCCTCTGCTGCTGTCTCCCAGCATGACCTTGGCCGTGAACTTTGACTGGAGATGAGCTTCAACTTAATCTAAGGACCAAGCATCCCCTTCAAAACTCTGGGACACGAGAGGCTGGTATCAGAATATGGATCTGAATTAGCAGCTTCTCCATGAAGCAGGTGCTGGATGGATCCAAATCCTCTTTTAGCTGATTCTGGTAAAGCCCTTTATCCACCAGTAGCTCCACTTCAGTAAAGGACTTCAGGCTTGTCTCTAGGGTTCAGCTCACCCACCTGTTAAGCAGGTACAACAGTCCTTGACTTTCCAGCCATGTCTTGGATCAATTCATTCATGGAAGTACAGCACTTTAATCTTCTTCTCCTAGGATCTCCAGCTATCCCAACCCATTTTTGGAAGCGGAGCAAATGCTGGCTATCAACACTTCCCACCCAACTTGGCTTTGCCCATTACATTTTTCGGACCATGTGATGTCAGGCATGTACATGCTCCGACTTCCCCCGCCTCCGCACTGTTCGGCACAGGCCTACACACCCCAGCTGGTTCAGCCCTTTCTCCTGAAAGCAGAACCGTGCTATTGCAGCAGCGCACAGTAGCCCAAGGGTAAGACATTTCTGAGCTCGCGTTAATTTAGTGCTTCAAAAGTTGTTGTGTGTCTCCAGCGCCGGGAAGGGGGCACAGCGAGCAAGGACCAAATGTGAAATACCTGAGGCTTGAGTCACAACTCAAAGAGGAAACATGCATAAACAAGCAGCCAGCCAGGAAACTCCGTGTCTGAGGTGGACAAAGTTAAAAGTAAGTGGCTTGGTATGTCTGTGTGATAGCAATAAAACCTAAGGTAGCAGTGTTAGCTGATAATCGCAGCACCTCGGGCTGTGTGCAAGCAAAGGGAGGTCAGGTCTAGCTGCTGTTTGGCTGGGAGATTTCCAAGGAACACCCAGAGTGCTGCAGGGACCGATTCTGGTTGTTCACTTATAACCACACCGACAGCTTGCCACCAGATCTCCAAGCCCTTGCCATAGGCGATCAGGTCACACTGCCTCCCCCGCTCTTGCTAGTTCCATAGCAGTACCCAGCAGTGCAGGGGGCAACGTGCTGTTGGGGAGCCACCTCATTGATGAGATGAAAGCTGCTGCTGCTGTGACTATTACTACAGTTGTTGCAAGACTAGTGGTGCCAGAGATTTTCCTCCAGGGATTCCTGCTTCCAACCCAAATTCAGATTCAGCTGATTTCAGCGAAAGCCCGTGTGGGCTGGGGAGCAGAATGCAGGAAATAGGATTGAGGAAAGTGGGGGTCTTTTCTGAACTCTGCTCCTGGATTGCTGGGTGCCTTTGGACAAGTCACTTTCCCTTTCAGTGCCTCAGGTTCCCCATCTGCAAAATGGGGGCAATGGCCCCTGGTATAAAGTCCTGTGAGTCCTATACATAAGAAGATCTATTCATCCCACCCAGGGAGAGTGCACACCAACTGCAGATGCTTCCTCAGCCTGAGGAAGGGTATTTATACCCAAAAGCTTGCTAAGAAGAATTTTTCCAACTATTTGAGTTGCTCTAATAAAAGATATCTGATTTAACCAAAGAACCTTGTCTGTCTATACATAAGAAGACATTACTGCCCATTGCCCTCCTAATTTCCCCCAGAAAACTTAAAAAAACCCAGCTGTGATAGCA
The DNA here is from genome assembly GCF_000455745.1 of Alligator sinensis. Classification (NCBI taxonomy): domain Eukaryota; kingdom Metazoa; phylum Chordata; order Crocodylia; family Alligatoridae; genus Alligator; species Alligator sinensis. Next base: position 557,039 of record NW_005842417.1, read on the forward strand.
ACCCTGCCAGCGGTTGAACAGCAGCCACCTTCCACCCCAGAGGTGGCTGCATTTTGATTGGTAGGAGTGGCGGTTTCTCAGTATGTGAGACTTGTAAAGTGCTTTCTGGGCCTCGATGATGAAAGCTGCCGCATTAAAGCGAGTGTAACAATCAGTGCAGAGGCAGGAAAAGACCAGCACAGGCATTGAAGTGAAGTGACCTCAGAGAAGCAAAAAAAAAGACTCAAGTCACAAGTGGAACTATTAACAAAGAGGACGGACGGCTGGATGGGAACAAGTAATCCTTATTGCTCTGTAAGCCTTCGTGCCTCTTCTGGAAGTGATGGCTGAGTCCAGGAAAGATGGGTTAGAGGTGCCTGCGCTGCAGTTGAATTAGGAGTTAGATATTGAATGCACTTTAATTTTTTTGCCTTGTTGCTCAGTCGCAACTCCACCGCCTGCCCAATTGTTTCAGTAAGAGGGCCCAGCTGGCTGGCAAATAGACGATGAGTGATAGACCCGCTTGGGGTTTGCATTTGGAGCTTGGAATGTCCCTTATCTGGAGATCCGCATTTCCCATTTTTCTTATGCACAGAAGGTGTATTGTCATTGCTCCTCAAATGAGTCAGGAGCGGGGTGGCATGGGAGGGGAAGTGGGGAAATACCCTTATCAGCCTCTCTCTCTCTGCATGCACCTTCCTATCTATAAATCAAGTAGGCTCATAGGGCTCTCTGGTCAAGTATGGGCATTAGGGCTGCTTGGTGCAGCCATCTCAGCTATGTGTGCTCTGGAATGCACCTTATCTGATTTACCTGCTGTATTTTTCTTCGTTTTCCTGCTCTTTAGGCCAGCATTTTCTTTCCCGTGCTCCTCTTCCTGCCACGGTGAATGCAGTGGAAATAGGAGCAGGCTCCTGATCTGCTAAAAATTCAGGGAACAGAACATGTGCTTGGCGCCTTGGCTTCTTAGGCCGCGACCATGATCTCAGATCCTTGTGGATCGCTGATGAAATCAATGTGGCTTCTCCAGGACGTGGGGTCCTGCCTTCATACCTTTGTCTGCAGGATAAGAGAGCCTCTGGAGGATAACAGTCTACCACTGCTGCAGCCGGGAAAGTTGCTCTTTTAGCTCAAGTGCTTTTGGAAGACGGGACCTTCACCCCAAACTGCTAGTGAGCTGCCTACAGAGCCAATCTGCTCCTTTTCCCTTGCAGCCAGTCCGTCTGGGGCATAGTGGGAAGGACGCACAGACTCCGACAAAGGTGCTGACTTACCGGAAATGTTGTTACACAGCATGCTGGGGAAGGGACCCAGCCCTTTCTGCGTGTTTGTACACAGCGGGACCCTGCTCTTCGCGAGGGGGCACCCTCCATGCAAAAGAACAACTGGAGGTAATGAAATTTCCACAGGCAAGAATAACTGGCAGGCAGCAACTTAAATCTCTTCATCCTATGCTGTAGGAATGAAGGAAGGACAAGAAAGCTTGCCCCGGGAGACAAAAATCTGCCCACGCAAACTTGTCCGAATGGGCCCGCCTCGGGATAAATGCAGAACGGGAGTCTCCTGCCTTGGATTTCTTCCGAAAGCCCTCCGTGCAGCCGGGGGAAGCATGTCTGGAATGCAACAAGCCTGTTCTCCCTCTCTTTGTGTAAACTGGTTGGGTCTCCTCTCTTCAGCTCTAAGGGCACATTTTCAGGCTCCTTGCAAAGCAAATTTACTTTTGCAGAGTGCAAGAGCCCGTGCCAAGGAGAGCATGGGTTGACTCGGTGGATATAATTGTTTTTTTGCTGAGGCAATGCACCGTGAACCTCCGCGGGCATCCTGAGGTTCACAGCTGCATGGAATTGGCTGGTGTGGCCAGAAACCACATAGAGGAGGCTCGGAGCCAGCCCCTGAGGGCTGAATGTGCTTTGGCTTGGGGGCTTTCGCCAGCTTATTCCAAGAGGAGGGTCAAACCACCGAAGATGTAAACTAGGCTTGCTTCTGATATGAAGGGACATGAGGCCTTCCATTAGCAAACCTTGAGCACCTTATAGAGGCTGATTTGGTTAAGCCTCACGATGGTAGGGACAACTTCCTTCTCATATTACCCCAGCACCTGAAGGCTTCAGTTGAGGTCAGGGCCGTTATGGTAAGACCTTGCCAAAACACAGCCAGACAATCATGCATACAATCTCAGTCGCTGAGAAGTGGGGAACCGAGGTGAAGAGACATGAGCAAGGTCACAACAGGGCAGTTGCAGAGCCAGGAATTAGATCCTGCCTGCCAATGCCATGTCCTCTTCTCCTTATACTCCTCCCAGAATGGGACAAGCAGGAACCGCGATTCTTCCCCTCCTAAAATCTGGCACTTCCCCAGTGAGCACTTTGTGCTCCCCCTCTTCCTAGTACAGATATTTGGGCTTGGGAAAAGGCCCTCCTCCCTCGCAGCCTGGGATAATGTGCATGACGTGGCCGTCTGCTCTCAATGGCATGAACAGGGTGGTCAAGGTTTATTGCTGGGACTTTCTGCACAGGCTGAAGGAGGAGGAGGAGGAGGAGGTGGTGCTCATTGTGAGTGAGGGAGGAATTCCACATGGAGAAAATAAATGGTGCTTGGGAAATGATTTAAAGAAGGGAAACCCGCTCTTGCAAAGCCTTTGGGCTTAGGCGCCCAGGGGTGGATTAAGGTTAGGTCTGACAAGCCTGTGCAAAAGGCTGAGCACCTCCTGTGTGCAATTCGCCCCTCTGGGAGAGATGGTTTGAGGCCTGGGGGTCACCTAAATTCCCTCAGCAGAGGGTAGCCCTGAAGGCAGCATCTCTTAGGAGGGCATCTCTGCCTCCCAGCGGCACAGGCTCACATCCAAATGTTCAACCAATGAAAGTTGTAACGAGCAGAACCTGATGATGTTCGAGCTAGGCTAGGCTAGGAGTAGGCAAGAGCCTCAGGATGTTCAGAGAGAGTGAGGGCCGCTGTGGGCATGTCTACATGAGACGCTTACTGCGCATTAGCCTAATAACACTGTGGTAGCGCAGCGGGCAAAAACCGTGCTAATAGCCTACTGCACAGTGTTATTAGGCTAACACACACTAAGCATCACCAAAAAACTGTGCGAGTTACTGTGCATTTAGTTAGTACTTTATTAAGCAAATGCTAAACTAAATGCGCAGTATCTAAGGCACATTCATGAACATGTTAATATGCCCTGGGGACAAAAGTTGCACATAAACCAATTTAAGTGATCAGAAACTGGTTTTAAACCTGTAGCAGAACAGAAGCTCAGTGCACATAAACCAGTTTAAAAATGCCTGAAACTGGTTTAAGATAAACCTGGTTGACTGTAGTTTCAGAATTAACTGGTTTGGGTCAAACCGGTTTATGAAACTTCTGTCACACTCCTTTTCCTGATTCAAGTTAAATCAGAGTCCCCCAGCATGCTTTGCAGCCCTTGGCTGGGCTTTGCTGTCTGCTCCAGAGAACAGGACTGGTCCCACCCCTGTGCTCCCTGGCTGGAGCAGTGAGGGTTGGCTGACAAGGAGGTAGTGGGGACAAGCCTGGTAGGGGATGCAGCCCAGTCTGCAAGGAAGGGACTGCCCCCACCCCAGGCAAACCCTGGCTGGGGTCTGGGGGCAGGGACAGGGGTTAAACACCCTTTCCCCTGCCCAAACTTACTGCTGGCTGCAACCCCCAGAGGCACCTGGAAGCAGGAAGAGAAGTGATGAGCAACCCTGCAGAGTCCTGCTGCTGTGAGTCTGGACTGCAAATCCCAGAGATCTCGGGGGCAGCAGGAAGAAGATGTGAACACAGCCAGAGAGCCGTGCTCTAGCCCCCCCCAGCTTCTGGCCCCAGCCAGTGCAGGCATGTGGCTGCATTTCCTGAAATAAAGGTAAATGTCTGTTCACTTGTGTTTCAATTTAATCTCAGCAGTTTAGACTAACCTGCAAAGATGGCATCAATTCAGCGTTGGGCTTTTTGACCGGCCATACCTAGCTCCCCTGTTTATCCACGACACAGGCAGAACATAGCTCCATGCCTTCCCCTCTTCCCGTGCACCTCAGGCCTCACCCAGTGGAGACACTTCCCATGAGCTGAGAGGGCAGTTCGGTTCCTCTGGGGGGTTATTCAGTCCTGAGCCTCCCTGCTGATGCTTAGCCCAGGGTAGGATTTTGCAGTGGGTTCACATGCACTCAAAGCCCCTATGTGGCCCCACCGCTCCTCAGCAAAGTGCTCCTGACTTCAGCTGTATCCCGCAGCAATTACTGGCCAACATTTCCCCTGTGGTAGGGCCTAGGGTAGGTTGGAGGCTGTATAGATGGAGGAGATGACATCCCCTGCCTCGAAGATCCTAAACTTTAACCGGCAGGACACGGCAGAGAAGAGCTGAATGGAAGAGGCAGGGAATAAAAGATACATGTCTTAGCCACTCGGTAACACTGATTACACCTCCTCTGCCTGCTCGTCACCATTTTTTTTTTGCAATGTGTGTGTGTTTTGCAGGCTGAACACATGCATGATAGAGGATCTCCGGTTTAGAACTGCCCATCTCATCCTCGCGTGTGGCAGTGATCTGCGGGCCAGTGGAAATGTCACTGAGACCCTCAAGACCCTCCAGCGGGGGATGGGTTTTCTAAAAGTATAATGAACAATTATAGCATCCCCAAGGAATCTCATTCCCTTGGCAAATTGCTAGCCACAGTCTCCTAGGAGCAAGTTTCTCCCTAACTCAACATATTGCCGGATATTTCTACTGTGCTACAGGGGTGGGGCGGGGAATCGTTCAAGATCCTACTAGTCCAAGACGTTTCTGGGGGTTTGTGTTTTCCGGAGCAGTCCTTGGCATGGCATCGGGCCAGGAGGGTGATAAATGTGTAGTGCGGAAAGGCAGCTTGACACAAACAGCTGAGTTGTCAAATTTTCTCCTCGTGCAGCCATGCACCCTGCTGTGCTCCTGTGCCAAATTCGACTTGACATTTAATTGAAAATCCACGGGCTCTCGTCCTGTCTTGCCTGGCTGCAATCAAGGCGGGGAAAAGCCAGGGCACTCTCTACCCTGGTGAAGGTCTTTCATAGCAAGAATGAACCAGAAGGGCTTATTTCTTCCCCAGTTGCTTAGTAATATAGAGCTATCCACCCAGGAGTGCACATTGCAGCCAGAGGGTTGCCTTCTTAACTGTATTTATTTTTTGGAGGAAAATTCCCCTCCCGCTTAGTGCATGTGGTTGGCACAAGATGGGTCCTTCTCATGTATGGATGACTGCAGAGGGGTAAGTGAGGAGGTCAAGGTTATGAAGGGAATCGGTGGCAGAGCCAGGGATGACTTAAATCTTGCTGTGAGGCTCTAGCTCGCTCTCCATGTCCGCTGCTACCAAACAGAAGTCTTTAAAGTTGCTTAATATTCTCTCTGGTTGTCAGCAGCTGAGGTGACGGCCCCATTTAATGCTCCTCTGTAATGTTGCTCCCTTTGTAGTCTGTGGCTGGTGTACTCTGACCAGAATTTAAAGCCCCTGATGTTAGCAAACAGCTGGCCTGGGGGCTCTCAACCAGTTTTTTGGTGAATTTAAAAACCTTTTTCTTCAATGAGGAGCTCACTGGAAATCCTTGTGCTACCAGGCCTCGGTAGGGGAAAGCACCGGGCTAGGATTCAGGAAACCTGCATGGGATTGGTGTCTTTGCCACTGATGCACTGTACAACCCTGGGCAGCCATTTAATCTCCTTTTAAGTTGTAAACTATGAAAAGCCAGGAGAGGGTGCCGTAGTGGTAAAACCTGGTAATGGTGTTTGGGTACCATCATGCTAAGACTTGGACCTGTGAAGACTTAGACAGACTAAGGAACCTTCCTCCTCGTGAAGACTCTGGGATCAATGGCACAATTTCATCTAAGGAGGGGAGAGGAATTTCTCTGGCTCAAAGAAAACAATGGCCATGTCAAAGGCAATGCGTGCCCCTGCAGTCAGATGAAGCTGGAGCTGAGCCAGCCAAGAAGGCCTCTAACTTGTATGAAACTCTCATCTAATATTTTCCACCACTTCGTGTCCAGAATATTGCTGCCTTGCTCTGTGCGGGGACTCCTTGGGATTTCTGTGAGTGGGGCAATTGGGGGTAGGGTCCGGAGGGCATAGTCTGGCTTATTTCTGCTCCTGATTTATAGATGGGGCTTTTTTAGTTAGTCTATATAAGTTCATATCTACCTTGCCTCTGACTGACTTCAGACTAACGTAGCTAACTACCTCTGTCTGAATGAGTCTGAAGTCAGTTAGAAACCTGGGTAGATATGCACCTTTTATCGAATAAGATGTGTATAGTTGCTGATGAAGGGAACTTGGGTGCACAAAAAACCTGTGCTTGCTCTATAGATCTTCTTTCATTAGTCTATCTGTACCTACCCTGCCTTCTGACTGTCCTTTGTTACAGGGTTCGTGGTCATCTGGGGAGGGGTGGTTAGCTGGATCCCCAGCTGCTGTTAGACTTTCCAGGGACCTGAACGATTGAGACATTTATGTCAGCATAATTGGTATTATATTGGCATAATAAAGGAGTGAGCAGATGATAGAAACCTATAAACTAGGGCAACCCAGCACACCCATCAGAGGATTCCTCCTGCAGGAATCTCTGCCCTGGTCTCAGCTGGGCTGGTTTTGGTGTTGTCTGTCTACATCCACGGTGCAGCAGCCATTTGCTAAAGACAAACTGTGAACTGAAACAGTCCAGAAATTCAGAGCTTGGCCAATTACAAGAAGGTTTTCAAAGGCACATTCCTGAGCTCAGGAAGGATCTTCCCCTCCTCTCTTTGGTTTCCAAGTGCTTTCTCCAAAGCGCGGAGTGAACAGAGTTGTTCAATGGAACAGCTGGCATCATTTTTAAATAGTATCAAAGCAATTTATTTCCCTCTAATTGGCACCGTAGAAGCGGTTGTGTCATTTTAGCCAAAGCTTTCCAAAGCAGGTGCCCAGCATGGAAACTTTCAGTCCAAATGGTTCAACTTTGGCCAAGAAAAAAGGGATTGAAAACAGGAGCTTCTAATGGAAAGAGGTCAGTTAACCTGAGCTATAGGTAGCACTGCCAGCTCTGTCTGTAATTAGAAAACTAATGTATGGTTGGACTAGATGACCTCTGGAAGTCCCAGAGGTACTTCTCTATGGTTCTGTGCTACCATACCAGCCAGGCTTTGCATGGGCCTGACAGTTTGCTGTGCATTTCAGGTTGCAAGACTAGGGCTTCAGACTAAATTCTTCGAGACAGAGGTGTCTTACTCTTTGTCTATAAAGAGCTGGGAAAAACACACTGGCCTTCATACTGCCTAGCCCCTAGAGACTGCTTTTTCCTATAGGGCTCCATGCATTTTCAAAGGAGGTAAGCAGCATGCTATACTCACAATATATGTACTGGATAAAACACTAGAAACTTTTCATTGACATGAAATGCTTTGCTAAATTTGTAACTTTAGACCGTCTACATGCAATCTGTAGAGGGAGACTGCAGTTTGACTAAAAGGCTAGATTATGCATTTGTACAGGATGGTTTGGATAGGGATGATGCTGCCTCAGGCAGGGGGTTGGACCAGGTGACCTGTGGAGGTCCCTTCCAGCCCCACTTCTCTATGATGCTATGACCTGACTTAGCTCCTCCACATTTGTTTGCTCTACTCTTCACCATCTCCTGTCTCCCCATTCAATGCACTCGGGTAACTTTGGTCCCCACTCCAATGCTCCTACCATCATTACATTGTGTTTATCCTAAGCTTGCAGGTAGGGAAACCGAGGCACAGAGGAATGATGTGATTAGCTTGGTGGTTAGTGGCAGAGTCGCTTGCAAAGTTCACTTTGGAGCACTAGCCGCAGGGCTATGCTGCCTCTCAAAGCATGCTCTCGGCAGCCAGGTGGAAGTGTTGGCTTCCCTCTGAGTAGATGCTCTGATAGGCAGGTGGTGAGTCCATTTGAACATGCCCTTGAGACAGACACACCACTAAGATGGATGGGGAATATTTTCCATTCTTAAGGCATCCCTTGATCTCACCTGAATGCTCAGGACTGTGCGCCTTTTTGGCTTTCCTTCTCTCGCATGAGAATCCAGCTGGTATTACTCCCTGACCCTCCTCCTTTGGTGTGTTTTTGAGTAGTCCTCCCAGCCCCACAATCATCTCGCTGACACAGCTTTTCAGCACAGAGAACTCCTGGTTGCTGGCAGCTGCACCCTGTAATGAAGTCTGAGGCAACCTGTTTGCCTGGGCGATGTTTATCAGGCCACTACTATAATCCCTTCATTTTTAGGCCTTTTCTCCCCCTGCCGGGACCGGCAGATTCTCCTGTCCCTTGCGCTAGCGTTACCTTTCGCTTTAAACGAACAGAGCGTGCAAACACGTGTGCAGCGTTGTCTGTGGTGACCAAGGGGTCCTTATTAGCTTGGCTGGAGGAGCCCAGGCATCAGAGGTGACGACAGGCCAACGAGACCCATCATGACCCTACTGTCTAAGCATCTGGACAGGACCAGCCCCAGACCTTCCACACCCTTTATACTGGATTAAACCAGGCAGGGGAAACCCTCAACTGGGGCAAGTGCAAATCCAAATGCGTTAGAGTAGCAGTGTCAAACTTGCAGCGCTTCTCGCGGGCTGGATCCGGACCCACTGGTGGTATGAGCAGAGGGGCATTTCCATTTCAGATTAGCCGGAGGGACCTGCAGGGACTTTCCCAGGTGGTGAGAGCTGAGGAGGAGAAAGCTCTTGCGCCAACAGTTGTGTGATTCTGTGGGTGGAGAGAGATTGGTGCTAAATGAGCAGGAAGTAGAGCGAGATGTACTCAACAAGGTATGCCGAGTTATTCCAGGGAAATGGGTGTAATAACGCTCCCTGCCTCATACCCTTTGTCTTGTCTGTGGAGATGGAAAGCTGTTCAGGCAGAGACCCTCGCTTGCTATGGATCTGTACAGCGCCTAGCACAACAACCTGATCTTGGTTATTACGATAATAAAAGCTTCTCGGGCAAAATGTAGCATCAGTATGAACACAGACACGCGTGTGGGGAAACCAATGGAATAGGAGACCTTGTCCTCTTTGCTTATTCTTTCCTCAGTCATTCACCTTCGAACCTGTTACTGGAACCCTAAAATATCCATGGAGGAGAAACCACAAAAGACATGAATTCACCAGGCCTGATTGGCAAGGCGCGTGGGTCTGTTATAGCCCCTGACCAAGAGCCTGGGGTCTTTTGTTCATACCTTTAGCTCTGCTCGGGTGTATTGGCTAAGATGACAGCCATCACCACCACTAAGGAGAAGCAGCATTTGACGCTGTGTCTTAGCAGTCTTTACCCTTCCCGGGCTTCGGGGTGAGCTGGCTGGCTGCTCATCCAGGATAAGTACAGACAATCAAAAAGCCCAATGCTGAATTGATTCAGTCTTTGCAGGTTAGTCTAAGCTGTAAAGATTGAACCAATAAGCAAATGAACAGACATTCACTTTTGATTCAGGAAATGCAGCCACATGCCTGCAGTGGCTCAAGCCAGGGGCCAGGGGGTGCTACAGCACAGCTTTCTGGCTCATAGCCAGCATGGACTGTGTGTTTGCTTCCTCTTCCTGCTGGCCCCAAGGTCTCTGGGACTTGCAGTCCAGAATCACAGCAGCAGGACTCTGTAGGACTTCTCATCACTTACTCTTCCTGCTTCCAGGTACCTCTGGGATTCGTAGTCCACAGTTGCAGCCAGCACTAAGTAAGCAGGGCAGGGCAGGGCAGCTCCATACTCAGGGGAAGGGAAGTTTAACCCCGCTCCCTGGCCTCAGACTCCAGCAGGGCTTTGCCTTGGTGGGGCAGTGAGCTGGCCAGTGAGTCAGCTCTCACTGCCCCAGCTAGGAAGCAGAGGGGTGGGGCCAACCTTGCTCTCTGGAGCAGACAGCCCAGCCCAGCCCAGGGCTGCAAAGCATGCTGGGATGCTGGGGGACTGTGATTTAACTTGAACCAGGAAGGAGTCTGGGACAGAAGTTTCATAAATCAGTTTGACCTAAATCAGTTAAGTCTGATACTGTTAAGTCTGTCAGTTAAGTCTGATACGGGCTGTTAGGAAGGCCAATGCGGAGATGGAGCTCGGATTAGCGTCCAGGATTAAGGATAACAAAAAGTCCTTTTTCAAATATATTGGGAGGATGAAGAAGGCGCCGGGTAGTGTGGGGCCCCTGCAGGATATGCGAGGCAATCTGGTGGTTGCGTCAGAGGATAAAGCGGATCTCTTTAACCAATTCTTCACCTCCGTTTTCTTGTGCAGGGAACGGGACTTCCCTGCTGTGATAGAAGCCGGACGCGAGGGGATCGCCTTCAGACCTCAGGTTGGGGAGGACCGGGTTAGAGAGCTTCTGGAGGGGCTGGACGCGTTCAAGTCAGCGGGTCCGGATGCTCTCCACCCCAGGGTGCTGAGGGAGCTGGCTGGGGTTATTGCAGGGCCCCTGGCACGGCTCTACGAGCGATCGTGGTGCTTGGGCCAGGTGCCAGACGATTGGAAGGTAGCTAATGTGGTCCCCATCTTCAAAAAAGGGAAAAGGGAGGACCCGGGCAATTATAGGCCCGTCAGTCTTACCTCAATCCTGGGGAAGCTCTTTGAGAAGATCATCAAGGAGCACATTTGTGATGGGCCGGCATCAGAAATGATGCTCAGGGGCAATCAGCATGGATTTATTAGGGGGAGATCATGTCAGACCAACCTGATTGCCTTTTATGATCAGGTCACAAAGGCCATGGATGCAGGTGTCGCGGTGGATGTAGTCTTTCTGGACTTCAGCAAGGCCTTTGACACCGTCTCTCACCCCATCCTAATTAATAAACTAGGCGACTGTGGCATAGATGCCTACACGGTCAGATGGATTGCAGATTGGCTGAAGGGTCGCACTCAGAGGGTGGTGGTGGATGGATCATACTCGACTTGGGGGGAGGTGGGTAGTGGAGTCCCCCAGGGCTCGGTCCTGGGGCCTGCGCTGTTCAATTTCTTCATCAGCGATCTTGATGTTGGGGTGGAAAGCAACCTGTTTAAATTCGCTGATGACACCAAAATTTGGGGGGAGGTGAGCACGCTAGCAGGGAGAGAGAGATTGCAGAAGGATCTGGATAGGTTACAGGGGTGGGCAAACAGGAACAGGATGTGTTTCAATACGGACAAGTGCAGGGTGCTGCACTTGGGTAGTAGGAACCAGCAGCACACTTATACGATGGGGAGCTCCCTACTTGAGAGCACGGAGGCGGAAAGGGATCTTGGTGTCATTATTGACTCCAAGATGAACATGGGCCGACAATGCGAGGTCATGGTTGGCAGGGCTAACCGGACCTTGTCGTGCATCCACAGGTGCATCTCGAGTAGAGCCAGGGAGGTGATCCTCCCCCTCTATGCGACGCTGGTCAGGCCGCAGCTGGAGTATTGTGTCCAGTTCTGTGCGCCCCATTTCAGGAGGGATGTGGACAACATGGAGAGGGTCCAGAGGAGGGCCACCCGCATGATCCGGGGACAACAGGGCAGACCCTACAGTGAGAGACTGCGGGACTTGAACCTATTCAGCCTCCACAAGAGAAGGCTGAGGGGGGACCTGGTGACCGTCTATAAACTCACTAGGGGGAACCAGAAGGGTTTGGGGGAGACGCTGTTTCCCCTAGCCCCCGCTGGCATAACAAGGAGTAATGGGCACAAGTTGATGGAGAGGAGGTACAGATTGGACATCCGAAAAAACTACTTCACAGTTAGGGCGGCTAGGAGCTGGAACCAACTTCCAAGGGAGGTGGTGCTGGCCCCTACCCTGGGGATCTTTAAGAAGAGGCTGGATACTTACCTGGCTGGACTCATTTGAGTCCCGTTTTTGTTTTTAGGGTGAGTGGTTTTTGTTTTTTTTTTTTTTTGGGTTGTTCTCCCGCCCTGGCAGGGGGTCGGGCTAGAAGATCTATTAGGTCCCTTCCGACCCTGAAACTATGAAACTATGAAACTATGATACTACATTCAACCAGGGTTATCTTAAACCAGTTTCTGCTATTTTGAAACTGGTTTATGTGCATTGAACTTCTATTCTGTTACAGGTTTAAACCAGTTTCTCATGACTTAAATCGGTTTATGTGTAACTTCTGTCCCTAGCCCCAGTGCGTTAGACACAAGGCTTTTGTCCATTGGCCGGAAAGCAAGAAGCCACCCGCAGACTGCAAAAACTTCTCTGTGGCAGAAATGCTGGGTTTCACACTCCTATAGTGCTACCAGTGGCTAAGTGGATGCATGTTGAGATGCCTAATTGTGCTTTAAACAGCACCATGATCATTTCTGAGACTGCAGTACAGACTTAATCTCTCTGAGGATGGGTGTAAATCTAACCGAACGTGCCAGTCACCCTGGCTTTTCTGCTTTCATTGGTGTCACTGAGGCTGGCTGAAGGAAGGTACATCCACCAGACTCTTGTATACCATGAAGATGAAATACCCAAAGCAACTAATGTTGGCATACCAAAATCAGGATGGTAATCCTGTACCCTCCACAAATCCAAGGCTACTACAGTCTGCACCACTTCTGGTTATGGTTCATGTAGTCACCTTAATACAGTGATGTGGGTGGGCTAATTTGTCTGGGTGCAGTGGTGTGCTGGATGTAGTTGTGCTGCTTCATTTAGCTAATGAGCTCTCAGCAGTACTAATTGGCCCGTGTGGAGCAGTTATTGCATTGCAACAGGATGCTGCCAGGCTTCATGGAAGCACTGGTGGGGTGGGGTTGGGTGGATGAGGAGAGTTTAGGGGCTTCCTTGGGATGCTGGACACAGCTCTGAACATTTGGGGAAGCTGGATGCTTTAAACATACCCACCCACGTCTTCTTGCCTTTCAGGAAGCCAGCTCAGGGCAGGAAGTCCTGGCATGAAGAATGAACTCAGCTGACCAGACAACACAGGCCTTTCAGGCTCAATATATCCAGATAATCTGTTCTCCAGGTAGGACTGCTCTTAATGAGGTTGCAGGTCAAGCTTTCCACCCAAGCCTCCTGGCAAGGAGTCACTTGCAGACTCTGCCTTGTTCTCATCTACCGGGGCCCGAGACAGGGGCTTCTGGAGCTGCTTGCTAAGCATTGCATCCTCATCTGTCCCTGTCCCATCTTGCGTTCTCTCTGGGGCAGGAAGCTGTGTCCTCAAGGGTTAATTGCAGAGGCAGCCGTGACCCGTGTTTACATGCAATGGCCAAGGAGAGCAGGGGCCTAGCAACGGCAACGCATGGGAGTTTTTAATATGTGCTCTGGCATGCTGAGGAGCATGTTGTCCTGACCTTCTGGAGCAGGACTGAAAGCTGTTCCAGTGCCAGGTGTATGTAATCCACTCCACTAAGGCAGTTGAACTGGGGAGAAAGGGGGGACTGGCAGGGGGGCGAGGGGTGGGTGGGCAGTTTAATTTACCTCTGACAAGTTACTTAAACGAAAGAGCAAGCATTCTTCTCTCGGTGATGTCATGAGGAACAGGTAGATGAGCCTTTCTCTCTCTGCTGGGCTGGATGGCGATGCTCGAGGCCACCTCTGTCTCAAAGCACTTTAACCACTGGTTTAACTCTGTGCCCACGCTGAAGTCCCATTGTCACTTAAGCCTGTGCTGAAAGGTAAACAGGTGCCAAAGGGCCTGATAGCAGCAGAAACTAGTCAAGATGAGAGGCATGAAAAATTGTATAGGTGTGCAAGGGGCGGCAATGCAACAGAATATTTTTCCTTGATTTGGCTCACATTTTGGGGATAAAGCAAAAGCCAGATTTCTCCCAGCAGTTTTGGCATCTGAATGTAATCAAATGAAATTCAGTAAGGGCAAGTGCAAAACAGCCCTGCAAAGCAATCAAATGCATAAACTGGGGGCTGACCAGGTAGGCTGCAGTACTGCAGTAAAGGACCTGGGGGTTAAAGGAGACTGCAAGCTACATACAAATCAGTATGTTGTTTTTGCAAACATTGGGCCAAAAATTCATCTTTCAACCAAAAAAATCTGGTGTTTTCACTAGGAAGCTAAAAAAATTAAATAAATTAGGGAAGTCCCACCTGAAACAGGTTAGCACTTTTACTCAGGATCCTGTGATCACTAGCCTTATTCCTCAGGGAAGTTACCACCTGGTTCAGGGTCCAAAAAGGGAACCCTTGAAGGTGTGTTATGTCTCCAGGTGCAAAGAGGTTCTTTCTGGAGCAAGCAGTGATGCTCTGCACTTCCTTACACCAGCAACCGTACAGCCCAGCATCTATCTCTCTGTTTTCTTCAGGGTAGATGTAAGTCAAGGGGCAATGATGTGTCTCTATATGGATTTCTTCCAGGTTGTGGTAGTGCTGGAGTGATGGTGTAGCTGTGATGTGAACATTATGTGAGAGGCAAGGATTTGTATGGGTGATCATCTTCTGTTGGGCTGACTGCAGGTTGGGATAGACTTAGACAAGCTTTCAAATGTAAAGCCTTCTTCATCGGGTTTTGGTGGTCTCACTCTCCAGCTCAAAGAGCGTGACATTGGGAAGCACTTGTGAAATCCTCTAAATCAGACCAGATAAACCTCTTAGTCTTTTTAGGTCTAAGTCTCTGTAGAATCACAGGAAAGCAGGGCTGGAAGGGACCTCACAAGGTCATCTAATCCAACCCTGTGCTCAAAGCAGCATCATCCCTGGCTAAATTATCCCAGCTAAGTATCAGTTTAACCTATTCTTGAAAACTTCCAGGAAGAGAAATTCCACAACCTCTCTAGGTAGCCTATTGCTATGCCTAACCACCTTTAAAGTTAGAATATATTTTTTTCCTAATATCCAACACAAATTTCCCTCGCTGCAGTTTGACTGTCATTTCTTGTCTTGTTCCCTACAAGTTTGTCATTATCAATCTTTCTACTACCCTTCAGTTATTGGGAGGCTGTTATCAAATGTCTCTCTGACTCCTCCTCTCCGGGCAAAATAATCCCAGCTCTTCTGATTTTTCTGCTCCTAGATGCAGCTGGCCTTGCTCATTTGGTGCGACAGTTTTATCGTTGTTATAGCATAGACATATGAACAACTCGGGCACACGGGGATGGGGAAAGTCTTGCTGTGCAAAAAGGTGCAGAGGCTGCCCCACATCAGCTGCTCCACCATAAAACCCTGTGTGCCACTCTTACCTCACTGTCCACACCACAAAAGAAAGGAGCCCCATCACTCCCTTTTGCCTGATGGCAAATTGTATGTAGGTCTGGGTTATCAGTCACCAGATTAATTGCTGGGGTCTTCAGGCCGTGCCAAAAATGCCGGGGCATTTAGTCCATGTTCTCATGCAGATTAGCGATTGCCTGCCCCTGAATTTTGGTGGCTTGCCACCTGGGTTTTGGGAAGGATAGCTATATTTCCCACAACAGCTGCTTCACAGATGTGTGTTCCACAACATAAAGAGGTGAGCGAGAAACAGGATGGTCTCGCAATGAGGGTCTTGAACACTTAAGATAACCGCATGTAAACCAGTTTTAAAATGGCTGAAACCAGTTTAAGATAACTCTGGTTGAATGTAGTATCAGACTTAACTGATTTAGGACTGGTTTCTGAAACTTCTGTCCCAGCCCCCTTCCTGGTTCAAGTTAAATGTTTTGCAACACTGCCACTGCTTTATTGTATATTCTTGGGCAGGTCACTTCACCCTCCTGGTTCCCCAGCTGCAGTGGAGCGCAAGCATATTTGCAGGGTGTTTCCAGGCACTGGGCTGTAGAAATGCCAGGACATTATTTAATTTGCTCCTTTATCCTTGCACCATGGGTGGTTTTAAGTCAGCAAGGCTGCGTCTTTGACAGTCGTTTTGTAGCACAGCGCAGGCAGATCTGCAAGCACTAGGATTCTCTTATGCTGATACTTCTGCATACCCAGGACGTACTATCCTAAATAAAAGTCTTCTCTTGGACCTCTAGGTTGAGCTGTAATCAGGGTTCAGGGCATTAAGTACCTTGTCAGATGGTGCCTGATAGCCAAAATGATATTCCCTTTATTTTTGAGAGAGGTGATGGATTTTTATTTTTAAGAGAGAGGTGGTGTACTCTCCATCCTTGGAGGCTTTTAAGGCCTGGCTAGACAAAGCCCTGGCTGGGATGATGTAGTTAGGGCTGGTCCTGCTTTGAGCAGGGCTTAGACTAGATGTGATCTCCTGAGGTCCCTGCCAACCCTCATTTAATAGATTAGGTTACACTTCCATAATTGCTTCCATCCCCCAAACCCCCCAGAGCTTTGAAAATGGGGGCAGCTTCGCCAGCTGTGGAAATGCAGCATCCTCCACTCGGGTCAAAAACAACTTTCCCCAATCCTAACCCCACAATGCTAATTAGATGTGTATTCCTCTCATTTTGGCTAGTGTTGCCATGTCCCAGTCAGCAGCTGTACCCCTGCGGAGAGCTGCATTTCCACAGCGTAGACTTGGCTTTAGTCTGTTGGTATGACGGCAATGACAGCACTCTTCCATCTCCCTGGGTGGCTCGGAGGACATATACGCTAAAGATTGGAAGGTGCTCAGATATTTCAACCACGGGGCACATATCCATACCGAACGCGGACAGACTCCTACTCAGGGCTCCCAGAAGCTACCACACTCCAGGCATCAAGGGATAAGGACCCCTAGGATGTGCTTTGGAAAGAGAGTCACCACTGCCCTTTGCTTCCACCATGCCCTCAGCCTACTCCCAGTTGCTCCCTGACATCTCTGCTCCTGGAGGTGGAGAGCGTAAGGCGCTGAAAGCGATTGTCAGGGATCATGAGCTAGGACAGGCCTTTGCGACAAGGGAAGCAGGGGTGCGTGTTCACACCTGCTGCCATTTTATCATGCTGTGTAGCAGCCCTGAAGATCCTTCTGGGTCTAACGCTGCCTATCAAGCG
>NW_005842417.1:573856-588616 GCF_000455745.1 Alligator sinensis
TGGCCAGACTGCATTCCAGGGTGTCATTAAAGCGTCTATATTTTCATCCTTCTTGCAAAAGTACAGTACGCCCATGCGGGTTATGCACAAGGGGAAAAAACAGTGATAATATTTACAGCAGCTGTGTGGTCTTGCATCATGTTCATTTGTCTCCAGTTCAATGGGTGTATTAGAAATCTTTTTCTAAAGCAGGTGATAGATGAGTTCAGTAATACTCAGTTGTTTAAGCTTGACATCAGGGGGTTTGGTTTTTTTGTGTTGTTTTTTTTTTTTAATTCTTTTGGCCAAAATGCTTGGATAATTCACAGGCACAGATCTGCAGGATTGAGTCATTGATTGGATGCCTCTTACGTGCCAAGAAAGAAGTAAGGCTCTTAAAAAAAATAAGATACATTAAGGAAGTGTTTAGTGCTGGTGAAAGGTGCCAGACTGATCACCTTGATGAATGAAGGCCTGAATTAACCACTGAATAGATGCTGCTTCCCCATGCCGCTCATATCTTATGTTGCAGACACCTTTGGGAGGATCATGCCCATGGCCAAGGTGGAACTTCTGTTCCTCTTCTCTATTTATTACTTGGCCTTTTTGCTCGCACCGTTGACAATGGGCTCGTTGGGTTTTCTTCAGCAAATCTATCTCAGCTCTGTAGAGCTGGATGGGAAGCAGTTTTTCTGTCCCAAGAACCATTTTAAGTTTGTTGCCCATTCTGCAGCAAGATGAGCTCAAGGTGTTCACAAGAAAGCAGAGCAAGAGAATGAAAAATCAAAAATGATAAATCGACGTGATAAATTGAAATCTGCCACGATAAAATGATGTTGACGTGTGTTTTCACACGTGACTTACCTAGTGAAATGGCGATTTTTGGCGCCGTTTTGTGATGTGACGTTTCTTGCTGCAGGACCCAAGTAACTATAGGCCTGTAAGCCTCACCTCGGTGCTCAGGTAGATCTTGGAGAGGATCATCAAGGAGCACATCTGTGGGGGGCTGCAGGGGAGATCATGCTCAGGGGCAATCAGCATGGGTTCACCAAAGGCAGGTCCTGCCAGACCAACCTGATGGCCTTTTATGACCAAGTAACTAAATCCTTGGATGATGGTGTCGCTGTGGATGTAGTCTTTCTAGACTTTAAGGCCTTTGCCACCGTCTCTCACCCCATCCTCATCAATAAATTAGGTGACTGTGGCATTGATGCCTGCACAGTTGGATGGGTAAAAAATTGGCTGATGGGGCGCAGCCAGAGAGTAGTGGTGGACAAGTTGTACTCAACCTGGCGAGATGTGAGCAGTGGGGTACCCCAGGGCTTGGTCCTTGGGCCTGCACTGTTTAACATCTTCATCAGCGACTTGGACGAGGGGGTGGAAAGCACGCTGTCCAAGTTTGCTGATGACACTAAGATGTGGGGCGAGGTGGACACACTTGAAGGGAGAGAGAGGCTGCAACTAGATTGAGACAGACTACAAAAGTGGGCAGACGAGAATAGGATGGGGTTCAACGTAGACAAATGCAGGGTGCTGCACCTTGGGAGAAGGAATCCACAGCACACATACAGGCTGGGGTGTTCCCCTCTTGAAAGCACAGAGGCGAAAAGGGATCTCGGAGTCATTATTGACTCCAAGATGAACATGAGCCGCCAATGCCAGACCGCAGCCACCAAGGCCAGCCATACCTGGTCGTGCATCCAAAGGTGCGTCTCAAGCCGGTCTAGAGAGGTGATCCTCCCCCTCTACGTGACTTTGGTCAGGCCGCAGTTGGAGTACTGCATCCAGTACTGGGCACCGCACTTCAAAAGGGATGTGGCCAGCCTGGAGAGGGGTCAGAGGAGGGCCACCCGCTTGGTGAGAGGGCAGCAGGACAGGCCCTACGAGGAGAGACTGAGGGACCTGAACCTGTTCAGCCTCAGCAAGAGGAGGCTGAGGGGGACCTGGTGGCTGCCTACAAGCTCATCAGGGGAAAGCAACAGCAAATAGGCAGAGCCCTTTTCTCCCCAGCACCACCTGGGGTGACGAGGAACAATGGCCATAAGCTGATGGAGAATAGGTTTAGGATGGAGATCAGAAGGCAATATTTTACAGTTAGGGTGGCCAAAATCTGGAACCATCTTCCCAGGGAAGTGGTCCTCACCCCTACCTTGGGCAAATTCAAGAGGAGGTTGGACGATCACCTGTCTGGGGTCTTGAGAACCCAGCATTCATTCCTGCCTGTGGCAGGGGGTCAGGCGAGATGATCTGTTCACGTCCCTCTTGACCCTAGCTACTACGAAACTACGTGTATCTACACAATGCATAATGTGTGCAAACGCCCTGGAGGACTACAGTAGTCTGGGTGTTAGAGTACTTGCCCTATCAGGCAGAGAGCCGCCTTTGCCGTTGCCCTAACCCCATAGTAAATGGCTTTTCTAGTGGGGGGAGGGACCGTGTATTATGCTGCACTTTGCATAAATAAGTAGCTGATAGCTGAAGCAGGGACTTGGTCCAGAGCACCCTGGTCACCCAGCTCTTCGCTCTTCTAGGGATGGACATTTCTCTTTCTCTGATCTTGAGCAGCGATTCTGCGCTGGAGCTGAGAAACGTTTCCCAACTAAAGTTTTGTGGAAACTGGAACGTTCCCATGACAGATTAGGGGTTGATTACTCCTCCTAGAAGAGAAGCAAAAGAGTTCTCCCTTGAGGATTATTTTGTGATGGCGACAGAGCCGTAAGAAATGGGGGAGGCCTGGATTCAGGTTTCTGCTCTGCTGCTGATTCGCCATATGGCTTTAGAGAAACCACTGGAGTTGAAAGGGACTGCCGGTTTTGGGTATCCAACCGGCAACACCTTGAATCTGATATTTGGAAAGTGCTGACAAATGAAGTGAAAAGGAACAAATGGACATGCTGAAAATTGGGATCCACAGAATTAGTGGCTAGTACAGAGGTCTATCTGGGCTTCTGTTTTCCCTTTTGCAAAATGCTGACTATACGTCCCGAGGCTCCCTTGCTGCTATGCCACGCAATTGAAAAGATCCTTTTCCTTGTACAGACTACACGAGGACACTTGAGGAAAATCCATGTTTATCCAGCTTTTCCTTAGGTATTTTTATTTCTCTTGATTTGACTGTAATGTGATTCTAGTGATGCCACTAGGATGCCACTGTGATATCATTCATGGCTTGATGGTGACTCTTACTGTATTTGGTGTTTGTCATTTTTCCTGAAGCTCAAGATGCCAGGGTCATGTGAGTCCATCATTTTTTTGGGGGGGAAACCCCACCCTTAAACAATAAAAAAAACTCCTGAAGCATTTCTAGCTGTCTTGGAAACATAGAAAAATGAACTCTAAAGATTAAAAAGCAAACTAACAAAGAAGTTGCTAAAAACAAAAAGAGAGGGGAAAAGAATCCAAAAAGTACTTTGAAAATCTCTTGATGAAAGTCACATCATCATTGAGGTGCACAGACTCCTGATTTTGGATGTTTGGGGCAGATGATGGTGTGACTACAGAGAATAATACAGAACTGGGACTCGCTTGCTGGTGTTTTAATTTTGCAAAGTACCAGAACTGGAAGCTTTTTAGAGCATAAGATACAATGACCGCTGAAAATAAAATAAAATAAAATAGTAAATAAATAAATAAAGTAAAGGCTTCCGGAAGGTTGTGTAACTGGAGCTGCCAACTTGCACTCTTCTTGTTTTTATTTGGCATTGTCTTATGTAATATTTGCTTAAAAATAAGATCATGTAAAGACCCAGTGTGGTCTATTCATGGTCAGGACTCTAATTAGCCCTTCATCTACCCCTGCAGGCAAATTTGTTTGGATGGCCTTTTTGAGCGTGCAGCATTTCCATCTGCAGGGCATGCTGGGGCAGCTGGCAGGCTCCCTGGTTTCATAGACTGGTTAATTTGAATTGGCTTCCTTAGAAGTATTGGAATTGGCCTGTGTGGGGTGGTTGGGGGTTTTTTTTTTGGTTTTTTTTTTTTTTTTTGCTTCATGACGGGTTGCTGAATGCATGAAGTGACACGAATTGGTTTAATTTCATTAATCCGTTTAGAAATATATGTATGTTGTTTGTGCATTTCCCCTCCACCTCTTTCGACAGATTGTTGGCTCAGCGCTCCAGCAGGCTTGCAAAACAGCACAAATCCTCCACGGGGACCTACAGCCTTTTTACAATTTCTGTGTCTCATGGCAGGAGGGTCATGACACCATCAGAATTTCACCCCAGCTCTGTGCACTGGCTCCAGATCATCTGCACAGCTGCTGTGCCAAGCCAGCCTTACCTACGGACTGCATCATACACGAGCTTTTCCTGTTGCCGTTTGTATTATGGTCCTGTTATAAGCCTCAGTCACAGACCAGGATCCCATCTTGCTAGAGCAGCATTGGGCAAGTTGGCAGGTCTGCCCCAAAGAACCATATATATATAATGTGTATGTATGTATGTATATGTGTGTGTGTGTGTGTGTGTATGTATGTATGCTACGGTACCACCTTATATATATATGTTCATGGTACTTCATGCTGATGCCTTATCTTGGTGCTTTTGTTCCCAATTCACCTTCTCCTGCCTTTTCTATAGAAAGCCCATGAATTACTGTTCATTATGACTTAGAATTACAGAAATGAGGGTGGGAAGGGACCAGAGGAGGTCACATCTAGTCCAGCTCCCTTGTCAAAGCAGGACCAGCCTCAACTGCGTCATCCCAGCCACAGCTTTGAAAACCTGGGTCTTGAAAACCCCCAAGCATGGAGAGTCCACCACCTCTCTAGGTAACTTGTTTCAGTGTTTTACTACCCTCCTCATAAGTAGAGATGCTGGTTTTCTCTGATTAAAACAAAACACACATGATTTTCAGTTGAAAAAAGTAACCCCAAACCCACATTTTTCCATGATGAAAGTGAAACACCACTATATATAGATCTCTATACTAGTGGCTTTTCATTTTATGCACAGAAAAATGTGGATTTTGGGTTACTTTGGGGATTTTTTTTTTTTTTGATCGGAGAAAACCATGATCCCTGCTCATGAGAGAGTTTTTCCTAATATCCAACCTCAACTTCCCTTGTTGCAACTTGAGCCCATTGCTCTTTGTCCTGTCATCTGCCACAGATTTGTATTCTACTAGAAGCCCCCACAAAGACCAGCATGCTGCAGTGCTAGGTGCTGTGCAAATGTAGCGAGGAACAATCTAAATAGATGAAAGGGAAGGGGTGGAAGGAAGGAAGTATTATCTTCTGTTGTATCTCCATGGGAGTGTGCCAGCTAGGTCAGATCATTTCTCCCACAGTATGCTGCAGATGAAATCACCCATCAAGCAGCTAAGATGAGGGTGGCTGGCTCTGGACCATGCCTTAACATGATGTATATGTAAATGTAGGAACTGGATTATGGTGTTGCAGCCTGGCCTGCATGGTTGAAGCATACTGGATAACTCAGCTGCTGAGCAGGTTGACACAGTGCAAACTCACAGCAGAGGCAGACACTAAGTGGCTGAGGATGTCAATGAACCTCACGGCGGATGACGCGGGGGCCCCGTGTCATCAGCTCATACGGTGCCAGGGGCAAGAATTCTCCCCAAATACAAAAAGGCCTTAATATACCTTTATATAATATATAAAGGTATATATATAATACCTTTATATAATATGAAAAAGGGAGGAGGGAGGACCCGGGCAACTATAGGCCCATCAGTCTTACCTCAATCCTGGGGAAACTCTTTGAGAAGATCATCAAGGAGCACATCTGTGATGGGCCGGCATCAGGGATGATGCTGAAGGGCAACCAGCACGGTTTCATTAGGGGCAGATCATGTCAGACCAACCTGATTGCCTTTTATGATCAGGTCACAAAAGCATTGGATGCGGGTGTCGCCGTGGATGTAGTTTTTCTGGACTTCAGCAAGGTCTTTGACACTGTTGACCACCCCATCCTCATTGAAAAACTAGGCGACTGCGGCATTGATGCCTACACAGCAGGGCTAACCGGACCCTATCGTGCATCCACAGGTGCATCTCAAGTAGGGCCAAGGAGGTGATCCTCCCCCTCTATGCGACACTGGTCAGGCCACAGCTGGAGTACTGTGTCCAGGTCTGGGCGCCCCACTTCAAGAGGGATGTGGACAACATTGAGAAGGTCCAGAGGAGGCCACCCGCATGATCTGGGGACAGCAGAGCAGACCCTACAATGAGAGGCTACGGGACCTGAACCTGTTCAGCCTTCACAAGAGAAGGCTGAGGGGGGACCTGGTGACTGTCTATAAACTCACTAGGGGGGACCAGAAGGGTTTGGGGGAGACCTTGTTTCCCCTAGCGCCCCCCGGGATGACAAGGAATAACGGCCTGGGGTCATTTGAGCCCAGTTTCCCTCCTGCCCAGGCAGGGGGTCGGACCTGAAGATCTACAAGGTCCCTTCCCACCCGACTTCTATGATTCTGTGATTCTATGATACCTGCTCAATGCAGTGGTGGCCTGCTTCTGCGTCGTGCTGTCTCTTGGAGGGAGGGTGTCTGCCCGCCTGCTCCCTCTCACTTTTTGCAAACCCTGAAATGAGTGCACTTTGGGGCTGTCCCCCCAGGGGCTGCTGGAGACAGAGGGCTCAACTACGACTAAGGGGGAACACCCCTGGAATGGCTTTGCCACCACATTTCTGGGTTTAGGGCTGATGGAGTGGGTGACTCATGCGCTCTAGCGGCCACTGGAATCAGAATTTGTGGTAGGAGTGATGTCCAGGGGGTCGGACTCGATGATCTACAGAGGTCCCTTCCGACCCTAAAAATATATGAAATCTATGAAATCTTTTATTAAACCAACTAGTCTTTTGGAAAAAATCAAACAAACGTTTCTTTAATTGCAAGCTCTGGGGCACAAACACCCTTCTTCAGGCATAGGAGAAAGACTATAAAAGTTCTCCTGGGTAGAAATGAAAGTTCATGTTTCATAGAAGAGTTAAAGACGTGGTCAAGTCTCCTGGTTGGAGCAGTTGCTATAGTGGCCACTCTCACTTGGGCTAGGCCAACCCCAGCTGTCGTGCCTGAGGGACAGCAGAGAACGGGCTGTGCAGCAAAGGAATGATTTGGAGCCACCTTCTCAGATGTTACTCAGCTGGGGTGATGGGGCTGGATGCTGGCCAAGAACGAGCGCGGTGCACTTCTGGCATAGGATCACAAGTTGCTGCTCCATTTCAGTGACGGGCTCTTATCAGCACTTGCTTGCAGTTCAGCTCCTTTTTCTTCAAGTGCACTTGCTCTGTCCCACCCCCTCCACGAAAACCTGTACTCCCCTGGAGAGCTTCCGTCCTCCTCGTGTCAAATGCACTTGAGCAGCCGGTACCTGAGGCCTGTCCTGAAAGCTGCCACTGTGCTCCGTATTTGTTTGACTTAAGGCATGGTGAGGGAGGGAGCCCCTCTTAGGAAGCTGGAAGATGTTGGTCTCCAGGCCACTCCAGGCTTAATTAAAAGTCCTCTGAATTCCAGAAACAGGCTCCTGCCGATTGCAGTGGGGTTTGGATCAAGCTTTGTGCAATGGAAAAAAATATGGCAGTTGATATCTTGGAGTGAGCAGTGCCATTGGCCCTTCTCCTCCCAACTGGCCCTGTATGGAAAGCCAGTCAGTATGAGTCCTGGTTTGGGTGTGGTGGTGTTCCCTGGCATAGTCCACAGAGGGGGTATCTATACATGCAATTAATGTGCTGAAAGCTTACTGTGCAGTAAGTTTTCCCTGGGAGCATGTGTATACGTGTGCCCGTCAGGAGCAAATTTGCTCCCAATGGGAGCAGTTCAGGGCAGGGATACTATAAATCTAGGCTCCCGTGGGTGCTAGCCTTGGGTTGACATGGGGCACCGGGATCAGGCCTGGCCTTTGAGGGGACAATGTACTACCCTTGGCTCCTATCAGCTGAACAGAGACAGTAATTACAGGTAGTAGAAAACTGCACATTAACCTATTTTACTGCGCAGTAGCTGCTGCACACAGTTACACAGTGACGCTTTACTGTGCGGTAGGTTAGTCTACTGCGCAGTCAAACATCTCATGTAGACACTCCCAGGAACTACCTTACTTTATGCGACTGATGGTCCATCCAGACTTGTATCCTCCCCCTGACGGTAGCTGGTGATAGATCCCTCCAGGCAAATGGGCAATTAGGAAATAACTTCCTGATCAAAGTGTCTTGCTGCCTTTCACCAATTAGTGTCTGACTTCTGGAGAAAAAAGGCACATATCCCTCTCTAAAAATAATCTTACCTTTTATAAACATGGATGATCCTGCTTTCCTTCTAAACTTCTAATCCTTTTCTGGATCCTGGTAATATCTGGCTCCCAAGGATAAACTGTAGCAATGAATTCCACAGTTCACTTACACCTTTACTAACATGGTTTTTATCAGATTTGTAATAGCTTGTCCCTCTGTTTTAGGACGCCCCTCACCAGACAAAAGCTCTATGAGTTTTGTCCAAACCATTGAACCTAGTGATATGTATTTTGTTGTGAATTTTTACCCATCTCTATAAATTTGGCACTTATGACAGTATGAGGGAGTGAAGTCCTCTGTTTTATTGGAATCAGAGCAGTGGAGACGGACGCTTCCTTCTCAACTATCCCTGCCAGTGTCAGCCAGCTCAGGGGCAGAGATGATAGCTAGATAAGGGTTGTTGTAAGCTGCCTACATTGTCTCGTTTCTGGGATTCATCGTGGATGTGTCAGGGTTTGTCTGAACCGTTCCCCTGTTGTGTCCAAAGACAGATGCTCTCAAGTGCATCATGCCTACCTGCTCCTGCTTTCATATGCCAGATGGGACCAAGACGGTGAAGCTACTTTGGGGACATCCCTGGCAAGACTACCAGAGACAGTGGTCTCAAGATAGACCACAGAGGGATTGTCCTGAAGTGCCTTCAGTGATGCATTTCTGGATTTGGAGCTGGCGAGTGGAAGTGTCCGTCCTTGGATGTGCCGTGGACACGGTGCTGACATACAATGAATGTCCAAAGTCTATTCAATTCCATGAAAAGGGCCATGTAGTGTCAGCTGAGACCATCAAACACATGGTGAGGCCACCAAAGAGAGACTGGACAGCAAAGACCTTTAGGGAACCACCAAGATAAGCTGGATCTTATCGATTGCTGTAGAGAAAGAGAGAGAAGCTGCATATCCTGTCGTGCGTGCTTGGATTCATCTCATCTCCTTTCCAGCTGTAATGGGGTTCCTGTTTCGAGGAAAAAGACCGTTCTTCTGCTGATGCACCTGGCTGGTAGATTAGGTGGGTCCTATTACTTCCTTCCAAGGCTGTGAAAGCATTTGAATGTCTAAAGGTGGAAGGAACAAACAGCAGAGATAAAGGGGACCTGCAAGAAGCAATCCTAGAGCCTGTCAAATTTAGGAGTGAGCTCAGAATGAAGTTTATATGGGTTATTCTCAACAAACAACCACTAGGAAAGGGAGTGCCAGTGGGGGGTATGGACTGTCTCCTGTGTGTGCAGGTGTGTTTTGTGTTGAGCCGAGCGGGATTGTCATCTGCGTGTGCTCACTCCTATTCTGTTCTTAACCAGCCTTTGCCACCAGAACATCTGAGCACCTTTCCGTACTAACATCTCGCAGGGGGCCGGTTTTCCCTCCCTGTCCCCGACATGGGAACTGTGAATGCAACTCAGTGTTTTTATGCTGGCAGAGGTTGGCTTTTAAAGGTGCAAGCTGCTGCCTGCTGATGACAGGTTGGAGACATGCACGCTGCATTTGGAGTGACGGTCCTTACTCCCATGCCCTGCTCCCGAGAAAGGCCTGTCCCCTCCAAGGAGGAATATTTAACCATCCAAGGAAAAACTCCCTATTGAATGGAGGGGTCGGGCTCTTCACTGCCTATGCTGCCTCATTTCCAGGATTCGGCATATTCGTGGCAGCAATCTCAGGCCTGGCATAGTGGTGGTGGTGGTGTAGACATGCCATTGCCTATGGATCAGTTTGCCAGGAGGGCATTAAGGAGGAGCCGGAAGGCATTTACCACCCGGGGAAGGGAGCTGGCACAGGCCAAGACGGGAAGGCAGGCATGGGGCTCCGGTTCCAGCAGGCAGGTGCGAGAGGAGCCGTAAGTAGTTTTGCATGTTACAAATCACCGGAATCAAAGGGCAGTATGTTGGCAACACAACACATGTCAACACGTGGCAATTACTGCTGCCGAGCTCAGCGAAGCCCCTCCGACCACCAAAGGAGTTAATGCAGCCGAGAGCTGGGCTCACCGAGGCCTCCTTCAGCACCTGCCTCGGGGCTTGTGCAGCTGGCTGTCAAGATGCCGCTCAGTTTTTGCCCCTCAACACGCACCTCCTCCACGGAGGTGAGCCCTGGCCTCTGAGATGAGCCCTGACCAGGCTCTGGGGCTTTGCAGCGATGGCTGTGCCGCCGCGGACCCACCCGAGGCGTGCAGACCGCCGTGGAGAGGGGTGGGGAGCGAAGGACGAGCTGTTTTCAGGCTGGGGCTCTGGACCACAAGGAGAGACCAGGCAGCAGCAAACTGCAGCTTCTTGCAGGCTCTGCTTTCCAGGGTGGTGTAGATAAGGTCGCTTCAGATTTCCTCCGGTGACACCATATGTCCCTCTATCGCTTCGCCGACCTCACCGTTCAGCGCAACATTTCCTAGATCCCGCGCGCTCCTCCGGTTTTCTCCTTCCTGGAAAGGAGGTTCAGTGGGAAGTGAGTGATGTTTTTCCAAGAGGGAGGTTAGGGAAGCGTACATAATTTTCACTGCTAAGGCAAAGGACTCTCCCAACCCATGTTGCTGAGAAGGTCTAGATACCCCTCCCTCCCTCCCTCCCCGGTGCTTTGAGGCAATGACTTGCAATTTGGTGTGGGTCACCCTCTTTTCAGGGATGGGCTTTTTACAGTTCTCATGAAAGGACCCCCCAAAGTGGCCAAGTCTTTGGGGGGGAAAAACCCCTCTCAGAGTTTGCCTATGCTCACTACAAACTTGTTAGAGCCTGAAAACTAAATTCCCCAGAGAGCCAGCCTCCATTGCCCATGCTTCATAGCTTGTACCTGGGCTGG
This sequence comes from Alligator sinensis, assembly GCF_000455745.1. Lineage (NCBI taxonomy): Eukaryota > Metazoa > Chordata > Crocodylia > Alligatoridae > Alligator > Alligator sinensis. The sequence goes on from NW_005842417.1 coordinate 584,862, forward strand.
GACAGCATCTGCACCGTGCTCACAGAGCAATGGAGCCTGCTCCATACCAGGACAGAGCAGGACTTCCCCATAGTCCGTGGCTGGGGCATTGGCCACCAACACTGTCTCCTTTGTACTCTCGGGGATTTGCTCTGATTCTCTAACATTTAACCTCTTTTCCCATTTGCTTTATCTTCTCTCACCCTCAGTACCCCACTGGGCCTGTCATTTTTCCAAGCCCACCTGAAAGAAGAGGCAATCTGATGTCACGAATCAAACCATTCCCACCCTGGGGATAATCTCATCAGGCCAAATTTATGGTGAATGTCGTTACTGTAGCTAGGTGCTCAACGTAATCGAAAGGTCAGTAGTGACTGGTGAGCCTTAGAAGATCTGGAGTTGGCATTTGAATCGTCTTTGTACTACTGCAGCATCCTTAGGCTTCAGAAGTGGTTGGGAATGTGGTCTAGCCAAGGGAAAAAAAAGAAAGCTTTTGATTTTTTTCCTAGAATCATAGAAAAATAGGGCTGGGAGAGCCCTCAGGAGGCTAGCTACCTAATCCCCCACTCAGGGCAGGATCATCCCTGTCTAAAATATCTCAACCAAGTGTTTGTCCAACCTGCACCTACAAAAGTCCAGGGTTGGAGATGCCACAACCTCCCTAAGTATCTGTTCTTGTGCTGAGCCACCCTTAGGGTCCGAAAAGCTTTTCCTCATATGCAATCTAAGGGCATTTGTAGACGTGTTCAGGGAGGTGACAGGGGCACTTTATTAGTGCCCAGAGTGTGATGTGTATCAGTGTCCCTGCACTGAAAAGTGGTGGTGGGGACTTTAACTAAAGCTCGTCGAACAAGCTTTAGTTGAAACGCCCCCTCTGCCATTTTTTTAGTGCAGGGATGCTGATACATGTGACACCGGAGTGCAGTGGAGCATGATCGTTACCACGCTCCGGCAGACTCGATTAATCCAGTCTGCTCCACCGTGCTGTAATGACAGTGCATTGGAGCAGCCACGTGTATAGGCACCCTAAATCTCTTTCTAATTTAAGCCTGTAGTGTCCCTGTACACCAGAAAACAGTGAATAACTACCATCCTCTTTATAACATCCAAGCTCATCTAAGTCCCCCGCATGTTATCAACTGTCCGTGTCTCAGTTCTTCACTTTGCAAAACAGAACCGGGGATACTCACCTGCTGTGGAGGGGCGTTGCAAAGATTGGTTTCTGTTTGCATGGCACAGTGAATATGTAAAGGGCTCTGTGGGTGCATCTATATGGGTCCCTGACTGTGCAGTTGGCACCGTGCAGTCATTTAGTACTTGCTTAGCAAGTACCCGCCAGTACTGCGCAGTCCTGGCAGCACATTGGTCATTTCTGACCCTACTGTGCGGTAGCAATGAGCTGCCACGCAGTAGTGGCAGCATCGCAGTTGGTGCCCGCCGATGCTATGTCACCGTAGCTCATCATTATGGCGACATAGCATCTCATGCAGACCTGCCCTGGAAGTCCTAACTGCTATTAATGATGCAATAATTATTTTTCATTACAGTACAGACCTCACTCAAATACCCGTATGCTTGATCCAGTCAAGGTTTCTCCAGAAGTGAGAAAAACCTGCCATCTTCATCACCTATCTGTCTCTTAAAAGCTCACTTCCGCACCTGTTTAAAATCCAGCGAGTACACAGGGACGCACCGTCACAGAAACTAGTTTGCCGTTCCAGTCCACCAAGGGAAAAGTAAACTTTCCCCTGCAGGCACATCTCAATGAGTGAAAGCACCAGAGAGGAATTTCCAGTGGAAAAATACCATAGTTCAAACTCATGCACTTGAAGAAGGACCAACATTAATTTTAAGAATGTTTTCCTATGGCAGGATTTTTTCCCCCCTTCTGTGGGACTTGAATCAACAGGTCTTGGGTTCAAAAAGCAGCTGCTTTCATCACACAAACAGATGTGTATATGTGTGGTAAGGGATGTGAAACATCAGTTTAGTAACAGCCCATTTTGCTGCCCTAAAAAGCCTTCAGCCACTGTAGGGAGAGATGCTTAGCACCTTGCCAGGCTGTATTCCTGGTTTGTAGTGGGTAGAGCAATTCAGTGAAACCTTTTGAGATTGAAGGGAACCTGCTGTGGGCTCTGGTTATATGTTGCCTGGTGTGAAAGCACCAGGACTTGAGCAAAAACTCATGTCTTCAGTATTGTCTACCACCTCCTGGGTCCTTCAGGAGATTTTGGTGGAATCATAGAAAAAAGGGTCTGCACAGGTCCTTAGGAGGTCATCTAGTCCAACCCCATATTCAAAGCAGGATCATCCCTCGCTAGACCATTCCAGCCAAGTGTCTGTCTCTCTTGCTCTTGAAAACTCACAGCCTCTCTCGCTAGATGTCTGCTCTAGTGCTTGAACCTCCACCATAGTGACCCACTTCTTCCTAGTGTCCAGCCTAATTTTCCCCTTGTTGCAATTCCACCCCCCAACTGAAGGCCAAATTCAGGACCCAAGATTGCCAGCCAGCATATATGCCTGACATCTGACCCCATGCTTTGTGTGTCCTGCTCATTGTCCAGCCCTTGACGTGGTGGTGGACTCCGGCTTTATCTCTTCCTGAACAAGATAAAAAAGAAAAGTGCTTCATCCTTGCTCCAGGCTGCAAAGGCAGACTCCAGCCTGCTCCATATAAAACCCAGAGCCAAGAGGCCATGCTGGCTGGTTGACAACACGCTAATTATTCAATTGAGCTGTTCGGAGACCTCTTTGTCGATACCTCTAGATAAAGAGAGACTCTATTTTACTGCTCCTCACCGGAGCTTAATGACAGGTTGAGGGATATTAATTACCATAATTAGAGCTAACCAAACCTGTTTGGCTGGGATCTGGAGAGTGGTGGGTAGGGGGTCCTTTAACTTTTTCTGATCTCAGGCTGCAGAATGTTACCCCTGACGAGCGAAGCCTGTCCCATTTAAGATGTAATTAAAAAGCTTTTGAGAAGCGCCTGCAATCCTGCAGCCCTTGGGAGAGAGGAGCACTCTGATCCTTAATGGACCGTGCTGAAGGCGACAACAAATGCAGCTTTCCCATCCTCATCTGGAACAAGACCCAACCGTGATGTGTTGATCATGCAGTGAGGGGGACTGCTCATTTCTACCAGAGGAATGGCCTTGTGATAGCATCCTGGGGTTCAAGATTTTGTTTGGGGGGGAGGGGTTGTTGCTGGCCTCTTGCATGACCCTGGGAAAGTCACTTAACTACTTTGTGGCTCATCTCCGCCTTGGTAAAATGGGGGTCACCTCTTTCCTTTTCCCTCTTCCTTTTGCATGTGTTTTGGCTATTTATTTCTTACAAAAGCTCATAACTAAGAACTGCCGCTTACATGATGCATGCATGGCTTAGTATAATGGGGTCTTGGCTATAGAGTCGAGGTCCATGCCTGGGGCTATAGGTACAGTTGTACCAGGAATAAATAATAGTAATTGGGTGAGGCTTCTGGGGTTTATGGTAATACATACAACTAATAGCAGTGCTGTTTATATTTTAGGAAGAGACCAGTGGAAAGCTGATTTCTAGTTATGACTGCAAGGGCAACGTAATAGGATGCATAGATATTCATTTGGTATCCACAAGTATCTAGAAACTACTTGACAGAAGTAGTTTCAATGGAAGTATCTCTGGTCCTGGGAATCTCATGGCCAGTAGGGGAAGCATGGGCAGGGGTGAGGCTATTAAAAAGTTGCTGTTGCCCAAAACTGAATGTGGTTTTCAGACCATTTAGACTCAAGGCA
>NW_005842417.1:588647-640338 GCF_000455745.1 Alligator sinensis
TGAGTGGCACCCCGTTCAAAAAAACAACCCAAACGTATTTATTACAGTGCTTATCTTCTTGCATAGGGTCCAGGCAAGGGGAGCCTGAGCCTTCAAAGCATCTTCCTCTTCCCATCTGCATTGCCTTTCCCAAATGGAGGGTGAGCTAGCTTTAGGGCATTAATGAGTGAGGTCCTTTGGTCTGTGGTTGGCAAGAGGTCAGACTATCCGATCCTAATGAACATTTTCACCATTCTCCTCCCAGTAGCCTGGGAGGGCAAAGCATCTTTAAAAACCAGCATGTCATGAGCAGATGTTAAGAAATCCAAATACAAAAGGCACTGTTGATTATGCTAGAAACCAGAGTCTGAATTCGGTGCCATGTGTGTTCTGGTTTGTGTTGGCTCTGGTCCTAACTTTCTCTTCTAGCCAACAAGGAAAGAAATGGTGCTCACTTACCTTTCAGATTTAGATCAAAATGACCACCTTCTTCAAGAAATGTGGAGTAGATTAACAGATGCTTTGAGGGATTAAAAGACACCCTCTGCCAGCATTGCGGTTGCTTCTTCTTATGGGAAAAAGACAGACAAATTACACACTTCAAAACCCCAAAGGACTGAAAGGAACATACAGTAGGCTCCTGTTGTTAACAGCTTCAGGTGGAGCCATGTGGAGACCTGCTTCTTTATGGATTAAGCAGCTCAGTCCTTTTTGGCACTGAACATAAGAATTACTGGGCTAGATCAGGCCTCCGGTCCACCAACTGAGTGTCCTTTCTGTGATATTACTAGCAAAATGCCCATCATGAATGATGGGGCGGGGGGAAGTGGGGACGGGGCCACAGGGCATGGCACGGGGAGTGGCCACGGCACAGGTAGTGCCCACAGGCTGTGCCTACGTGGCACGGGGAGTGGCCCCAGGGTGTGGTGCAGGGCATGCGGGGAGGTGTGGTGCATGGGGGGGCATGCCACATGGATGTGCGGAGGGGGTGGCGCATGGCATGGGGAGCAGCCACAGTGCAGGGTGTGCCTGCTGGCTGCAGCTATATGGCATGGGGGCGGCCCCGGGTGTGGCATGGGGTGTGTGGGGGTACATGGTGCATGGCTTTCTGGGGTGGCATGCAGCCGAGTGGAGTGGCATGGAGAGCAGCCATGGTGGGGGAGCACCCGCTGGCTGTGTGGCATGGGGTGCGGCACTGGTGCATGGCGAAATGTGTGCATGAGAGGTGTGGCACACGGCCGCAGGGTGCCGCATGGGAAATGGGCACAGGGGGTGCACCCTGCCCCATGGCTGCATGCTGCAGCCGGTGGGCACTCCCACACCGACTCCCTGCATGGCAGCCTGTGGCTGCATGCCATGCTCCCTCCCTCCACACCCTCCCATGCTCAGTATGCCCCACGGCCACAGTTGGCAGTCGCTTCCCATGGGGGGGCACAGCCGCAGGGTGCCATGTGACGAGTGGCTGGGGGGGGTGTACACCTGCAGCCGTGCACTGTGCCCTCCCCTGTGCCACATGCCACACCCCTACACAGCCGTGTGCCACGCCCCCTTCCATCACCTCCCCTCCTCCACACGTGGCAGAGCACATCCTGGCCCCCGCTTCCGTCTGTGTATCTGTCAGTAAGGTTGTGGGCGGCATATGAGCAGTTGGCCCAGAGCGTTACAGACAGACAGACAGCTGGAAGTGCTACAGCTTTTATTATATTAGAATTATCAACTTTGCAGAAGCACATCTTGGATAATCAGCCCTAAGTGAGGGTCCCATGTTATTCTCTTGTAGCTAGACATCGACTAAAATCCTAAAGCATGCAGCTTTATTTCCCTTGCAAAGTTTTTGTGTGCGTTAAGTATTGTAATAGTGTTATCCATACAGAAATCCTTGCTGAACAGTTGGCTTCAACGATATCTTTTAGCAAGGAGTTCCATGTTCTGTCATGAAAAGTAACACCATGGGCATTGCATTTTGTTACCTTTTAATTGTTTTAGTATGAATATCAATGGGGCTTTCTGAAAGCTGACTGGAAACATCAAATCAAAACAGCATACATATGGGAAAACCATGCACTAGAAATTATGAACAGCAAAACTAAGGGTGGAAAATCCTTGTAGGCAGCATTCCCTATCTAGTCTTCTGTTGCCAGTGCAGGAATCCCTATTTGGTTTTGTCTGCAGTGTTTTGCTGGGTCTGGTTTTATGTTCCCAAGTGACGAGACTTAGGGCATTTGTACACATGTGAATAAGTGTGACTAAATTTAATGTGCATTAAGCTAATGCACATTAAGATATTTCTGGCAGGTGGCTACACGTGCAGTGACTTGGGACTCAAGTTATTCCCAAGTCCCTCCAGTCCTGCCATGTGCCCCTGTGGACACTGGGGGTGCTCCAGCTTCCAGCCACATGGCTGCCAGCACTTGGAACTAACTTTCTTGCCAAATTGAAGGCAGGAGAGGTGGCCAGCCAGGAGCCCTGGGGCTGAGTTAGGCAGCAGTGGCCGGGCTGGTAGAGGTGGTGCCTATCATTCTTCTTGCATCTCTTTTCAGTAGCTGCCCAGGTCTGGTACCCTGGTTGCCCATACCTAGTCATACTACTGCTGACAGGACACAAGTGTCTCTGCACCGTGCTGACTGGCCGTACCCTAAATTGTGTGAAGTTTCCAAAGACTGCTTGCAAAAGGAAAAGGTGAATTCTTCCAGTTTGAAAATGTCAAAACAAAATGATATGACTTTAATTTTATTGTTGGCTGAAACTGCTGGTCACATTTGACCTAAAATAGATTTGATGAACCTGAAGCTGAATTTTCTGAGTAGAAAAAAAAAAAAAGTCCTTTAATGGAAAATTTGCTCATCTCAATCCCCCAGTTTCTTACAAACATGTCCTGAGAGTGGACTGGATCCTTTTTGCAAAAAAGTTGGAGGACATTAAATCACTAAAGGGACTCCAGAAGTGGAAGGCTTTCCCTGTAACAAACTCTTTGGTGCAATATTCCCTTCTCTCTAGGTTAGTGATGTGCTTAGGTTTTCCCAAACTCTTGTCCATTTAATGCTAACCATTCAGTGCTTTAAAACTCCTCCCCTAAATTGTATGATTTTTGTAGATCTTATGGGACTCAGAAGTCAAGTCAAGACAGACAACTCTTATTGCACTTAACCGTATGGTTATATATGCACTCTTATTGCACTTAACCATATATGCATAGCTGCATATAAAACTCTAGTTTATTATATGATATATCACACTCTTTGCAAAAAAGAGTACCATGAAACAGGCCACATCTGAAATATGTTCAGTACAAGGTCAGAGTTAAGGCTGAATTTTCAAGCTCAGCTCTGCATTTCCTCATTTTGCATGCCAGATTCTTTAATGTCAGTGTTTCACTACTATTCATATATTATTTGCATAGATTATGCATGGAGTACATGATTGATGATTTTGCTTTTCAAGTTTCCTCAGTCTAATACTGGACAGCTGCATTGTTCCCAAGCAGTACATCTTAAGAGAGATGTACAGGTAATTATAAAAGAAAACCCCTAGCTTTTCTTCTCCCTCCTAGAAGCATAGCCTGATTGAAAAGTAGGGCAGGAAGGGACCTCTGGGCTAGGGACAGACATTCAAAGACCCTGAGCCTGAATTGATTCAATCTTTGCAGGTTAGTCTAACCTGGCTAGGCTAAATCAGTTTTGTAACTGGACAGACATCACAGAACTGCAGGCACATGCCTGCAGTGGCTCAGGCTAGAAGCCGGGGGGGGGGGGGGGGGGGCGGGGGGGGGGGGGGGGGGCCACTAGAGCAGCCCTCCCTTCACTTGCACAAAGCTGAGCTGAGGGGATTGTGGCCAGGCCCTGGCAGGATGCTCTAATTATTCCCCCCCCTCCTGAACTGCCCAACAGGAAATGTTTATCACCACTAACTCAGTGTTTACTAACCCATTTAGAAAACAAAGCCTCTCTCCATCAACTAATGGAGTTCTTCTTAAACAGCTCTTCCAAGTAAGGACATTAAGCTACCTGTTGATTAGCTCCAAAAAGTCTATCTGCCTGTCATCTCCCACAGCATGGACTGTAGCCAGCATGTGGTCTGCTGGGAGGGGCCAGCCCTGCTGTAGAGCAGAGAGCCCTACCCAGCCCAGAGAGCATGCTGGGATGCTGGGGTATCTTGTTTATCTTAAACCAGCAAGGGGTCTGGGACAGACACTGCATAAACTAGTTTGACCCAAATCACTTAAGTCTCATACTACATTCAACCAGGTTTATCTCAAACTGGTTTCAGCCATTTTCAACCTGGTTTATGTGCATTCACATCTGTTCTGTTACAGGTTTAAACCAGCTTCTGATCACTTAGATGGGTTTCTGTGTAATGTCTGTCCCTAGGACTGGAGGGCATCTAGTCCAACCCTCTGTCTGAGGCAGGATCATCCCCATCCAAACCATCCTATACAAATCCTTGTCTAACTTATTATTAAAACTACACAGTCAAACCTGTCACACAACCAAAAGGCATTGTAACCTAACCTGCCAAAGGTAAGGTAAAGAAATAATAGTGCCCAGTGTCTTGCTGTTGCAAGGGTTGTTAAAATACCCTTGAGAGATCCAGGGAAGAGGGCTGCAGAGGAAGGCAAACCCCCTGTCCACCCCTCCCTCACTGTCCATACCAATCTGACCATGGGGTAAAATTCCTTCCTGATCCCAAATGTGGTGATCAGTCTGACCCTGAGTGGAGGGCAAGACCCTCTAACCAGGAACCTCGGGGTTTTAGCAGTGGCGGGATTGGGACACCCCAGTCAAAAGCCCCCGCCTTGGCTCCAGCCAACACCAAAAGCTTCTAAGGAAGGCAACCTGTATAGCAACAGGAGGGGGAACAAGTTCTTGCTAGCCCCATGTGGCAGCCAGCAAAGTTCAGAAGCATGGGAAATACCCATAGTGTAACATAGGCATAGCTACTCCTAAATCATCTCTGACCAATGCTTATCCAACCTTTTTTTGAACATCTCCCATGATGGAGATTCCACAACTTGGAGATGGAGATGCAGCTGGACTGCAGCTTTCATCCCCTCATGTGGAAACGTTTTGCAGATATTCATTCATTTATCGATGGGGTACTGTGGTGAGAAGAGATTCAAGGCCATTGAATTGTAGGCCCTGGTGTTTTGTCTACTCCTGCTGCAAGGTACCAGCCGGAATCAGTAAATCAAAATCTAGCTATATGTGTGTTAATAGATTTTCTTCAGGTCCAGAAGAGACCTTTATAATAATAAACAAGACTGACCTCCCACCTCGCCCAGGCCCAGGATCCTCACCTGGTAATCCCTGTATCCAGCCCGTACCTTCTGGTTGCGATGCTAGGTCGCTTTTAGATGTAATCACTCCTGATTTTAAGAGCCCAAGTGAGGGAGGATTTGCCACACCCTCTCAAGACGTTGTGCTAATGATTAATTATCCAAATCTTTCCACATTTGTGCCTAATTTCTTGGCTGAACATGGTCTAGCTTCAGCTTCCAGCTCTTGAATCTGTTTTATGCATTTTGCTACATGAAAGTGCTCTCTTCTATGAGAAACTACCTCCCCATGTAAGGACTTCTGGGATCTCCTCTCACCATCCTCTTTACTAGGATTCTCCAGTCTTTTACCCAGGGGCAGTTTTCCAGAACTCACAAGTCTTTCCAGTTTGCCCAGAAAGTCAATGGCACAGCCCAGATCACCTGAGTCCCAGCCCTGTGCCAGCAACTGCTTCATCCAGGGGCAGATTCAGATTGGGTGCAGTGGAGCAAATGCAGTCCCCCTTTTGGACTGGACTGGGCCGTAGGAGCCTCTAAGGACTTTTTGAAGTCCACAAAAGTGGGTAAAAATTCCCACTCATTCCCCTCAGTGCTCAGAGGCATGTTCCCCCTCCTCCTCTTCCCCCACCTCCCCTGCCTGCTGTCACTGCTGCTGTCCTAGATGAGCCCAGGTCCCCACCTCCCCTGCCTGGGGGCCTGGGCTCATCTGGGACAGCAACAGTGGCAGCAGCCATGGAGTGCTTCTCTCCTCCTCTCTGCTCCTGGAGGGATGAGGTAGGTGGGGGAACTCACCCTCCACCCATTGCTGCTGCTGCTGTTGCTCTCCCAGCTGAGCCCGGCTCTTGCGCAGCCCACATGGGGCAGCTCCAAAGCTTTCTTGCCCCAGGACAGTGGGGAAAGTAGCAGCAACGGGGAGGGAAAAGGATGGGACGTGTGTCTGAGCACAGAGGGGAAGGGAGGCTCTTACCTGCTTTGGGGACTTAAAAAAAGTCCCCAGGGGCCCCCACAGTGCAGTCTGCCTGCAGCAATAGGGGAGGAAGAGGCTGCAAGAGTGGGGTACGACCACCTCCCATACCCCACTTTGCCAAATCCTGGATCCACCCCTGGCCTCCTCGTCCCAGTGAAACGTGCCCTGAACTTTCAGTTTCTCCAGCAGTTTCTTTGTGTTTGAAGCTCTGTGATGCTCACTTCAGGCAGCTTTGCCTGAATGACCTCCAGGTAGCTATTTGAACAAGTGCATTTGCTTGTTCTGCCTATTCTAAACCAGCTTAACTCTTTGCTGGCTCTTGGGATCCTTTGTTGACAAGAGACCTGTTTGACTGTGAAACACTGAGGGCTGCCGTTCCAGCAGGTTTGAAATTCAGCATTAGAGATCTCCTGGCTTGGCCCCATAGCTTGCTTTGTGAACTGCTTCCTTGCCTCTCATCTTACCAGAAAATAAATGCGCTGTGTCTTTAATTCTGCCCTTCGAAGCCTTTTTTTCCCCCCTTTTTTTTTTTAAAGACTTCACTTCAGCAAACACCTGTATTGCCACTGAAAGGCTTTCACTAATATATTTTTTCCCCTGTTCTTGATCACACCTGTCTAGCTTTGGGCAAAATGAAATACTCACATAGCTGCCAGAGGTATGGTTCTTGGCTGGCTTGAGCTACTGTATGTAAAGATCTCCAAAGAAATGTCAGCTTGCTATACTGAACCATACCGAAAAGTTGCCTGGCAGTCATGTTTAAAAGGGGACCAGCTCCTTCTCTGGAGCTGCCGACGGGTTGAAAAGGGCACTTGGCTTTGGAGGATTTTACTTTACAATGCGAGTTTCATGTTGCTGTTTTGCTGCAAAAATAATTAGTGTCTCACGGTGCCCCGCCAGCCTGAAGACTCCCAGTCTTCTCTGCCGATGTGCACACATGTGCAGACTTGCACGCACACAGGGACATGCAAATTGCTTCAACCACCAAGTGAAATGCAGCTGCCTCTGGTGTGGGTAACAACCTAGAACACTGCTGATTGAAAGCACCATGGAGCTGTATACGTGATCCCTCCTTTATAGGATCTTGTTTTCACTGTGAGTGAACCATCCCCCTGTATACGTGATTGGAGTATAGCTTATACCACTCAACTTCTGCATGTAAGTTGAGGCACAGACTTTGCAGCAGCTCTTTTCTCTGCAGAAACTTCTACCATGTATAGGCAGCATCTGACAGTTTCTGCATCCCCCGTGTTGAAACAACTGGCTACTGTGGCTGGGAAAGTAATTAGCAGCAGGTGAAAGGTTATTGTTAATAATCCTGAGGCCACGCTGTTCTGTAATTTAAAATATGAATATTTTTTTCTTCCCCTCCAAATCCTCTCCAGTTGCTCACAGGTGTTAATTGTGGTTGGTTCTTGGGCCTATTGTATGTGCTCCTCTAAATGTGTCTCTATGCAAACCCTGATACCCAGCTAACAAGGTACAACTTTCCATTTCCTTCTTTCAAGATGAACCCAATAGAAATTGCAGCTACGGTCATCCCCGGTCTTTGGAGGGACAGGGGATGTGAGGAAAGTCTTTAAAAAACACATCTAGGTCAGAGTTTTACTAGACATCTTGGTCAGAAATGGTCCATACCCAAACCCACATCTGAATGTCCTCGCTCTTTGGTTTTGATACTGAACTGCACCCAAAGGACCAATGCAGCTGGCATCACTTCCAGCACCTGAGATGTCCCATATACGAGGTACAAAAGTGATACACTGAGGTTAAGTGGCGGGTGCAAGACAGAGTAAAAATCAAAGACAGGACAAGAATTAAGCTGCTCCCGAGAAAGACCAAAATATCACTGAGATCAGCAGCTGCAGGGCTGAAGTCCTTGGCAGGATGCTTCCCCCTGGATGGGATGGTTTTATTTTCTGCTTCAAGATGGCATATTTCACAGCCAGGAAAGCAACCAAATGCTCCCACAGCTTTGCAGACAAGAACTTTTCCTGTCGCAGAGAGATCCCATATTCTAAGCAAACCCCCCTCATAAAAGCAGCATGGAGCCCTCCAGGATTTTATACAGGTGGGGGAGAGGCAGGACGTTAGCATGCATATGTGGCCTCGCCGATCAAATGACTTGATTTAGAACCTGTCATCCATTTTCAAAAGCCCCCAAAAAGCTGTGTGACGGGGATGGATCGTCAGGGACTACAAGATCCATCTCTGTGATGGCAACAAAAGACTACATTAGCATCAGCATGAGAAAGTACCTCTTTCCCACGCCCCTTCTCTAAAGAAGGCTGCTTCCAGGTACAACATGTTTTTACGGCAGGACTGCAAGTGACTTTCAAGGACCAAACTACCTCTTTAGGTTCCTGGCTAAGGTGATGTTGCATGCTAAGAAAGGTCATACCCATTTGACACCTATGCACAAACCCTTCATATGCTATCATATGGCCAAAGATGCTTGAAGGCCTGTACACCTTGAGATTTAGGCCTGCACACATTGAGATCCTTGAAGGCCTGCACACCTTGAAGGCCTTACCACCCTTGTTCACCCAACCGCACACGTGAACTGCCCCATGCTAACCCTTGCCTACACCGCCATACTTGCACTGTGTTCATAAAACATACATCCTTTCTGGTATGCACTGGGTACATCTCCACATGTGCTTTAATGCGCATTAGTCTATTTTAAAGTGCATTAAAGCATCCCCAAAAACCTGTGCTATTTTGCTAATGCACATTAAAATAGGCTAATGTGCCTTTTTTCTAGTACCTCACAATGGAGGTACTAAATTTACTGCGCTTTACCAAAAGTGCATTAATGAATGTGTAGACGTACCCAGTGGTATATGTTAGCACTCAAACACACTCCTGCTCCAAAACACACGCACACACATACACACAAACCCTCTCTCATATATATTCAAATATAGCGTTAGTGTTCATACACATTGGGCACGTCTACATGAGATGAGTTAATGTGCATTAGTCTAATTTAATGCACATTAAAAATGGTGAAATTAGGCTAATCGCACCTAAATTTGATACCTGCAAGTGCGTGATTTGATACCTGCAAGAGCGTGATTAGTTAAAGTGCATTAACGCATGTGTAGATGCAACCTGGCACTAGCGTGCGGGGACTGCCCTTATGCTAGGGGGACGTGGCAGAGCTGGAGGGACTTGGCACTAACGCTATTGCCGAGTCCCTGCGTGTGTAGACACCTGCCAAAAATCGCTTAATGTGCAGCTTAATGCACATTAAATTTAGTCGCTTTTATTTGCACGTGTAGATGTGCCCACTCATGCTCAGGTGTATTTGCAGTCCCCACATAGGAGTGTACACACACCCACACACACTGTAATACCGCTGCTTACATCAATGTAAATATGTAATAAAGGCAGAGATCATGGCATTATTTTACCCTCTCAGCTGATATTGCTGAAGAGAGCACAGCCACCGATGAGAAGGCATGTGTTTCTTTTGGGAGGAAGTGAGGACAGATGAGAGGACTGAAGCATTGATCCTAGGTTTTGTAGTTAGATCACTGTCCCAAGGCATCTGGCTGGAAGCAGATGGGTTGATCATGACCCTCTTGTTCTGTTGAGCTGACTGGGGTCTGAACAACAGCTGTGTTGACCTTTCCTTGCATCCATTAAGTCATTTGCATTATCCTTAGTCAAAACAAAGGTAATCCAGACTGAAAATCTGTTTTTTTCTATGTGAATGGGAAAATGTGCAACCAGGAGTTCTGAAAATCTCCCTTCCAGCCTGGGATGTTGAAATTAGAGCAACGATAACCTGGTATCAGACAGGATTGAGGAAACCTTTGTTCACTTCCCAGCTCTGCCACAGACTCCCTCTGTGGCCTTATGCAAGTCATTTAATCCCTTGACACTTCATTTCCCCCTCTGGTAAAAGGAGGGGTCATAACCTCACTATTTGTCTCTTTACAGTTGGGCTCTTCTGTGCAGGAGCCATCCCGTATTCAGCCCATGTACAGCATCTAGCACAGTAAGGGTCTGAAGTCATTTTGGGGGGGACTCTTGATGCTATGGTCAAATAAATAGTGACTATCTCCAATCCTTTGGTGCTTCACCAATCCCTAATCACCATTAAATGAGCAGAAAGAGTAAGAGAGAGGCATTAGGGCCACTGAACTCATGAAAGGGACCTTAGATCAAGGAGAGAAAAATCGAAGTAAAAAAAATTAAGCAGCTTTGATCCTTGATTTTATGTCAACAAAGACGAAAGGAGAACACTGAGCCTTTTACCTTTTACCAGCTGTCACTTGAAACACAATAATGGGATAATTAAAAGGCCTTGCCTTATGTCAATTTTATTTAGGTACCTTGATCCAGTGCTGGAATGTGTCACTGATAGAGGGTTTAAGAGCTCATTTGAAAATCCCAGAGATAAACCATAGGCTCAAAGCTCTTCAAAGCTGTACAGACTCTATGGAGAATTGCAGTGGTAGCCCAAGAGGGCCTCAAGTAGCAATGGCAAGGAGGTAGGATCTCCAATAGGTGCGGTGTTGGGCTCTGGAAACCAGGTTGCGCTTATAAAACAATAAGACGGTAGGGTCCAACTCGGAGTATCCCAACAGCCCCGTGGTCAGGGCATTTAACCAGGAAGCAGAAGATTCAGGGGGGATTTGGAACTGGATATTTCACTTCCCAACAAAGTGGGCACATCTACATGTGCAAATAAGAGCGACTAAATTTAATGTGCATTAAACTGCACATTAAGTGATTTTTGGCAGGTGTCTACACGTGCAGGGACTTGGCAATAATGTTAGTGCCAAGTCCCTCCAGGTCTGCCATGTGCCCCTAGTGAAAGGGCAGTTCCAGCATGTTAGTGCCAGGTTGCATATACACATGCGTTAATGAACTTTAACTAATCACACTAGGCCATGAGTAAGGCATTGTCAAGGGCACCTTCCACCCTTCCAGAGACTCTGGCCCACTGGAAGCTCAAGAGGGGTATGTGAGGTTAAATGGAGACCATCTTAGAGATAGGATAACTCAATTTGATGAGCACTGTTTGGGAAGGAGGACACTCTAGGCTCCGGTCCCTGCTCCCATCCCCAGTGTGGTGCAAACTGTCCCGCTCCTGTCTGTTAAATGCAGAGACACCGTAGGGAGCAGAAGCAACTTACAGAGAGTTACACAACTCCCTGGGAGCACCGGGATATAAATGCTATACAAGTGACCCAGCGATATCACCTCCATGGCTAATTTAGCTGCCCAAGTGCTACTTTCACACCTAAAGGTGGAGCTGAGTCAGGCCCAGGTGTCAGAAGCAAGGCCCCCTCCCCAAGCAGTTGTTTTGGGCCTGGTGGGACAAATTTGGTTGGTGTGATACTGTGGCATTTCTCGTCAATGAGGTGATGATGTTTTTGGCTCTGTGTTGTTATGCTGTAATGTGTCGGTGTGGTGGCATTTCACAGGCCCATGAAAAGTGCTCTTTCCCAAACAGGATGCAGAAGGACCCTCACAAAACCAGCCCACCCTCCTGCTCTTCACAGCCCACCGCCATTCTTTGGTCTTTCCTCTGGGGAAACCCAATTATCATGCTTTTTCAGGAGTCAGTGCAAGAGCCAAGGGTTGCTTTCTGTCTGAGATAGCGTAGAGACTGGGACTCTTCCCAAATAGATCGGCCAATACAATATTTCAGAATAGCCTTCCTGAATTCTCTTCTAATCATTTGGACGTAGACTCGCAAGGGTTTGTAATCATCTGCCTCTGAGTCTGTTCAGATATGTATGCATCTACGGCCTACTGCTTTTCTTAATGCTTTGCATTTGTGAACGGCATTGCAGAGGGCACGACCTCAAGCATAATAGCCTTAACCTGAAGCATTGCATTAGATTCCTCTTTATTGCCGAGGATCAGAAATGTGTATGCTGTTCATGGCTGAGAAAGGGATGCTTTTGTGATGCTTGAAGAATTTTTGGAACCCAGAGCTATTTTCGTGTTCAACACATTTTTTCCCCTTGGTTTTTTGGTGAAAGTTTCATTAGCGCATGGGCAAAGCAGGACAATAAATCACAGCTGATTATGGTACTCAGGTTCCTGACAATACCCTTAAGAAAATGGTGCTCTTTGGCTAATTCCATACACTGATGACAATGTCCCAGCCTTAGTAGGTTGTAGTTCTTTCCATATTGCTGGTAGGTTCAAGTTACTCTCTCTTATAATTACTCCTCGGGTTTCTGCAAGCGGGTAACTTCCCCCATCATAATCAGCATATACAAGCCCTCCACTTCTCCTGAGACTAAGATGTGTGTTTAACTTTGAGCTCCCAACTGAACAAGGTGTTATCTCATTGATTGAGGTGATTGCTTCATGCATACCAGTTGAAAGGGGACATTTTTTTGCACTGAATGTGTTTTTTTCCTCTCATGCTCATGAAATACCATAGCAAGTGCCCCAGCACCTGCAGTTGGCCTATGAAAATCTATGAAACCACTCTACCAGATCAGCCAAGTAGGAACCAGAAGCAGTGACACAAAAGGTAGAAAGTGGGTACGTAAATTCATATATTTATATACATGTGATGCATATGGATATTATAGGCGGACAAAGTTCTTTGGGTGAATCTGATATCTTTTATTAGACCAACTCCAATAGTTGGAAAAATTCTTCTTTGCAAACTTTCGAGTGCAAGCACCCTGGCTCAGGCGGAGGAAACATCTGCACTTGGTGTGCGCTCTTCCTGGATGGAGTGAATAGTAAAGAAGCCAGGGGCTGGTATGCATGCAAGAAAGCCAGTTGGTGACAATAGATATTATATATATGCCTTGGCTTTGTCATCATAATCATTACACGTCTGTCATAGTCAAGGATGACAGCAGGACTTAAAAGACCTAAAACATCTCTAAGGGCAAAGGGCAGAAATCCAGCTACACAAACTACAGAGGAGATCTCCCTATTGGGCACAGCTGGCAAGATCCTCTGTGGGGTTTTCCTGACCACTGTTGCACCTACTGGACTCCACTGTGGATTCTGGACCAACTCTGAATGGATCACCCAGCATCTGTATGTGTCTATAGATATATATCATGGACCATTTACACCTGTAGTACCAGATGTAGCCTATGTGCCAGACTCTCTTCCACTTATTAGACATACAAGTGGACTTAAATGCCTAAGAGGTGGAATGGGCAGACAAGGTTCCTTGGGTGAATTTGATATCTTTTATTAAACCAACCCAATTAAGAGGTGGAATCGAATCTGAGCCTCAGTGAGCAGGAATTTGAATCAAATTTGAAATGAGAAATGCAAAGCAAACATGCTGTAACAGCAATACCCCTGCATAGGTTGTTATTTTTTTTTGGGGGGTGATCTATGCAGCTGAGCTTGTGGATCAAGAATTGGTTTGACATCTCCCATGCACAAACACTAGTACCTTTGCTCAGTTCCCATACATCATCATTAATCCCAGGCTCCATGCACAAAATATTTACTAAATGCTTGCAAAATGGAGGTATGACCCACAGCATAATGGTGTGTGGGCTCTGACTCTGTAGAAACTACTGCAAGCCAATAGTAATAGTAATAGCTATAGTAATAGTAATAACAATAATAATAGTAATAGCAGCTGTCTACATCTTTGGGACTGAATCCGTGAAGGCTTCTGTCCCTCTCAGCTGTGGGTGGTAGAAACCTCAATCTGCAAGGGTTGATGTCTGCTTTTTTTTGATTTTGACTTGATTTATAGCCACTTCTGCAGAGTAACTGGCTTCGGCAAAGCCACCGTGGCTTTGTGCTGCCCTGACTGACGGCAGGGTTTGTCTCGAGCCGTCTGTCCCGTGACCTCTCTCTGGAATGATCGGTGTACTGTACAGACACGTGAAGAGATAATGGCGGCGGCTTATGAGCTGCCAGCTTTAATAGCCTGCATGATTTAGTACAAGGAGCTCTCTCAGGCAGGTTTCACGCAGGATGAAAAGCTGTTGGACAGAACGGAGCAGGCAAGCTACAGTTTCGGATCCATCCTACCAGGTTAAAATGGATAAGCTAAGAAAGCCACGTTGACAATGAGGCCATTGATTTGGAGAGAGGTCTGCCACGTAGACAGAAGATAATGAAGAGGGAGGCAGGAGCAAGGAAGATGAGCATGCTGTCTGGGAGAGGTGAAAGTCCCCGCTTGGCTTCGCAGGACTTGGAAGCATCCTTTGCTCCTTGCAAGACTGCAAGAGAGACGAAGGAAAATGCATTGCTGCAGCTTCTTTGTTATTAGGTGTAACTCCTCTGCCATAACTAGCATTACCCTTGGATATTATTGGCGTCTGTTTTGAAGGAGGAAACATCTTTGCAGGTAGTGAAAAAGTAGGTTCTCAGAAGGACTGTAAACAGGGATACGGCTGATTTTCAGAGAACAAATGCAACATCATTGCACTGGAAATGATCGTTGCATTTATTTGCTGATAGCAAGGGTCCCACCCGAGGATCAGGGCCTTATTGTGCTGGTGCTGTATGGACAGCTTGCAAAGAAGTCATGCAACAAAGAGACTATGCAATATGGGGTCAAAATAGATGAATAGGAAGTGGTTGCTTGTAGTAGCACGGGGGTGGACTCAGTGACCCTGGAAGTTGCTTCTAATCCACGGTGTTTGCTCCCATCTAGGTTCATTCCCTGATGCTGGTGGATTTGTACCTGTGATGAATTTAGTCAATGGGATTTAATTCTCTTTGCGTTTGAACAATCAGGTACATTCGATAGAAAAAAAATCGCACAAATGACATGTGCTACACAGACAGAGGGCTACCTTTCAAACCCACAGAAATTCTCTCTTCCCCAAATATGGCTGGACTCAGGCTTAAATAAAGGTCTGGGTTAAGCTTGCATTCACGTGTAATCCAAATATATGCACGTATTGCTAATGACAAAAAGTAGTCACTTGAGACAGTGAGGAAAAAGAGAGACATTTTCTATTGCAGTGTGCTAAATAGGAGAGAGTAGGGGGAAGAAGGGTTCAACTGATCATAAGGGAAATTAAAACTGGGCATAACCCTGGAAGCAAGGAAAGGATCTGAGACGCTGGCATCATGCTACATACCAGCAGGCCAACAAGTTGGGAATGATCAAAGGCCTCAGAAGGGACGATAGGGTGAAGGGTGAAGCCCTGTCATCGAAGGTATGTCTGACAGCATCTGCCCCTCCTGAAGACTGGAGAGATCTGTCTTCATAGGCTGCAAACAGATGTTGCCTTTGTTCCTCCATAAAAATCTTTATGGTGGGACAAAACCTGAGTGAACAGACATCGTAGCCATTTGTTGGGCTGCAGATGCCCACATTTGGGAGCATGACGATCCCTAGTCATGGGTTGTGCTGCCTTTTTGTGACACACTTCTGTTCACTTACGGCAGGAGAGCACGGGCAGCCTGGGGCTGGTGCTCCCAGGGCTTCAAGGGACCGATCCTATGTGCCTCAGGAAGTTCACAGCACCTGTAGCCGTTGTCGTACAGGATTGCTCCCTGAAGCCCCTGGACTTGCAGGGGCCAGACCCCATGAGACAACAGCCCTGGCGACATCTGTAGATACCAGTGAAGCAGATCACATCCTGACACAGCTGATCCCACTCCTAACACAACGTCCGATTATACCCGCGATGTACTGATAGTACCTAAAAAAGCCAGCTCTTTACGCGATTAAGCTCTTTAAGCTTCATGAAGTGATATGAATTGAAGTGTGTGTGGTTGAGAGAGGCATCCAGGTGGTAACCGTTTTGGTCTAGAGGCGAAAGGACTCAAAACTCATGGAAGAGGTGATATCTTTTATTAGACCAACTAGACTCCTTCAGTCATCTTGTCCCTGCATGATTGTTTTCTTTATCATATGTGGCATTGCTATGTCCAGTCTGGTTTGACTTAATTGCAGCAATGAGGCTTCAATCGGTTCCTTCAAGGGACAGTCTCATAGGATGCGTCTACACGAGATGCTAACTGCGTAGTAGCTTAATAACACTGTGCCAGGCAAAACCCATGCTAATACACTACTGCGCAGTAATATTAGGCTACTGTGCAGTTAGCATCCAAAAAACCCATGCGCCGGCGCTACTGCACAGTAGCACAAGTTACTGCTCATTGATTTAGTACTGGGTTATACAAGTACTCAACTTGATGTACAGTAACTACGGTGCCTTAATGAACGTGTAGACACACCCACAGTCTTTTAATGTTCCTGGTTGGGGGGAATTTACCTCTTTCATTCAGCACGTCTTTTCCCGTGCATAACTCCCATTCATAGTTTTAAATATGATAAGGCTGAGGGAGACCGCTGTGAATGTCTTGTTTGAACTCATTTATATTCAATCCATAGGACTACCTGGGATTAATTCTTGGTTGAACTAGAGCCTATCAATTAGAAAAAGATCTAACTTTGATCTCAAAGGGAATCCAGTGCAACCGTTGGTAAACTGATAGTCTCTGTTGGTTCAGCTTTGGCTTCCAGCCATTGGACCTTGTTATACTGCGGCTGCTGGACTGGGGTGGCCTCTGTTACCAAATTTCTCTTCTCCACGTAGGTACTGACAAATTGTGATCTACTTCTTGACCTTCTTTTCATTAAATGAAATATATTTTGCTCTCTGAGTCTTTCACAAGGCGGATTCCCTTTGGTCTTGTAACGCTTTATTATACATCTCCTCATTGTCCTTCACTTAGCAAAAGATAGATTTCTCCTTCTGCCGTTTTCCTTCCCTTAATTGCTACAGTTTCTAGCTTTTGAACAATAGTCACGAATATTATATCCTCTTTCATCCATTTTTATATGCTTTTTCTTGTTGCAATAAGAAGCGCTTAGCTCTCTTGAATGCCAATCCAGCAATACAACCTAAACCCCTGCAATCCAGCCCTGTAGCACGCTGCTATAGCATGCATCCTTGCACGTGTTTGTGTGCGCTTACACAAGCATGCACAAATCCCTGGGTATTCCCAATGAGCCCATCTCTCTAGTATTTTATCATGTCCCACAGTAGTTCTCCAGTCTCCCTTAGTCAACCTTCGGCCAGCGCACACTGGCTTTCCAAGGTCATCAGGGACAGGTGATGGGTATGGAATATAAGCAGGTGATGAACTCTCCAAGTCTGTGCCATGAAAACGAGTCTAATGAAGTTAGTAATGACAGCAGGCATAATTGAAAACCCTCCTGGCTCTTATTTGACTGTACAACTCATTTTACTGGGACTTAAACCTACTTCTGTGTCGGGCTGCCCTGAAAGATGGCATTGTGTGCCCAGCTTCCAGCTCGAGTTTGAGAGGTAAAAGCTTGGATAGGGGAGGTGTTCATTCCACAGCCCAAAATCCTGCAGAGGGTCCTTTCTGAATGCCTCACTCCACAAAGCCATGTCCTCGGGCCATAGGAGGCCATGTTTAATTAGGGACTTTGGCATCTAGCTACCTCGGAGCTTTGCATCGGTGTATCAGTTTCATAGCCTTGCCTGCCTGACTCAGCTAGGAATAATTAAACTCTAGCAACAGCGGGTGACTTCCCAGCCATTTTTCAGTACGTGCTAATAACCCCAAGGCTTGGGTCACTTATGCACATCCACCTTGAAGGGTCCTATTCTCCATTCCTTTCTGTGGTTGTTCGCCCGGGTGCCAAGTGATTGCAAGAAGCTGCCACTGACAGAGGTGAATGGGGAGTTCTGGTTTTGAAAGTGCATTGGGTTCATTTTGAAGGGATTTATATACCTGATCCAATGGGCTGGAAGTCAGCGGGCTTGTCTACACCACCTTTGTGCCAACCTTGGGCTCTGCCCCCGTGTTGCTCCTTCTGGCATGCCAGCCTCCAGGCCAGCCAGTCTGCTATGGAAAGCCTCCTGGTTCTTGCACTCTCTGGTTTTCTTGGTTCCTGATCCTGGCTTTGGCTTGTTTCTGGACTTTGGCTTTGGATTTAACCCCTGTGGATCTGTCTCCAGGTTTCTGAGCCTGGCTTGGCTCTGCCCTCAGACTTCGCCCTGTGGATTGTCCCGCTAATTTAATAATTCGGCATCTGATTCCTGGATCTGGTGCCTGTCCTGTCTTGTGCACCCTGCCCCTGGATTTTCCTCTAGATCTGGTACTTTAGCTCCTGAATGATGACCCAGTCCCTGGCCCCTAACTACCTCTTAGTGGCCTAACCATTACCAGACTGCCTGCAAACCAGTCCCTCGCATCTACTCTATGTGAAGTTGAAGACCTGTTGGCCTAAGCTTTGATTCAAGCCTACTAGAAACATTGAGGTGATTCTTGCAAAGAGATCTTTGCAAATCTCTAGCAACCTGAGTTATCATTTCCTGTAGCCTCCAAGCCATGCCCAATTAGAGAATAAGCCAAAGAAATAACAGCTTTGCTAATTTTTATGGCCAGAAGGTAACATCATGATCCTTTGATCCAGTCTCCAGGCTTGGACAGGACAGGGGACCTCACCTAGAGTTTCCCATATCGAGTCGATACTTATAGTGGAGCTAACACATCTGTTTTAAGAAGACAGCTAGTGTGGATTTAAAGACAGGAGAATCCAAAGTACTCCTAGCTACATGGCTCCAATATTCGATCCCAACCCCTCCCTGCCATTAAATAATCGGTGGCAGGTCCTACACAAAGCGCAGCACCCATAGCCACTATCCCTTGAAAACATGGCAAGGGTAGTGATGGTGCCCAGCTTTGTGGTTAGAGCACAATGTCTTAATCACCCTGCTTTGTGGTTTGACGGTGTCCAGCTTTCTGATTAGAGACAGCGTCTTAATCACCAAGCTATAGAGTAGGCTGGCTTGGGGCATCCTCCCCTTATAGACCCTGGCCCCATTAGACCACCAAGGGGTGGGGAGCCATGGGATGAGGAGAGGAATGAAACAAGAGCTTGACTGTGGCCCAGAGAGGGAGGTGTCTTGGGAGTTGTTTTCCTTGCTGCCAGGACCATTTAAGCATTTTCCATTAGGCAATCATTGGGTAAGAAACCCTTGGCTGCATGGACCAGGCCCCAGTCCCACCCTTCCCTCTCCCATGAGAGAGCACACATTACTGCATGTAGTCCTGCTCCTCTTCTGGCCCCATGAATCCTGCAGTCTTGGCTACACCGTGGTCCAGCTTCTTCCAGCATGGAGAGTGCCCAGATTTAAGCCCAGTGATACTTAAATAGCAATTCCTGCTTCTCACAGGTAGAATCGTAGAAAATGAGGGTTGAAGGGACCTCAAGAGGTCGCATCTAGTCCAACCCCCTGCTCAAAGCAGGACCAGCCCCAACTACATCATCCCAGCCAAGGCTTTGTCTAGCTGGGTCTTAAACACCTCTAAAGATGGAGAGTCCACCACCTCTCTGGGTGACCTCCAAGGATGGAGACTCCACAATATACAATCATAGACAATGAGGGTTGGAAGGTACCTTGGGAGGTCTCATCTAGTCCAACCCCCTGCTCAAAGCAGGACCAGCCCCAACTACATCATCCCAGCCAAGGCTTTGTCTAGCTGGGTCTTAAACACCTCTAAAGATGGAGAGTCCACCACCTCTCTGGGTGACCTCCAAGGATGGAGACTCCACCACCTCTCTGGGTAACCTATTGTGGTGCTTTACTACCCTCCTAGTGAGAAAGTTCTTCCAAATATCTACCCTAAACGTCCCTTGCTGCAACTTGAAAGTGGTGCGATGCTTCACCCCTAATGCAATCAGTGTGGGCTGGGTGCTTGTGCACCATTCAGAATCTGGGCCTACAGTCTTCAGTGTCTTCCCAGGTGACTTTCCTACTACAGTGATTGTGATGGGGGACCTGTAGCTGTCCCAGTGACATAACTATAACTAAATCATCGAGAGCATCGTTAGGTGAGGGTTTATTGAACGACAGGAGAACAAAACACAAACCAGACCCTGAACTGAACTTCCATTGGAAACTGAATCCAAATCTTTTTCATGGTGAGGGGGATGTTCAGAAAAGTTCAGGCAGTTCCCTCTCCAACCCCATGGATTATTGCTCTTGGTGGTCCTGATTTGGGGCAGGCTTGCCCATATGCTGCAGAAGAAGCGGTTTTCAAAGTGTTGATTGCAAAGCTGGAAGTATCTCAGGTCTTTCCCCAGCTCGTGTTTCCCATGCATCCCAAGCCAGCTTAGCTGAGCTGAGAAGTTCAGAATAAGCCTTCCAAGTCTTGGGTGCCAGTTTGAACCAAGCCTATTCCTTTCTTCACCTTCCTGGTAAACAGTTTTATTGCTGGTAACATTTGGCAAGCAAGCAAATTGTGCTGTAAAATGCGGCCAGCAGCATCACTCCATCTTCCTGGGGGGAAAACGGCTCAATTTGTGTAAGAGGAAGCAGGGGCAGGGGGCTGATCCATGCCCTCTGGACTCAGTGGGAGACCTCTCTCCAATGGGATTAGTGTCCTTGTGCTGGGCTGGTCATGGAGCATAAGCCTTTTGTGCCATGCTCATCCTATAGAGGCCCAAGGACTACCAGGGACTGCTCCCTTCATTTAGTCAGGGGTGTGGGGAATTGCTCCAAAGCAGCTGAAAAGGCTGAGGTGGAAGCCAGGCCATGGCTCCTCCTGGAAGCCATGTCCCCAAACTCCTTCCAGCTGGGTTTCAGCACAGTGTCTTTTCTGGTTCACGTGCCTGGGTGTAACCAGAAGCAGCCCTTGCACCTCCGAGTTAGCTTTGGTTGGGGTTGGGCTCAGCTTTTAAAGAGAAACCACATCACAGAGGGCACAAAATGTTTCTCCAGGATCGAAGTGCCCTACCTTTCGATGCACGGGACAAGCAGATCTATCTGCCGCGGCTGCCACCTGGCCGCTGCCGGGAGTATTGCACTGGCCCAGTGCCACAAAACTGGAAATCTTCATCTTCGGTTCAGTGGATCTACTCTCTGCCTTCAGCGAACTGCGTGTGTGAGGCAGGATTAGCCCCCATGTTTCCCATGCCGTGTTGTTTGCGGAGGTGATTTGTTAACGCTTGTTCCAAACCCCACTGCAGGCACTGGGAATCTTTCCATTGAGAGCTTATCAGTAGGTAATCTGCCATATTTTGCCAAATTTGACAGAGTTCTTGTTTACATCTCTGATTTTAAAAAATGAAAAAGTCTTGTATAGTGACAGCCCAGAACCTGGGGCCTCATTTCCAGCCAGTCTCCATTTGATGCTTCCCGCCGGAGGAGCACATCTGCCATGCTTTGCACCCGCCCTTCCTGTAGGATGCTTTATTCTTTGCTTGCCATGCTTTAATGCTGCACCTCAGGACTCTGGGATTCAGCCAGAAATGAAGAAGTAATGAATTAGAGTCCTAACCAGCATCCAAGGACCACAGGCTGAGCTGGCATAAAATAACATTTTTCCATTTGAAGTCAGTTGGAGCCTTGCTGGTTACACCCACTGAGGATCTGGCTGTAGGGGTTTTAGATGAGTTACCCCATATTCTGTCAAGACTTCAACAGGCTGCAGCAGGTAAATTTTCCTTGATACATGGTACCTGGCTGCAGAAGACATGTTTCACCTTGATGTTCAATTTTTAGTACACATAAGCTTTGGCTTCACAGGTTAGCAGACTAGAGGGGATCTGAAGAACTATTTTGCTTTTATCAGTCATCCCATTACTGGAATAACTCTGGTGATTCCCTTGCAATTAAGACACCTAATTTACCCCTCTGAGAAAATAATATTAGCAGCAATGACATGCTCATCCCTTTTACCACCTGGGAATGTTTTTGCTAACCATTGCAGGTGCTTCTTTTATAAATGAAAACAATTGCCTGTAAATATATCAGTTATTTTTATTAGGTCCCTCTGTTTTACAAACCCTATTGGCTGGCAGCCAGTCCTCCACCTATTCCTCTTGATTTCAGTGACTCAGCACTGAGGATCATTCACGTTGCCATCGTATCTTATGCATCTACAGCATCTAATTTCTGTAGCTAGAAGTCAATGCACAAAAATCTTGCAGGTTTGATACCTGTAAGCCCTGAAAAGGACAGCTGCTTCCTTGAGAATAGGTCCTGTTGAAGGCTGGATCTCATTTTGTCAGGTGCAGAAAGAGTTACTTGAAAGATAAGACTACCTTGAAGTCTGATTGCATTTAACCCATCATGCAGGACCCACCAGCCATTACCACGACTTGTATTAATAATTGCTTCTGGAAGACCTACCCAAAGTGGAAGGCCTGAAGGTGCCTAAGAAAACAGGGGAAGCTGGGTTTTTCCAGATTAACTCCTTCTTTGCCTACAGCTTACTAAGCAAAGGGTCCCACACCCTCTCTACTGCCTGGGCTTTGGTTGGCTTTTCCAGATCCTCACTGGAAAAAACGAATTGAATATTATTAGTATATTTAGCAAAAAAGCCACAGTCAGGGCCACAGCTGCATTGTGCCACACACAGTAGAAACACATAAAGCACAAAGCAGGCTCTGCTTCATGGATTTGAGTCTAGAGGTAGTAGGTGCAATTCATATGGTGAAATCCTGACTCTAATGACATCAATAGGAAAATATTCATGGACACCAATGGAGCCAGGGTTTCTTCCATTGATTCACTTGACTTCAAGGCCTGTGCTTCCAAGGGGGCATGGGACCAAGAACCGTCCAGACCCAGGGTGGTGGCAGCACTGTCCCCAGGCTTGTGGGTGTGCTCCAGGAGGAGGTCAGACAGACATGAGGCACCCTAGGGAGGCACTCGGAGCCTGGTAGGTGGATGGGCACAGTGAAGGGGGTGGCTCAGTGCAGGAGCCCCCCCTACTAGCCTGCCACAGAAATGTTCTGCCATCACTACGTTGGGGCACTGAAGGGTTTGTCTACACAGCAAAATCAAAGTGGGGTACCTGCAGTCTAGTGCTAGTTCAGTTCAACTAACAGGGACGGGGCGAAGACACACACCAGGTTTATCTTGTACTAGAAAGCTGCGTGGGCCCATCCAGGGAGCACTGTGGTTGTCAGCACCTGCAAACCCCAGGCTGCTCTATCTTCCTGTGCAGTAGGACATTGGCCACCATGGTCCCCCTGGTTTACCTGTGGCACGCTAGGGTGCTATGTCTTGTGTTGTGTCAGGGTTGACTGTGTGGTTTTGCCAAGAGGTTGGACAATGCATTTGTGTGGGATGGTTTGGATAGAGATGATCCTGCCTCAGGCAGGAGCTGGCCCAGATGACCTCTGGAGGTCCCTTCCAGCCCTACTTTTTGGGATTCTGAGATTCACTAGCATGCTGCCAGTGCTGGCTAGAGGAAGCCACATGTACCATAACAGACCCATTCCCCTGCCCTGTGCCCTGCTCCATGTGCCCGACTATGCAGTAAATGTGATTGGTACAAGCTATAGTAGAATTACCTTGTCACTATGGCTAGGCTGGAATAGCTCCTGTTTATAGACCTGGTATTCTGTAATAGAATAAGTGAGCACAATAGCTATGCCTGTGTAGACAAGCCCTAAACTTTTGGGCTAAAGAAAGATGTTGGATTTCCCCCAAGGAGGAAGCATTTTATTGTGGGATCCTACAGAGGTATACACCCATTGTCCCACTTTAAGTGTCTGTGAAGTATCACGTATCAAGATAACACTTGTTTACACAGAAGGTTAGGCTATATGGATATGCTTCTGTATGTACCTGTATATCTATATCTATATCTATCTGCTTTGGTTAATCTATAAACCTACATAGACTATATAAATATGAGGCCACATCTGGAGTCCTGTGTCCAGTTTTGGGGCTTCCACTACAGAAAGGATGTGGACAAGTTGGAGAGAGTCTAGTGGAGGGCAATGGAAATGGTTGGGGGCCTGGGGGACATGATTTGTAAGGAGAGGCTGAGGGAATTGGGCTGATTTAGTCTAGAGAAGAGAAAACTGAGAGGGGATTTAATAGCAGCCTTCAACTCCCTGCAGGGGGTCGCAAAGAGGATGGAGCTGGGCTGTTCTCAGTGGGGGCAGATGGCAGGACAAGGAGCAATGGGCTCCAGTTGCAGCAAGGGCGGTTGAGTTTGGATATTAGGAAAAACTCTCATGAGGAGGGTAGTAAAGCACTGGAATAGGTTACCCAGATTACGGTTTTTAAGGCCCAGCTAGACAAAGTCCTGGCTGGGATGATGTAGTTGGGGTTGGTCCTGCTTTGAGCAGGGGGTTGGATCAGATGTGACCCCTGAGGCCCCTTCCAACTCTTGTTTTATATGATATGATGATAAGATGCAGATCTACCCTGCCTTCTTTGTGACTTTGGACTAACCTGGCAAACTACATCCCTCTTCATCACTTTTTCCTGGGGCAATCAGGGCTAATTCCAGTCAATTACCAGTCAATCTGTGTGTGTAAATGCAGGCCTTGTGCCTGTTTTGATGCAAGTCCAAACGTGGGGCAGTCAGACCCGGAATAAACCCCACATCTGCTTGGAGACAGCCTAGCAGTTAGGAAAGACAGCTTTAAAGTGGAAATCACAGGGCGGCAGAGAATAGGTGTGCCCGGCTGCATGGCCTTCTCCTCTCAATAGAGGCTCATGCAAGGCACGGCAGGGAATCCCTCAGACCTGCCATTAGGGCTCCTAGCTGTTTCTCTTCTCTCATGAGGTTAATAGCAGTCCCATCAGGCCCCCTCTCTCTCCAGGTTACTCCACTTTTATCTCATTATCCTGTCCTCTCACCCAGCTGCTAATTGCAGTTCACAGGGAGGTGCCTGGTAGGTCCTTTACCACTGTTACCTTCTCACTGGGAAATTGCAGGACTTTATTGTCCTGGGAAAAGTCATGAAGACTTCAAAAGGAATCCCATTGGGGGTACGGGGCTGCAGAGGTATTTTGGTTAAAGAGTCCTGGATATACCGGTCCATCAACCGGCTCTGCCTTTGCTATCCAGTAAGGACTGGACTAAAGGAGCAAGGAGCCTCCTGTTCTGCACCCTTCCTCCCACAGACCCTGGTCCCAAAGGGGCTTGAAAGGCCTGTCACACACATGAGACAAGCCTCTCGCTCTTAAATCATACCTTTCATCTATCTGTCTCAAAGCGCTTTTGAAGCAGGTTTGGAGAGTCACAGCCACAATGGTCCAGGAAATAGCTGAGCAGATTTTTGGCACGTGGGCTTCTGAAATTTTTCAGCAAGTTGAAAAGTTTATTTTTTTGTTGTTTTTTTACTCAATTTTTTTTTCACTTGACTCCATAATTGAGTGTTTTCTTTAATTTTTAAAGCTTTCCTTCTCCACACTTAGAATACCTCCTTCTCTACACGTAGAAAAAAGACAGTCTCAAAGGGAAAAAACCCATCGCAACACTGTCTTCTGGAGAAGCTTGAACGTCTTCAGATTTTTGTTTTGTCTTGACTGGTTTCTCCAAATGAATGCAAATTGGCAAAATAGTTTGGTTTGTTTCCTGAAGCAGCCTTTTCTAGAAGCAAAATTTTGAGACATATTTAGCAGCATTAGTCTGAAGTCAAGTAGAAGACAGGGTTGATTTTCACTTTATAGACTAACCAAAGTGTGTGCGTGTGTGTGTGTAGCACAAACTTTCGTGGCCTGAAGTTCCCTACATCAGATGCTGTGAAAGGATATGCACAATGAAGACCATGAAAGCTGTGAGATAGATAGATAGATAGATAGACGCACACACACACATATAGATAGATACATACATACATACATATACACATAGATAGATAGATAGATAGATAGATAGATAGATAGATAGTCTCTAAGGTGCAAATCTACCCTGACAAATCTTTGCCCACTTGTGACTGGTATTTACATCCTCTATTTTCTTCGGCAGTCCCTCACAGTCAAGATTGGTTGTCTTCCATGTTTGCCCTAAATGTGGGTCTGAATATGGTGGATGAGGCTGATCTGGGATCAGCAGACTTTGTTGCAAGCCAGGCATGTGTTTCCGTGTAGTGTGGTTGGCTCTGGGTTCCTGATTTGCTCCACAACATGCTATTTCTGCTGCTTCCGCTTTTCCATCTTCTCTTGTCATCATAAGGTTTCAAAGTACTGAGATACTTACAGCAGACTCTTCCTCCATTTAGGGTGGTCCTGGGCAATAGTCTCCCATGAGTCGATGTAGATTTTGCATTTTTTTCAAATTGGCCTTGAGGATGTCCTTGAAGCACTTTCTCTGCCCTTCTTTTGAGCATACACCTTGGCTGAGCTGGGAGAATAAGACTTGCTTTGGGAGTCTGCAGTTGGACATCCATATAATGTGGCTGACCCAGAGAAGTTGATGTCTGATGATTCGCTCCTCGATGCTCATGGTGTTTGCTTGCAAGAGGACACTAATGTTGGTGCATCTGTTTTCTCACTGGATTCAAAGGATCTTCCACAGGCAGTGTTGATGCTATTTCTCCAATGACTTGAGGTATCTCCTGTACATTGTCCACATCCATACAATAAGGTGGGGATCTCAACTGCTGGATAAACCATGAGCTTGGTTTTGGATGTGAGGTTGCAATCTTCAAACACCCATATCCTCAGGTGTCCAAGGGCTGCACTTGCTAATTTGAAGTGATGCTGGATTTCTTTTTCCATGTTCAAACTATATACAATGACAACAGACCTAACTATTGACAGGTTGGTTCAAAGGAAAACTCTCAGGCAACAGTACAAAGATGGCTTCCAAAGTATGGGAAATACTCAACGTTGTCCAGAGTCTCACCTGAATTACTGGATCTGGGGTCTGGTCATTAAGAGCTTGTTGATTCATAGATTCATAGATTCATAGATGTTAGGGTCGGAAGGGACCTCAATAGATCATCGAGTCCGACCCCCAGGTGATGCAGGACCTTAGTCTTCTGAGTGTTAAGCGTCAGCCCCATTTTCTTGTATTCCTCAGTAAAGATGTCAATGATTGCCTGAAGGTCTGCTTCTAAACTGCTACTACAGCATCATCAGCATACTGGAGTTCAGTGACTGAGGTTGGGGTAGTCCTGGAGTTAGCTAACATTAAAAAGTTTATCATCCATTCGGTTGCTTAGCTCCACTCCAGCTGGAAGCTTGTTGGTGGTCAGATGTAGCACGGTGGTAAGGAAGATCAAGAAGAGTGTTGGAGTGATGATGCAGCCTTGCTTAACCCCATCTCAACATCAAAAGGATCTGTGATAGATCCGTTATTGAGAACCACCGCTCACGTACCATCACCACCAAAGAATGGTGATGAATTTTGGTGTGCATCTGTGCTCCAGAAGGATCCTTCACAGGCTTCTGGGTTGGCAGAAGGTTTTTGTGAGGTCAAAGGCCATATAGAGAGGTTTATGTTTAGAGATGTGGAAACTAAGGGTTTCCACATCTCTACTGGAACTACTCTACCGGAAGAGTAGTTGGTTGAATATATAGCTAAATGCTTCCATGGCCAATGTGTCTGAGCACCTCATCCACTTTCATTTATCAAACCTCCCACCCCAGTGAGAGAGGAGTGAATTTTCCCTATTGTACTGTTGCCTGAGAGGTTTGAGTTTTGTTTTGAGCCAGCCTGTCAATAGTTAGGTCAGTTGTCATTGTATATAGTTAGTCGTCTATAGTTTGAACATGTGCAGGTGAGAGATTATTGTTGAAGCCTCTGGAAATCCTTGACCTTTCCAACTGCCACCCCAATTAGCAGAATTGGGCACCCACAGATAGGTGTGTGTGTGTGGTGGGAAAAGTACCAGTGAGTGTATCAAATGTGAATGTAAGTGATTGCTGGTCTAGAAAGTCATGCTCAACCTCTGGCCTGCTGGCCAAATCCAGTCCATGGTACCATGTCATCTGGCCTGGGGAGTGGTGAGAGTATTAATGTCCATGGCTCTGGAAATTATGGCAATTAATGCTGCTAATGCTCCCCAGTTATTACATTTCTGGACCTGTAACCCCATGGGTTGGGTGATGCAGTCCCACATGCTGTGTTGTGTTGCCTTGTAAGGCCAGATCTTGAGCATGTGGGGGTCACTCCAGCATGCAGGGTCTGATCGAGCCCATGTGGGGGTCACTGTGTGGCTGAATCTGGCCCTATGCTACTTGTCCGAGTCACGGGCTAGCTCGGGTACTGGGAACAGGCTGGGATTGTCTCCCAGGGGTAGGCCACTTGAGAAGCAGGGGAAATTACCTGCTGCTGAGCTCTATGCTACCAGTACTTATGCCAGGTGTGGTGACTGCAGTCTAGATGTACTGAGGGTATGTCTACATTGGCTCTACACTGTTTTCCACAGAAGACTAATCCTTCGCCGAACCCACTCTGTGCCTAGAGATACAGCACCAGGAGTGCTCCGGGTGTACCTGCCACTGTCTCTTTCAAGGTGTTGAAAGACTGCGATCTGGAAAGGGGTGGCTGCTCCCAGTGTCCTTGTCTCCTCAGATACAAGTCTGGGGTATTCAGAGCAGGGGTGGGTAAGGCCTGGCACAAGTCAGCCCTAATTAAGATCATAAACTGTTGTTTTTTTTCCTCCAAAGAGGGAAAAAATCCATCCTAGGAATTTTCCCTGGGAAAAAAAGATATATTCTAGTTACTCCCTTTGCCCATCATCATAAGCTTTGGAAACTTCAAGGCCTTACAGCTATCTAAGCCCATACTCTGCTTCATGCCCTCTTCCCTCCACCTGCTCTGCCCCCCTACATGATGACTCACTCCAGTGCAAAAGGTTAATTAAGGTTAATTTTCTCCCCTGGTTAGCAGCGCCTGCATGTTCTGAACAGAAATAAAAGTACAACACCCCTCCCGCTGCTGCGAATCAATTTTCTTTCCCATTTACTGTACGTGGAAGGCAGCCAAGTTCTCTAGCATCAAAGCAAACATTTCTCTACATGAAAACTCAACTTGTGAACCTGGTAATTTCAGATGTGCTTATAACATGTGCACTTGCCAGGGGAAAAAGAAAAAGAAAAAAACGGAAAGCAGCTGTTTGATGTCTTCAAAAACTAGAATTAGCCTCTTAGACCAAACATAGGTGTGCCTGCCCCTTTAATATGGAAGGATTCAGATGTATCAAGAATCACGAGGATATTATCATCAGCCTGACGAATGGCGTTTCTGCCCAAAAGCTTGCTAAGGAGAATTTTTCCAACTATTTGAGTTGGTCTAATACAAGATATCAGATTGACCCAAAGAACCTTGTCTGCCTCTATGAGGATATCATGACACTCTGTATCATGCTCGCATATAAATTAATGCAGATTTCCCCTCTCTGGTATCCATTGTGCTTTATTATTACTCATTACTGTATTTTCATTACAATTTTACTGAGAGACCCCATTCGTTCCAACCACTGTATGGACTCTTGAGAAGAGAGATCTCATGTCCCAAAGAAGCCAAGGACATATTATTACTCTCAATAGCCAAAGAGGTATTATTACTTCCTTGGGAACAGGGAGGTGGTCTCAAAACAAATCTGTAGCCGAGGCAAGAGTAGAAGCAAGTTCTTAAGAAACGTAATCTAGGGAGTGGTCCTTTTTGATAAGAAGAAGAAGATAAGGTGATAAAAACCCAGCCAAGTTGGATTTGTCAAGAACAAGTCACATCAAGCCCATCCAACTTTGATCTTCATGTCTAATAGCAGGTCAGACAAAGGGTTGTCTTGTTAAAGTCCAGCACTGCTAATCAGAAGATCTGGGCCACATCCATGGGTTTACAAGCATCCCATGGGTATGTCTGTGCTGCTATTCAGACTCAAACCAGAGGCTGTTCTCCATCCCATATCAGTTGACCATCTACATAGACCCCCTCAAGCCCTTAGAAACAACTCCAGGCAGCAGTCCAGCCCGTCTCTGGGAGCTCTGTTGACGTTCAGGGTAGGAGACTGAACCTCCTCCTAGCCTACCCCACTCTAAAGTGTGTTCAAAACTCACCTGGGCACTGTAAGCACAAAGAATCCAGCAATAGCCACCCCATAACTCCCTCTTCCTGACTCCCAGCCATTCTGCACCCCATTTTCTATCTCCATTGCCTATAATTAGACAAAAAAAACCCCAAACAAGACAAGTAGTGGGCAGACTGATTCCTAGAAGGGATCAAGGGACAAGAAGCACAGTATGAAGCAGCTGTAATATAAAATGAAGATGGGAAGGGGCATTTTTTGTGGCTTGGACTGGTGGAGGACAACCCTCAGAGTCCACTCTAAATATCAGTGTAGACGTGCCTTGTGTGACCTCAGCATTGTTATATCTTCCATCTGGTAGGAATGATGATACTTATGTTCCTCACAGGCTCCAGTAATGGTTTAGAAAGTGCTTTGAGACTCTTGGTATTATGGAAATGGAAAGTGTTGGGGGGCCCAGGATAGATGCTGTTTTCTCGGGGCCAAATGTGGACATCACACAACTAGGTGGGGCTGGGGGTAGGATGTCCAAGTGGGGACATCTGATTTATTCTGCCCCTGCCCCCTTCTGAGTTAAAATCTTTCTCCCAGATTTGCAAAATTTAGCAAACAGACTCAGCCTAAAGAGAAGGAGCTTTGAGAAGATCAGTGAAAATGAACCAGAGGTACTGAGGCTTATTTATAAGGGAAGATTAGAAAGAGGTGACAGAATGTAGGCCCTGTACCATGGGTGTTATTAAAATAAACAATGAGATTAGGTTGAATGATGACAAAATGTGAGTTGGATAACAGCATATTAATATATGGATTTCGTAATGATGGGGAAATTCCTTACTGTGATACATGGATATAACTAGAAATGTTGGGATGAAGCAAAGAAAGGGAGAAATTAGAAGCAATATCAAGAAAACTCCCTGACAGACAGATGCCTTGGTGAATATTTGAACACCAGATTTCTGGAGACTGGAATGAATGGAGAGGATGGACCTCTAGAAAATGTGTGTGTGCAAACACTGATGCAACGCTCCAAAATAAACAAGTTTAAATTCTATAAATCTATTAAATTTAATGAGGATTAAACTCTGTGGTGAGCACAGGCACCCTTTTGAAGATCTAAATTTTGGATTTTAGCATCTAAGGTAGTGATGAGTTTGTGATTAGATAAAGCACAGTCACATGGGGTCTTTGGTTGAACCAGGAATTGAACAAACTTCTCCCAAATCCACGGTTAGTGCCCACACACTGGACCACCATTTTTTCCTGCTGCTACTTTCACATCTATTTTACTTCCATACCGCATGCTGTAGGTGTCATAAAGGAAGTCTTTGTAAAAGCTTTGTTCCCCTAATGTATGGCCAGAAAAAGCCTTTTTCCCCACTCTGGCTTCTTCTGTCTTTGGCTGAGGGAGAGGAACAGGTCCTTTTTCTAGCAAATGTGGTTTGTACCTTCAGTGAACTTTATTATTTGGATTTTGCACAGTCTACCTTACAGGGCAGAGCAAGCAGTGCCTTTGGGAAGCTTTGCTCATGAGTTTTTGGGGATGGAAACTTTTCTCCCTACTCTATATACATTTTGGTTAAACACATTTTTTTTGCCCACATGATGCATTGTTTGGGTAACACCTGCAAATGAAGTCACCTTGGGTCCCTGTCTACCTGCTGCAACTTGCAAACAGGGCGAAGGAGAGCGAAGGAGAAGGAGAGCGCCATGCAGTTTAAAAGAGCCTTTGCATCAAATGGCCTCTCCATCATTTTTGAGCGTTCTGCAATAGAGGCTCACTTTCACTCATTCACAGGCATCACCAGGGTTGGGATACAGAGCTGTATTCCTTTCTCATTTACTTTGATCTTACTCTAGGGTCTCTCCATTGACTTTGACTATTACACCTGGTGTTCATGGGCTTGCATGAAATTAGAAACTTTGACATAGGCCAATGAAGGCAAACAATACCTGCTTCTAGAGTGTGCATCTTCCGTGGGCTTCCCATTGGTTAAATATTTAGTTGCAGCACAATGGCCCATTCCAGGGTGGAGGGAGATGCTAAATGTTTGGACAATGACCAGGTAGAAAATGAACCCCATGCAAAGAGTGGTGAGAAGAGAAAATAATCAAAGAACACATTTGTGCAGGCCCAGCAGGAGAAACGATGCTGAGGGGAAACTAGCACGGGTTTGTCACAGGTAGATCCTGCCTGACAAACCTTGTAGCCTTCTATGACCAGGTCACACACTGCCTGGATGTGGGAGCCGAGGCTGATGTCATCTTCCTGGACTTTAGGAAGGCCTTCGACACTGTTTCGCACCCTATCCTCATTGGGAAGGTAGCAGACTGTGGAGTGGATGCCTATACAGTCAGGTGGGTGGTCAACTAGCTTAGGGACTGCATCCAGAGAGTGGTGGTGGATGGGTCCTTCTCGGCCTGGAGGGAGGTGGGCAGTGGGGTCCCGCAGGGTTCGGTCCTTGGACCGATATTATTCAATATCTTCATCAGTGATTTGGATGAGGGTGTGGAGAGCATCCTCTCCAAGTTCACTGATGTTACCAAGTTATGGGGCAAAGTTAGTACACCAGAGGTCAGGGAGCAGATTCAGGCCGACCTGGACAAGTTGGATCAATGGGCAGAGAGAAATAGGATGCAATTTAATAAAGATAAATGTAAGGTGCTCCACCTGGGAAGGAGGAACCCTCAGCACACCTATAGCTTGGGGAGTGTCCTTCTCAGCAGCTCGGAGGCAGAGAGGGATCTTGGAGTCATAATTGACTCCAAGACGAACATGAACCGGCAGTGTAACGAGGTCATCAACAAGGCCAATCGCACCTTGTCATGCATTAGCAGGTGCATGACTAATAGATCAAAGGAGGTGATGCTCCCCCTCTATGCGGCACTGGTCAGGCCACAGTTGGAGTACTGTGTCCAGTTTTGGGCGCCGCACTTCAAGAGGGATGCGGGGAATCTCGAGAGGGTACAGAGCAGGGCTACTTGCATGATTAGTGGCCTTCATGATAGACCCTATGGGGGGAGGTTGAGAGAGCTGAATCTCTTCAGCCTTCACAAGAGACGGCTGAGGGGAGATCTTGTGGCCGCCTATAAATTTATTAGGGGAGGTCAACGGGGAATAGGGGAAGCGCTGTTTACTAGGGCGCCCCAGGGAATGACTAGGAATAACGGGTGTAAACTAGTTGAGAGTGGATTTAGGTTAGATATTAGGAAGAAATTTTTCACAGTAAGGGTGGCCAGGATCTGGAATGGGCTTCCAAGAGAGGTGGTGCTATCACCTAGCTTGGAGGTCTTCAAGAGGAGGCTAGATAGTCACCTGGCTGGGGTTGTCTGACCTAGGTCCCCTTTCTTGCCAGGGGCAGGGGGTCGGACACGATGATCCATTGTGGTCCCTTCTGACTCTACAATCTATGAATCTATGGAAAGGAAATCATGATAATTAACAACAAATTATTTGCATTCATACATCAGTTATCTTCCCAGCGCCTACAAAAAGCACTCTGAGAGCTTTCCATTTTGTGTAGCATGAGCAGGAACTCTGCTTTTATGGTCACCTCTGAATAATCACTGTTTATATGACCTTAAGGGAACTGGGGGTTTTCAAACCTGGTATCTGAATAGTGATAAACAGCAAGAGGTGGTCTAAGCCTTAACAAACCCTGGTTGTTGTTCTGATCCAAAGCCTGTATTTGCACACATTTTGTCATTTGTGGGTGTGATTTGATTGACATTGCAAGTCTTGCTACCGACTTCAGGTGCTCTGGATCAAGCCCTATATGTGTACATACGCATGCACATTTCTACATTTATCTATTTTATCTTCCCCTCTCTACGGTGTGGGAATTTATCACACCTTGCTGACCACCTTATTTGTACCTTGCCCCAATCTGTCTACCTTTGGGTTTATAAAAACACTCCTTACTCTTGCGTGACCTCAAGCAGATGCTATGTTTTTCATTTTACTAATAGACAGTATTTAACTAAAAAGTGGTTTGGTGGTTGGCCACTGTGGTCCCCCTCCTTTATCTGTGGCAAGTTAGGGTGTTATGTTTTGTGGTTGTTTTAGGGTTGACCATGTAGTTTTGCAAATAGGCGAGACAATGGATTTGGATAGGATAGTTTGGATAGGGACGATCCTGCCTCAGGCAGGGGGTTGTGCTAGATGATCTCTGGAGGTCCCTTCCAGCTCTACCTTTCTGTGATTCTGTATCGGGGCGGGCAATTATTTTGGGCGGAGTTTACTGAGTTTTGGCAAGCCATCAAGGGCTGCATGACAGGCAGCCAAGGGCAGATAAATATTAATTTTCTAATTTTTTTAGGGGCCCCACGGGCCAGATAGAATGGCCTGGTGGGCCGCATCTGGCCCGCAGGCCACATTTTGCCCTCCCCTGTCTATAACAAGGTTCAAAATGGTCACTGCTCCAGAACTAATGCCTATCTTCTATATCAGACAATGGCTTATTTGACAGAAAATGTCTCTATGGATGTTTCTTTGTGCTGATACAATGATTGGTTGCATGTTCGCAAAGATTAAGAGTATTAGCATTAGTCAATTCTGGGTAGTTCAGATTATTGCTGTGGGTATCCAGGAGAAGTGCAGTTCATTATATGCATCAGACAGTCGTCCAGGTGCTACTTTTTATGATTAAACATAGACGGGACTCTAGAGTGTGGGGCTGACTACTTCTTGTTTTTAAGGAGGGCTTGGGAACCTAACTCACCTTACTTAGTTTATGGATTAGGACTTCAAAGACCGTAGCCGATCAGCAAAACATAAGTTATACTTTATCAAGCCAAAGCAGAGTTCTGTTACAAGGCTGCAGGGAGTGAAAGAGTGGTGTAAATGCAACATGTGCTTTAACATACCCCAATCGTTTACTACAATTGGCGCCTCCTTTTGCACTTTTTCCATATCTGGTCCATCGTTCCAAGCGGTGGGCAGGCTCTGAGGCCACCCACACAATTTGCTTTATTTTCTCATGTACAACACACCTCTGAATACAATATGCGCCTTGTTTTAGAAAGGCAGAATGAATGGGAAAAAACTCTTTCCATGGGAACCCGTGTCAGGAGACTGATGACTGGGACAGGGATGGGGATGGGGTGGGAGGAGGAAGGGGAGGAAATGTCCACAACTACCAGCTAGGGAGCTCTGTGTGCAGCATATGTAGCTTTACTTTCCGTATCCCCTGGCAGAGGCTTAGGCCACAAAAACTGCTTTACCATACTTCCTCAATTGCAATATGCATCCAACTTCCAGCAGCTGAATTTTGGAAAAAAAGGTATCTGTTGTATGTGATAAAATACAGGACGTAACTTATTCTGGACATACTTCACTAATGCCTATATACTCTCCGTGGGCGCGTCTACATGTTCATTAATGCTCTGTAATTACGGTGCATTAAGTTCAGTACCTGTAATGAGAGATATTAATTTAACGTGCCGTAATCAGTGCTACAGTGCAGATGAACGGTTTTTCAGCGACATTAATGCACGTTAGATTAAATCGACTGTGCATTAGCGCATTAGCATGGGTTTTGCCCACCATGCTAATGCGCAGCAGAATTAGTCTTCTGCATATTAAGCATCTCATGTAGACGTGCCCTTTCTGTCCTTCCGGAGATATTCAGCTGTCACAGCAATCACAGGACACATCAGAGCAAGCAATGCAAGGAACCCAATTGTTTGACTTCATTTCCAGAGGTGACCTTAGCATAGGTACAAAGCATTGTGGCAGTATAATGCCTAAACTAAAAGTACCCAAGGCTTAGGCTTTGGGTAAAAAATGTTGAGAATGAGGCAGGAAAGATACTGGAAGGTTTTAAAAGAAACGTTATATAGAGTTGGTAGAAAAACTTAAACTTATGTGCCATATTTTCACATAATTCTTTCTTCAAAAGTGTTCACTCTTCCTGGTTCCCAGTGAGGGAACTTGGACTTTGGAAATCTTGCCGCATATCTTGACCTGTAAATGTTGACTTTGGCATTTAAACATAAGCTCCTGCCTTTGAAAAATGTAGCTGCTGGGGCTTATATTGAAGTAATACCTATGTAACTGTGCCCTCTACTAGGTAGAATATCATGCATACTCAGGTCCAGTCATACCATCTTCTAGTAGCTGGAGGCTATAGAGGATAGAAGAAGAACCCTGCTCCAAATTGATGAACCACATCCTTTAACTTGGGCAGTCAAAGGCCTGTTTCCTGGGAGCAGAAGATCCTCTTGTGCTGCGTGCTCCAAAGATGCACGCGTGTAACTTAGTTGGCAACTGTGGTGTTTGTATATAGCTGGCAAATGATTAGCTATAACCCCCTGAGTTTTTTGTTGGGTTTTTTTTGCTGCGAAAGCAAGTTTGGCTTAGGGATTACATATGCAAGCAGCTTGCTTTCCATGTGGCTGTAAACACTAATTTGGAAACCAGCTCAAAGCCAAATAGCTATTTACAAAGTGCCAGTAATGCTGAAGTCAAAGACCAGCTCCAAGCAGTGACTGGCACTGCACCATCTCTGCTGGGCTCAGCCCAATACCTCGGTACTGATTACACTGGCACAGCACTTTGCAACAACAAGAGTGGGAGGATGGATCCGAAAGTAAAGTCAACCTATTCTTCTTTAGGTTCCACCAACAAAAGGCCAGAGCTGTGCAACTTGCCTAAAAGAGCATCCAATTTTGTGCCAAAATAGAAGAGACCAAACTTCATAGATTTCATGGATTTCATAGACATTAGGGCCTTGTGAGATCATCGAGTCCAGCCTCGCTGCCAGAGGCAGGCAGTCTGCAGGGATCCGATGATCCCAGCAAGATAAACATGCAAATGCCTTTTGAAGGAGTCCAAAATAGGTGCTTGCACCACCTCTGCAGGCAGTCTGTTCCAGACCTTGGACACTTGGACTATAAAAAAGTGTTTCCTTATATCGAGTCTGAATCGACCTTCTAGAAGTTTGTGGCCGTTAGACCTAGTTGTCCCTTGGGGAGCCCTGGTGAACAACTGTTCTCCCAGATCCTGATGCACCCCTGATATACTTATAGGCAGCCACCAAGTCCCCCCTGAGCCTTCTCTTCTCCAGGCTGAAGAGTCCCATGTCCCTCAGCCTCTCCTCATAAGGCTTGCTCTCTTGGCCTTTGATCATACGCCTCTGGACTCTCTTGAGCTTACCCACATCCCTCCTGACGTGGGGGGCCCAAAACTGGATGCAGTACTCCAGGTGCGGCCTCACTAAGGCCGAGTAAAGCTGGAGGATGATGTCCCTGGTTTTGTTTGAGATGCATCGGTGGATGCACACCAGAGTTTGGTTTGCTCTGCCAGCCACGGTATCACATTAGGGGCTCATGTTCATCTTGTGGTCAGTCAAGACCGCCAAGTCCCTTTCAGTCATGGTGCTAGCAAGCGTAGCACTGCCGAGCCTATAAGTACGATGCTGGTTTTTTCTCTCAAGGTGGAGTACCTTGCATTTCTCTACGTTGAAGGCCATCAGGTTTTGGTCTGCCCACTTTGCAAGCATGTCCAGGTTGGCCTGTATCCCCAGCCTGTCCTCCAGCATGACCGCCTGCCCCGGTAGTTTAGTATTGTCCGTGAGCTTGGTCAGTCTGCATCTGATGCCCAAATCCAGGTCATCAATGAAGATATGAAGAAATAAAATTATGAAGAAACATAATTAACTGCTGAAGCCAGGTGCCCTTATATTTCAAGTTCACAGAGAAATTTCCCCTTTGTTTCATAACCTCTATTCTTATGTATTACTATATCTTATCTCCAACACCGGGCAGTATTATTGCTTTAGAGGAAAGAGCAAGAAATTCTCCAAGGGACAGGTATGGATAATGCATCCTAAAGATATTTTGCTTCAAACTCCAGTTAATCAAAAAGTTGTCTTAGGCCTATGATGTGATGCCTCATTTTCCTTCCAAAAGCCTGCTTTTATATTTGCTGTAATGTTGCTGAATCAAAATGAAATTTGATATGAAACGCTGTTCCGTCAAAACTTCGAAACTCAAGGCGAAATGAATGGTGCCGTTTCGCACAGCCCTGCTAAAATGGACACCAGCTGACCTCTGTAAATGGCTATCTGCTCATTTGGGCAGAGGCCACAGATGGCCAACTGTGATGCTCACCGTATTGCTGTGTGATCGACTACAGAAACTGTTTTGTACTAGCCATGCTAGCCCAGGGGGCCAGTGGGCTTGGATCACTGACCTTCACTGGTGGCCACGGGGTCTCACTGAGACCACTGTGGACCAATATTACAGCAGATAATTGCAATAAATTGCTGATAAATGCAAATGTGTCCACATAGGAATAAACAATTTAATGTTTCCTCCTCCTTCTTGTTCCCTGTTAGCTACAACCGCTCAAAAGAAACACATGCACATCATTTATGACAACCCAGTGAACACTTCTGCCCCTTTT
Source organism: Alligator sinensis (assembly GCF_000455745.1). Taxonomy (NCBI): domain Eukaryota; kingdom Metazoa; phylum Chordata; order Crocodylia; family Alligatoridae; genus Alligator; species Alligator sinensis. The sequence goes on from NW_005842417.1 coordinate 626,965, forward strand.
AAAGCTATGGCCCAAAAAAGCAAATCAAAAGATATGATAATAAATGGGATTGAGCCTAATCCTGAAAAGGCAGTAATGTTACAGAAATCAGAGAGATGCCCTCAACTAAAATAGCGTATTCACTTCTGACCACCACGTCTCAGGAAAGATATAGAGACACAGAGTTGCTTCAGAAAATAAGGCTGATTACAAGCATAAGAAAATTCATGTATGAGGAGAAACAGAAAAGACTGGGAAATATTAGGCAATCAGGACTCATAGTAGAGATGATATCTTTTATTATACCTCTTTGGAGGAGCCAGCCTCTGGTTGCCTGATCAGGTTGCCTCTGGTTGCCTCAAGGGGGAAGGGGTGTGGGGGAAAACCGATTTTTCCCAGGGTGGTTTTTTTTTATACTGGGATTTCCTGGTATCAAAATTAGAGCCTGTTTTGCAAATATGCAGCGCAGGGACCATTTTTTCATTCCCAGTGTGCCTTGTGTGACATCTCAAACTGCTCTTAGATGCTGCAACAGGCATGTGCTTGCTCAACTGGATGTGGCCTGCCAGTCCTGCCTTTGGACACCTCTGAAATCATGCCTTTGATGATCATGACATCAGGACTCAAACTACATTTCTTGTCTACAAGGCTGTCGTTCAACAATAATGCTCCTATTTACCGGAAGACTATCCTCCTCATATCAAGGAACTGCTGCCATGTCTTAAATACTTGAGATACTTAAACTAAACATGCTATGGAAATGCCTATTATTACTTACTGAGGAATGGTCTTCCCCATATCTTAAGTACTTGAGATGTTTGAACTAAACATGCATGGAAATGCTCATAATTACTTATTAAGGATCTTTCTCTTTGAGTGGAAAATGATGTTGGGTCAAGGTCAAGGAGTCTCAATTTTTGTCTTCCAGGTGCTTAATGGGTTGGCCTAGACCTAGAGGATCTGTAAGATCACCTACATTTCCACAATTAAAACAGTCATCAATACATTTGCTCTTCCAGCCCCATGGATGACATTTCTCTCTACAGGAGGCAAAGCAATCTCAGGGGTCAATTTGATGATGCTGTTGAATGAACTTACAAGGGGCTCATTGCAAACGTCACCACTTTCCACTCCTAAAATCATGAACGCTTCTCTGACCTGCCTTCTCTACTCCAGCATAGAGGAGGGTGTGCATTTAATAACTAAACAAAGCCACTTGACTGTGCACACAACTCTTCTTCTGGGCAGCAGATGATGGAGGAGAAAACACTACGCATGCCAGTTGACAGTCACATTATTTACAGCACTGCTGGAAGATCTTCATGCTGCTAACATGGTGAGGAGGGTATAAAGAATATAATAATGAATATAATAATGCTTTGGTTTCCAGACTATGTTGAAAAAAGGTCCACAATAAGACTAAACCTCATCGTCCCTTTTATAGTTCATTTTTTTATGACAAGGGTCTACGAGAAATCTTGAGGGTTTACAGTGTTCCCCATTGATCCAAAAGGTTTGGGAATGAGTGGAACTTGGTCCTGCAATGACGTTGCAGTCTCACGACTGCAAATCGGCATCTCCTCTGTATAAACCTACATGGCAACATCAGCAAAACATTGTTGTCCGTGGCTCGTTAGACGCTGCCTGTTGGCACAGCATAAAGCCGTGTGGGAAGGTTTTCTGTTTGTAATTTCTGTAGTGATGTGAGGAAGGGTGTTACCAAAGCCAATGCAGCTCATGGTGAGCCACATGCTTACAGAGATTAAAAAAAAAAAGAGGGGACAAGCTAGCATCTTCTCGATCCTCAGCTGAAGATACTTGGCCGTCAAGACATCATTCGCCTGAAAGGCACAGGAAAAAAACCCTAATCACATCTTCTCAGTGCGCAGGGGGAGTGATCCGAGGGCTTGGATACAACAGTGGGGGATGCCGCAAAAACCTCTTTGTCAGAGAGGGTTAAATGGGTTTGATGGAGCTTCGTGGCGGCTTTAGGAACGAACTGAAGTCCGCGTGTGTTGTGTGCATGAGTGTGTAGACCATGTTATCACGCATGAAGACCAAAGCCTCTCTCCCTGCCCCTCTAAATTGAAGTTCATTTGCAATTATAGGCCTTGTGTGCCCTTAATAAAAGAGAGATTGACTCATTATACACATAATAATATGGAAAATACATTTCTCAGGCTCGCCCTTCACTGTATCAAAGCCTTGTTTCTCCTCACTGCCCTCTTTTTCTTCTTCTTCTTTTTTTTCTGTCCCTTTTCCCCTTTCTACCTCTGTGAAGCGAACAGGTATAGTTTGTGGTCTGGCTTTTTGTCTGTGATTAATGCGCTGACCTAGCAATTATTCACATCTGGATGGGCCTTTGTTCTACTTTGAAGTCTCTTAATGACTTTTCTTTCCCCCTTCTTCATTTTCTCCCCTGTGCCCCCAACCCCCTCCAACACCACCTTGCCTATTACTCCTCAAAAGCGCCAGCGGGCCCATAGCGAAATACAGGGGGCCTCCGAAATTCCTCCTTAATAGGCCCAGGTGAGCTAGTGACTGCAAAAGGGAAGGCCCGGACCTCGAAGATGACCTTTCCAAAGTGTTGTTTAAGTCAATAATAGTTTGAGTCCCTTACTGCCCCCACCCAACCATGGCTTATAATTGTGATGGACCGGGTCCTCTTTCTTCTCCTGGAGTATGTGATTTTTTTTTTAATCTAAAGAGAGAGAGAGAGAGAAAAAAAATCAGACTGATGGAAGAGAGTGGGTAATTGGTTAACCACAAAGCAAGGCCGGATAGCTGCGGTTCTCTCCGAGGCCTTTCTGTGTGTTCAGCAGCGTCTGCAGAGTGGCATTTCCTTTCACAAATCTCCTTTTGTAGGGAAGGAGGAGGGGACGCCACCCTCGTCCACATTCTTCTGTCTAGTGACTGAGGCACGTTCACCCACAACTAGTTAAGAGGAAAGATTAAGGATGCTGGGGCTCGGGGGAGTGGGAAGCCCCTTCGCTTTGAGGAGATTAACTTTCGAGACGAAGTAAAACAGAAGGAGATAGTCTTTCAAATTGCCTTCCAGCCGTGACAGGCAATCGTTAGATTAATTAGATTACGAATGCTCTTTTATATTTGGCAGATAGGTTGGGATGAGGTGGGGCGGGGGCTGGGAGAGAAATCCTTAATTGCTTGTTTTTCTTCAATGCTGCTATTTTCGAATGCATCCTAGGTTGCTTTTGTGCACACGCGGCCCAATTTGAGGCCCGCTGAGGTCAGCTGAGGGCTTTTCATTCACCGCAGTTGGCTGGAAAGCCCTGATCGCACTGAAGTCAATTTGGAGGGGAGAATTCCCCTGGGTTTCAAAGGGAGTAGGACCGGCCTTCTGGCAACAGAAGTCAGTAGCGACGGGGATGGACACAGGGATATAGGAAGTGGGATGGATGATACCTAAACAGGACTTCTGCATCTGTGGCACCATATGATTAATTAGGGATGGGTGCAGTGATTTGTGAAGAAACCTCAGGCAGCCACTCTTCCCCCAACTCGTGAACCTTAGTCCATTTTACACAACGTGAAACTTGTTTCTAGTGAAGTTCTGACTTAGTTTTCACATGGGCTTTTTTATATTCATGAACCTCAGCCCTTTTCTCTTTCTAACTGCATAGAAGCAGGTGCTAAAGGACCATGGTCTTGGGTGCTAAAGGACCATGGTCTTGGGTGCTAAAGGACCATGGTCTTGGGTGCTAAAGGACCATGGTCTTGGGTGCTAAAGGACCATGGTCATGGGTGCTAATGTCCCATGGTCTTGGGTGCTAAAGGACCATGGTCATGGGTGCTAATGTCCCATGGTCTTGGGTGCTAAAGTCCCATGGTCTTGGGTGCTAATGTCTCATGGTCATGGGTGCTAAAGTTCTATGGCCTTGGGTGCTAATGTCCCATGGTCATGGGTGCTAATGTCCCATGGTCTTGGGTGCTAAAGGACCATGGTCATGGGTGCTAATGTCCCATGGTCTTGGGTGCTAGAGGACCATGGTCATGGGTGCTAATGTCACATGGTCTTGGGTGCTAAAGTCCCATGGTCATGGGTGCTAAAGTCCCATGGTCATGGGTGCTTGGGAGGTACCAAAAGCAGACAGAGAGATGGGCAGAACAGTTAGGCACTACAGAAAGAGAAGGAGACAGATGGGGTAAAGGCACAGGATGGATGAATAAAATTCTTGCAAGGAAGATACCTGGCTCAGGAGGGTTCTGGTTAAGAGCTAACCCTTGTGAAATCTGAGTGACGAGAGGTGTAACTTGGAGACAGTTTGCTGCATGATCCACCAGGCATGACTGGAGAGCTTCAAAAAGTTTGGCGGTTCAGTGTAGATAAGCTTTCCAAAGTTTGGACTGAGAGTTTAAGATGTATGGGATTTGAGAAGCTGAGGGACTCTGGCAATATGTGACACTTCTTTCTTTTGGTTATAAATCCCACAGTGATAAAAATCTTATCGTTGAGATGTCTTTCCAAGCCTAGCCAGAAGGAGGGAATAGAAACTCAGCATGGAAATGAAAAATAAATGTGTGTGGTAGGGGAAGCAGGAGTTACACTGAACTTTTTAATATCTCAGGCAAGGTTAAGATTACTTTTGGCTCAAGTTTTGGGGCACGAGCTGGGACCTGATTTGTTGTGGCCAAGTTGTTTTTCATTCTCAGAACTGATCCTATGACTCCTCAGGTAGCTAAAGGAAAAGAGAGAGAAGTTGCAACAGTAGAGTAAATCTTTCTGCTTTAAACAATATGAAAGCAGAAGAGTAGAGATGGAAAGAAACTGGTGAGGAGAGATGCGGATTGGGAGGAACAGAGTGTAGGTTACATTCATTATTAAGGATTGGCCAGAGGTATATGATAAAAGAGGCGGTTACTCAAGTGGCATTTATGGCCTTTGAGATTGTGGTGCATGCACACCTCGGTTCCTGTCATTCTTATATTCCTGTCATTCTTATATATTCTTATATATATCATAATCTGTCATTTGGAAATGTTGTTGCAGTGTGTCCATCCATCCATCCATCCATCCATGTAGGATCTCCTGTCCTCCTGGCATCTGAACGTCGCTGTATTTCCTAGACTACCCCAAATGACTGCTTGGCTCTCTCACGCTCTACTCTCACTATTGCCTTTTTTACTTTTCTATTTTATGACTCGCTCACACACCCTATTCCTGCTACACACCTCTGGCTCCAAGTCACATCTCTGCCTCCATCTCTCTGCTCTAACAGGCCCTTCAATATTAGCAGAGGCCTAGCAGCACAGCTTTGCACGGCACCAGGGGCAGCACGAGCACCTGCTGTGACGATAGCAATGGCATGGTCATCTGCTGTTGTGGCAGTAACTGCTTTTGTGCCCCTCCCCACCAACAAAGATAGCCCCCAGGTGCTGCCCCACATGCCCCATCAGTTATGCTCCTGAGTACTAGCTTCCTTCTGCAGCTTGCTGGATATTCTGCCACGGGTTCATTGCCTTCATTGCTGCAGCTTCCTTCTTGTCTCCTCTCTTTTGGCCATCTCTGTGACCTTGCCAGAATCTGCTGCTACCTCCTGTAGACCCCTAAGCAGCCTGGGATCATAAAGAATGAAAAGAACCATTCGATTGTCCAGTGAAAGACTGTTTTGCATGGTGTGTAGCATAGTGTGTTGTCCAGTCTGCTGTTGTCCAGACTAAATCACAGAACAAGGAGCAATGGTCTCAAGTTGCAGCAAGGGAAGTTTAAGTTAGATATTATGAACAACTTTCTCACTAGGAGGGTAGTAACGCACTGGGACAAGCTACCCAGAGAGGTTGGGGAATATCCATTCTTAGGGGTGTTTAAAATCTGAGTAGACAAAGCCTTGGCTGGATGACATAGTTGGGGACAGTCCTGCTTTGAGCAGGGGGTTGGATTTGATATGACCTCCTGAGGTCCCTTCCAACCCTCATTGTCTATGATTTTATGATTTAAATATCACAAATGATGGGGATTCGACAGCTTTCTCTCTGGATCCCAACATGTTTCGTTGTCTGGAACTTTTATTTCCTTGATCATTTCATCTCCTGTCCCCTTGTTATGTCCTTACCCTTGTCTCTGTTTCTTCTTCATGTGTATACCTTTAACGTATCAATAGTGCTATAATTTCCTTTGTTAATCATTCATTAGCCAAACCATGAATATACATGACTCTCTTAAACTCACCTCCTAAGTTGGATCCCGAGGTCAGTTTAGTTGCTAATCTCTGAGTACTCTTCAGCTTGTTAATACTTTCTAGTGATGATATGCCTAGAATGGACCACTTGTTCCAAGTGAGTTATTTAGATAGTAGAATAGGTCAGTTTAAAAAAAAAAACAACCAACCAAAAAAAAAATGTATGTAAATTTGAAGGATGGTGATGGGTTTGTCAGGAATTTGAATATCTAAAACACTGTGGCCGAGTGTAACAGACCACAAGTTGTGCTCTGTTACTCACAGGAGCATGGGCAAGCAACAGAGCAGCCTGCAGGTGGCTGCACTCCCAGTCAGACACAACTGCTTGATTGGGAACATGGCCCAGTTGTTGGTCATAAGAACAGGCCTGAGCAGTGGAGCCAGCAGTTTGCTGCAAGCAGCTGGAGAGGCAGCATCACACAGTTGGAGTTGCTGTTCATGAAATATCTGGGAGGTACAGGACAGGAACTATGGGGAAGGTGGTGGCTCCTGGTCCTGGGGTATGACCTAAAACTACACCCTGCTGGGTTTGGATGGTGTGGTGAGGCTCCTTCTGGCAGAGCAGCATCTAGGAAATGCCACATCTGTGCCTCCCTAGTAAAGGGTGGAGTATGGGGCACCAGAAAGCCTCAGGCCCCACTGCCTTGTGGGCGACCCTATGGAGGGGAAAGGCTAGGGGAGTGCACCCCAAAGACAAAGCAAGAGCTCAGGTTTGTGGTGTGGAGCCTGAGGCAAGGTTCTGGTCATGTGAAGGGGCCAGAGACAGAGCCCAGGCCCACTGGTTCACAAAGGGAACAGGGTGAGACGCTCCAAGGTGGGTGGGATCCTGACCCCCAAGAGGGAGCTGGGTGCCAAGCTCCCAGGGCAAGGGAATTACAATCCCAGGGTTGGGCAAGGGGATTGAGGTCCAGTTTCGGGCAGGAGATGAGAGCCCAGTATGGGGCAGGGGACCAAGAGGATCCTGAGCCAGGCAGGGGGCCTGTGACAAAGGGAGGGGCTAGGAGCCCCAAATGGGAGTGATTGTGAGCCCAGTGTGAGGTGTACGCTATAGGCCGGTGTTAGGCCAAATATACTATAGGCCTGGTGTTAGGCCAAATAAGCTATGGGCTGGTTGTTACACTATGGGTGCTATCTGTGAGGCATGGGGCAGGGAAGGTTTGGAGCAATGGACATGCCCTCAGCATCAGGGCAAGTAAATGGGCAGCCTCTCACCTGGGTAACGACTTCCAATTATTCCATCAAAGGCATGGCAGGTGAGGTAGGTGGGTGGTTAGTCCTGAAACAAGTGGGCGGGCCAACGACTTGACCAGCCCCAGGATGCCCACTTGTTACACCGAGAAAATATTTCAGCTGGAAAATGTGCTGTGGTGTCTCATAGTCTCATTCCCCACACTAGGCCAGTCTCTCTGGTCAGCCTCCATGATCTACCAGGTTTTCTCTCTCAAAAAATCAAGTGACCTGTTCAAGAGTGCAGAGCAGGTCAGTGGCAAAGGCATGAGGCCCCCCCACCCCAGGCTTCTCATTGGTAAACCAGCACCATAATCGCTGGACTACACTAAACTGAATTATGCATGCCTGGAGGAATGAATCAGATGGAAAAGGATATGACTAGATCATGACTGGATGAATGGCTTCTTTTTACCACCTTTATTCTTGTTTTTTAAATTGGGACACCATTATCCTGTGACGGCACTGCAATCACTATTGACTTTATCTTTTAATTACACGGGGATTACCGTTGAATTAAAGTTGCATTTACAGGGCTTTCAGGTGCAGACTTCCATTCTGTGATTGGCAGCGGGAAGAAGCAAAACGCCACAAGCTGGCCAATCAGACGGCATGCCCTTTACTTCCCACCAGTACAAAGAGCAGCCTTAAAAACTTACCACAATCTCTAGACTTGCCCAGAGTCATGAAATGAATTTCCTAGTCACCACCATGGGCTTTGTTCCTGTAAGAGATTTTGAAAGGTTGAAAGGTGCTGAACTCCGGTGAGGGGAATTCACCTGGAAGTCTGCACATTTTTAAATTCCCTGAGGGCTGCTGGAGGGTCTTACATTTTAACAGTGACCTAAACAATGCAGCTCGTGTCCATGTAAGATCAGTCTTTTGTCTGAAGGGCTGAAAATACTCTGAATCATCTACCTGGTCAGCAGAGGTGACTGAAATTTTAGGTGCAAATAGGTTTGTGGAGAAACATTGCCTTTTATCTTATTTTTATCTGCAAGATGATAGAAGAACTGGCTTTGACTTCTGCAGATTTGCCCTTTGTTCAAATTTGTTTGAGGAGCAATTCCTTACAGCTGCAACCTCTCTCACTCGCCCTCCTGAATAAAAGCTATGTGACTATCCTATAAATTTGGAGTGGGGGTGGGGGGTGCCAGAAATGAGATGTTTGGACAAAAAAATGCAACTGAATTTGAAAAACACCCAACAAGCTCTGTGCTAAAATGCAGAGCCAGCTCTACTAGAGTCCCTGACTTCCTCTCTGAACCCATGGTCTGAGGACTGAGCGTAACTACCCCGTTGGGCCCAGATGGCCTGTACGTGTTCAAGAGTCATCATGGATGCAAAGCAGACCCTCTTACTAGTGGAGCCAAGGCTGTGAAGTGGGGAAATGGCCATATAGTTGTAGTGGTCCTCTGAGCTCAGGCCTCCCCCACAGTCAGATCATTTTCTATTTCCTGTTTCCAAAATGGGAGGTTTCCCCTCTTCCAGGATGTACCAGGGGGTGCCCAAATTCCTCTCACAGGCCCTGGGTGAACACTGCTTGAGGCAGCACTAGGGTTTTACCTTGTAGCAATACTTGGAGAGGCCTCTTATCCCTTGTAATTCATGAATCATTGGGGTGTCAGCACTCTTTACATCTCTACTGTCAATGCCGGAGGGTTTTTCCTGTTGGTTGACAGGGTATTTTCCCCTAAATTCCAGGCCTTGCATTGCCAGCCTCACTGTACATGTCTCTGACTCCTCTTCTTTTTTTTCCTCAGTGACCTATCTTACTTTTCTTCCTTCAGGGAACCTCTGTTTAAAGAGTTCAGTCTTACCCAAAAGAAGATAAAGGGACTCAAAGGCAGTGAGGAGTAGATATAGGTACTGGAAGGCTCTTTAATTTTGTGGCTAATGGCTGGAATGTCCTGTTGTGACAGGAACCAATGGCTGGAAAGTCAAATCTGAATTGATTCAAACTAGGAATCTGGCACAGATTTTTAACAGCAAGGGTAGTTAACCATGGGAGCAAGCCACCAACAGAAGGAGTAAGTTCTCCATCTCTTGATGTCTTCACATGAAGACTGGAGGCCTTCCTGGAAGGGGATTTAGTCAAACATGAGTGATGCCACTTTAAAGGCCAATTTTGTCACATGTACACGTGCCCATGGAGTTCAAGACAGAATTCCTGGATGAGCTTCTCTGGTCTGCGCGATGCAGGAGGTCAGCAGAGATGATCCAATTGTCCTTTCTGGCCATCGATGAATCTTCAATTCCACGCCAACTCTTCTAGCCCTGTGATAAATGAATATAAAAAACTGAGTAGAGCTAGAGCTAACAAATCAGACAACATGAATCACCTCCTGTGTTCTGCTTGCATTTTATTTTCCACTCCCCCATTTCTTACCTGTAAACTCCTTTTAACTGCGACCTCTTTGGGGTAGGAACCGTGGCCTAGGCCCACAAAGGTATTTAGGCCCCTAACTCTTATTGTTGTATGAGTTTTGCTGGGATTAGATTACAGTAAGAGCGAGGTGCCTACATCCTTTTGTGGATCTGGGAACGTGTCTCTGTGTGGGTTTGGACTGGATCTAGCGCATCCAGATCCTGGCTGGGGACTTTTGGTGCTACTACAGTAGAAATAAATAAGCATAGTAACATGTTTCAGTCTATGGGCAACTTGTAAACTATTTTGTTTCACTCTTGCTTTAAGCATCCACTCCTCCCACTTGAGGTAAAAGCACAAGGGCCTAGTTTAAGAACTGTGCACTAATCTGACATCGTTTAAGTTTCATTCGGAGGTCTTCCAAGTTTCTTAGGAGTACTAAGAAGTTCTTCAGTGCTCATCCTCTGCAAATGGGTGAATTTCATCCTCTGTGATTGGTCACCTACCTGTGTCACGTAGCTTAGTTGCTGCTCCTGATTGGATGGCTGGAATATTTATAAATGGGATGCGGATAATCAACTATATTTAAAGGGAAACATATCTTTAAATAAGCATGCAATCCATGGTAATATTTTGTGCAGGGATGTGGCTGATGCCTAGCGCAGACCTTTCCAAACACAAATACAAGGGAATATTCCTGAGGTGTTGAATTTGCACAACCTGTCTGCTGAATGGCTGCACTGGCACGAAGCGGTGAGCCCAATGCTAAAATCAGGTAGCAGTTATTTCCACGGAAAGAGTTGGATCTACTAAGTTCCTCCTTTTGCCATGTTACTAGCTGGGTACTTTCTGTGCTGGGGGCTTCTCTAAAACCTAGAGAAGTCTTCCCCTTAAAGTCTTAGTTTAAATAAGTGTGTGTGTATACACACACACACACACACACACACATTTATATTTATATATTTATTGATATATTTATTGTACAATATATAAATGTATATATTTATATACAGACAGTCCTCGACTTACAACATTTCGAGTTACAACATTTTGCTCTTACGACATTTATAAATTAACACTTCGTTGCAACTTTAGAACATCAGTTTTGACTTTGCAACACTTGATCCAACACAACACCAGCGAACAAGTTCACTGTGCCACCCAACTCCCTGGAGAACATCTGTCTAAACTTCCTTGGACTCTTTCTTTAAGAAAGCAGATGAGACTCCAGAAAAACCTGCAGCCAAGACTCCTGAGAAGACTCCAGCCAAGAACCCTTCGAAAAGTCCAACCAAGAGCTCTTCAAAAAGTCCAGCAAAGTCACCTCAAAGAAGGCCTTCCAAATCAATATGATTGCTATTTACATTATAAATACACTAATTTAGCTATATTACTCATCTATAATTGATGGAGTACAAAATTCTGCGTTATTTTTGGTGAAAATAGCATATCATGCCTTGGTTCAGGAACCAATAGCCCATTATAATATTGTTTCCCATGGGAAAATCGGTTCCGAGTTACAATATTTCAACTTAAGATGCGGTTTTGAAGAACCAATTGTGTCATAAGTCCGAGGACTGCCTGTACATATTTATGCACGTGCACGCACACACACACACACACACACACACAATCTCCCTTGCAATGCAACTGCCATGGATTTAGATAGATGCTTTGAAGTCCCAGCTGTTCTTCAAGAGAGAGCAACATCAAAGCAATGGCAGTGAAGGTTGTTTATGTACCTGTGTAGAGCAGGGCTCGGCTCTTTTTCATGAGTGTTAGAGGTGTTGGGGGCTGGGGAAGGGAGTCAGTCCGAGGGTAAAGTCATCTGGTAGAGAGAAAATAAGAACTGTATTGAAGAGGAAGCCTGGGAAGAGAAAGAGCAACTGGGCTGTTGTGTTTTCATTTGTCAAAGCCCCTGTTTCACCATTTCTCAACCTGTGTGTTGCGACCTGAAAGTGGGATGCAAGACTATATGAAAGGGTCACAAACTGACTTTAAAAATGGATTATCCTTTAAAGGAGAAAAATGTAGGAAACCATGGTTTTTCCCTTGCAGGCTGGCAGAGCTCCAGCCTGCAAGGAGCTGCTTGGGGCTCCCCATGCCCTACACCCCCACCTGCTGCGCCACACTCTGGGGGTCTGGGGCCCGAGGGCAGGGGACAGTGGGTCAGGAGTGAGGGGCACCGGATTGGGACTGGCCATTGATATTACAAATGGGTCCCGGTACAAAAAATGTTGAGAACGACTGCTCTGTCTGATATATTCTAACACTAGATATTAAGATGAAAACCAAGTGGATGGGCTATCTCAAGGCTGTCTGAGGATTTTGGACACCCACCTCCCTTTAATGGAGCATGGAGCACTTTGAATGAGCATGTTTGGTCCGTTAGTTGGCTTCCAGAACTAAGAAAATGCTAGCGGTGCATGCAAGGTGGCTGCCTCTTTTTGCAAGACTTTCTGAGGACATTCCCCTTGGTGCTGACCTAGGTTTAGACCATCCTGGTTTTAAGCAGAAGTTCCAAGTGAAATTGGATGGAAAATGGCTGTATTTCTATTCAATGGTATTATTAGGGGTGGTTGACTGGAGCAGGAGCCCCAGGCACCAACGTAGAGCTGTACCGCCAAGCAATGGGAATCAGAGGATGCCTATATATGAACCAGGAGGCTGCTTAGATGCTCTGCTCCATCAGAGAAGACTCAATTAATCAAGTCTGCTGGAGTGCAGTAATTAGTGCTCTCCACCCAGCCTCCACATCTCGTGCCTGACAAGCCTTGGATAAAGCCCCTCCACCACCATTTTAAAGTGCAGGGAAGCTGATACACAAGTTGCTCCAGGTGTTTTAATTAGAGCAGCCTCCCCCTGCCTTTCCTGGAGCATGTGTAAAAACGCTGAGAGATGCTCAGGGAAAGTGCAGGAGTTGGGGCCAGCTTAAGGCACTGGCTGTGGGGAGAATGGGAAGTTGCTGCTTGCAGTCAATAGGGCAGCTGGGGGTCCTGGGGTTTGAATCTTAGTTGCTCTGGTCCCCTGGTGAGCGTCAAGTCCCCCATGATAGATGGTGCTCATTAGCAAATGCCTATGGAGATTTTCACCGAAAGCCAGGATTCAGCTCAGGATTATTATTTTAAAACTATTATGTCCTGTCCCGTGCCTCAAATCACTTCTGAGCTAAGGTCCCGATCCAGCAAAGCACGTAAGCGTGAGCAACCCCTGTGGAAATCATCAGGGCATAAGCACACACTCGAGGTTCAGCTTGCACTCATGGGCTTTGCTGAGCGGTGCCCTATACAACCAGATATAACAGGTGGGTTTACCAGAGGCAGGCAGGATGCGTTCATAATGAAACACTCTGTTTTAGCGTGGACTAGATGTGTGCACAAGTCATAAGGGTAGGTCAGAATTGCACCCCCTTGTCAGGCCAAATGTGTGTCCATGCAGTGAACTTACAGGCCCATGTGGCTCCTCTGCTCACATGCTCTATACACCTCCCTTAGAAGATGGTCTTGAAGCCAATGAAGTGACTGAGTATTTTTCTACTGACTTCAGCAGGTGACTTTCGTGGTCTGAGAATGGGGCAGGCTCCACGGAAGGGCGCGGGGCTGG
>NW_005842417.1:640369-655909 GCF_000455745.1 Alligator sinensis
TCTGGACTAGAGCGTTACAGGTGCCGTGATGTAAGGCAGGGCGCTGCTCCACTGAGCAATTAGGACTATGAAAATCGTAGTGCCAAATCCAATGTGCCCAAATCATGAATCAGTCTAAAAAATCATAAGATTTAAAAAATACCCACCCTTTTGGGCATCTTTTAATTTCTCTTCTGCTTTAAGGACCACATCCAAAAAGGGGGCTTAAGACATCAAACACCTGTGTGGGTGTTTCAGATCTAATTGATATAAACTGCAGTTGTGCCTCTTATTGAGAACCAGGAAAGGAGATTATTCAACTTCCCTGACCACTCGTTCCACTGTGCCTTATTTCTAAAGTTGTTGTTTTTTTCCTGAGATTTGTGCAAATCTGCTTCGTGGCCATTTTAATCCATTGCCTTATGTCTTGCCCTCTGTAGCAAGGAAAGGCAATTTTTCTCCATCTTCTTTCTGGCAGCCTTTTGAATACTGAACACTGGTATCACATCTACCCCTTCATCTTTTTTCCCTCCAAACTAAACCTATCTAGTTCTCTCAACCTTTCCTCATACGTCTTGCACTCTAACCCCTTTATCACCGTGATTGCCTTCCTCTATCTCCTCTCTAACTTTTTTTCATCCTTCTTGTAACGTGGTACCTACAACTGGACCTAAACTGCCTCTGTGCCAGTGCTGAGGCAGCCATCAGTGTTAATGCTCTTCTGCACATCATCCCTCTATAGACATCTATGTGATATAATGCCTATGCATCACCTCACTCTCCACTGCCAGGCCATCCATGGTGTGATATTGTGTGCCTCCGGGGTGATGGGGTTGAGACTAGCCCAGGGAAGAGAGCAAAACACAACTATTTGGCCTGGTAACTTTATTGTTCTGGACAGGGACCCAAATTGAAAGCAAACACGGTGAAAGCAAACAGTACCACTTTTTGTTTTTTAATTAATTTTTTTAAATTTTTGGAGCTGGAGCCTGTCCTCAGCTAGGGCGTGAGCTGCTGGCAGGCTGAGCGGCCCCTGAGCTGCGGGGAGCCCTGGTCCTTCCCTCCAAGGTAGCGGTGCCCCCGGGGCCGCTTGGGCAAATTGCTAGTGGGTTGATTGCTGCCCTAGGTCAGAGGCAGCACCCAGCCCGATCCGACTCTGCCCTGAGCCTGCCTGGGTATTGCTAAAGCAACCCTGGCTGAAAATAGGACTGAAGAGTTGAATTGGCATCTTCTGAAATTACAGGTTCAACCTTGGTTCCTGTATGCTGTAACTGATAAGATGAAATAAGCCTTTGTTTTTCATACAAAGATGCCAAAATGTTGCTTACTGAGAATTCAACAATGAAAATGGGGACTGTGATGCTGAATTTCTAACCCATGCCACAACTGAAGCTGTTTTTATGGATATTTTTCATTACATTAGTTTGTTCTTGATATCTGTTCTTGTTAGACCAATGGTTCTCAATTTCTTTAGACTCAAGACACCGTGTGTCACACAGAAGGCAGGGCAAGGTGACATTTTTCAGGCTAACTCATTCAGAAATGCATAAGCTTTTGAAGGCAATAGCCAATTTTTTTCAGACTCCAAGGCAGCCCTCATCAGACTCAGGGCACCCTTTGGAAAATGCCAGCTCTTACTTTTGACTAGTTTTTTGATTATGGAAAAAAAATAATACAGCAATTCTTCTGCTGCAAAGACCTCAACAAGACCACAGCAGGGCAGGACGTCTTTGACACACTGCATTGCTATGTGAAATCTCGGGGTTTATCTTGTGAATCATGTATAGCGCCCTGGTTAGACATTACAAGTCAGACCCAAATCAGCCTACCATCGTTGGAGCCGACAACCTTTTGGCATACCTCAGTTGCATTTAGAGCTGGATCAGCTAATGCCAGCTGAAGCTCTGCCCCATAGACTTACCTGGTTTGTCTAGCTGCTTAGCAGACATTCCCTTAAATATTCCCGGGTGTCTTTCGTGAGGGTTTAGGTCTGGCAAGTTTACTGCTTCTTTAATATTTTGCTTATGTCCCCAAAGCACTGATCCTTTCAACATTTAAATGTCATCTCGATAGGGAAGGTATTCAGGAATCCAAAATGGATTAAGCCAAATGACTCCCAAGTTTGAGTGTTCACATGGAGAGACACCATTCCAGAATGGGTTTTGTCAAATCAATTATTCTGATTAATTCCTCCATGCAAACAAGCCTCAATGGCCATGTTTCAATGTAAGCATTTGAGCAGTTCTGGCAGGTGCCTGGAGCTCTGCTGAGGACCTGTGTGGGGGGCTATGAAACCAGTGTGTGGTTGAATAGGGACTAAATGGCCTGTGTTAGTGAAATAGTTGAGAAAATAAAAGATTGGTGGCAGCAGGGGGGAGAAAGATCAGCTCAAGATTGAGGACTGGGTCCTTCGGTGGAAGTCGATGGAGCTGGGCGAGTTTTGCCCCAGCTGAGAACCAGGTCCAGATTTCTCAGTGGAGGCTCCTAACTTCTGCAAGCGCTGGGGTGAGGTGGGGTTGATTCAGGCAACTTCTGATCCTTGAACGAAGAGACATTGTCCTTTCCTGGCATAAGCATGTTCTTTTCTAATGGAGGGGGGAAAGATACCGTATATCACAGGCCGGTGATCTGACCCACAAATCCACCCAGAAACATTCAGGTCAGTCTGGACACAACTCAGGCGCATACCCACAGCCTTCCTGAAGGGGAAACGATGCCCTCCTGTGGGAAGGCGGGTGGGAGGTCCGAGGACCCAGCTGCCCGGCAGGACCCCTCGAACCCGAGCCATTAGTCTCTGAAGCGTGGTGTGTCCTCCCTTGTCTGATGCCCCTGCTGCCCCGCTACAAGCCAGTGCTGGGCGGCTGCAGCTCCCCCACTGCCGTCAGACAGGCTCAGGAGGTACGGGCCGGCGGAAGTGCCGCTCTCGCTATTAGTGAACTGGAGTTGCTATTACTCATGCCAGAAAAGCAAAGCAGCTGAGCTTGGCTCCCGGTTGGGAGACAGAGAGGAGGGTAATTGGATTATCCAAGCCGCTCATTCCCCGCTTTTACTTGAAACCTCTTGAAATCATTTAATTCCACTTTTCTATTTCCCTACCTGCAAAATGGTTATCAGGCCAGAGGGTTTCAGCAGAGAAGAGCCCAGCTTATTGTGTTTCTTGCTCTCCAAATGGAGGGCTCAGGACGTTGCTTTCTTTAAGGGGGTTTGCACCACCCGAACCTTCATGTAGCACCTCTGGGTGGCTCCAAAATGCCCCGTTTTCTACTCGTACCTCTTCACTGGAGCCCCAGTGGGAATTTACTGCAATGGGGAAATAGAAAGCTGCATGCACAGGTCCTGTTTCAGAGTTCATGTGAATCCCACTGAGATCACGGGGGATGCATTCAAGGAGAGGCTGGCTGGCAAGGTTTAGGAATAGTGCATCCCAAGCTATGTGGTCCGGGGGGTCTCTTTCAACCCCCGTGCTTCCATGTTTTCACTGGGATTATCGTTACCGGGCTTTGGCGCTGATGTAACTGCAATGGTGCTCACTTCTGCTTAGATGCTCAGCTGGGAAATAAAACAGCAGATTCCCACTGAAGCTCCCCTGATCAAACGGAGGGGCAGAGGGCTTCAGAGATGTTGCGCTGGTGCAAAGTGACTTTCAAGCTGGCACCAGCTGCATTGGCTCACGTCATGTTGGCACCAAGGCCACTTGTCTACCTTAGAGGTTTGCTGGTGGGCAGTGACTATAGTGTAGCCATGCCGGGGCAAAAAATCCCCACTGAACAAGGAAAACAGCAGTGCAATTGTAAGCTATTGCCCGTTTTGTTACCAAGGCTGTCTGCAGCTTGCAGGTCCTGGGGCCTTCTGTGTCAGAGCAAGGCTTCAGGATTCAAACTACATTTGGGGTGATCAGAAAGCTGAGGGTATGCAGGATGAAGGCAGGGTAGATTTGCATCTCATAGATGAACCACAGTACATACTTAGAATAAGCTTTCACGAGCTGGAGCTCACTTCATCAGATGTCAGATGCAGGACTCCCCCTGCCAGAAGAGATGGAGACTTGTTCTGCCATATGCAGGACTCCACCTGCCAGAAGAGATGGAGACTTGTTCTTTTGGAGTATGTAGCACAGTTGTGGAGTGTGTGTGTGTGTAAAAAAGCATGTTTGAATGGGGGTGTGTGCATGTAAGCGTGTAAAATTGTTTCCTGTCCCTTTACTACCACTGCTGGAGAGGGACATGAATAAACAGCTAACAAGTCTCTTTCTTTGCTTTCGCTTAAAATCCCCATTTGACCCGGATAGGTTTGCCTGGTTCGTGATTTGTAGAACAGCCCTGAGCTTGCTCTGTACCTTATTTGGGGTGACTTGCTTTTTTTAATCTGGTATGTGCAATACATGGCATCGCAGGACACTGATTCCCCAAGTGAGATGCTGTGAACGCTCAAATCCCTGCCATCCCCAGGCTCAGGCTGTGGGAGCTGCAGAAATCATGCTAGAGGGAGCAGTCCCACTGCGAATCAGTTGTTTTCTAGCAAGAGGGTGAAAATAATAGAATTGTAATTTATTGACAGGTTCGAAACAATCCTTTTGAGTTCATCTGAAAGCGATCTTTTTGGCGGCGGGCGAAATAAAACAAAGAACGACTGACTAGAAGTTGATTTTTCAGCAATTTTAAGGGTTTCTATTTTTTTTAATACATGAAAGGAAGTTGCAAAACCAATAAAAGTCCCTTTGAAAAGGAAGAATCTGAATGTTTGATTTTGAGAATGGCAAAAGGAAACTTTTAATATCCCATTCCCCCCTCCTCGACTTTATTTTAGATTTTATCTGACAATAAGCAATTCGGTCCAATTGACACGAATGACTTTGTGAAAACCTTTTGGTGTTGCTGCATCTGCATTTTATGCAGGGGATGGGGTGGAAAAAGGTTTCAGCTGCAAGACTTTACCCAACCCTCAGTTTTAGCTGCAGGGCTTTTTTGGTCTCTAAACTTCTGTGACTAAATACAGGCTGTCTGTTGGGGAGGGGTGGGGGATATGGGCCCTGAACCTTTTTCAACACACCTTGAATTGTTTCCTCTGGGGATGGGGAGACCAGGTACAGTATAAACACCCGGCGGCCCATATGCACCCTTCTCCAAAGTCCCCAGATCCCAGAACCTATCATTGTCGACATGAAAGGCCAACGGGAGACAACAGCCACCTCATTCGACCTGTAGTGTGACATTTCCCAAGAAAGGGCTCCAGCCTGGGAACGCAGTTCAAACGGTGCTGGCTGCAGCAGTGGGGGCTTATAGATATACAGGCAAGTCTTGCCCTAAGGCCCTTCTCTTGCAAGGGGAGCGCCTGGATGATTAGGTCTCTTGTCAGGGGGAGTGGCGGAGAGGTTAAATAGAGTGGAGTTATTGTGGTGGGGGTTTTTTTTTGGTGTGTGTTTGTGCGTATGTGGCTGGGGGAGTTGATTGCAATTAAAACCTGCCCCTGCTCTTTTATATGGTCATTAGCTGACCTGAATAGAGGAGGCTGAGAACAATTCTCACGCCTCCAAGCCATCCACCGGGCAGCCCCCTCTCTCTCAAGTACCTGCTAACAATCCGGTTTCCCTTTGGTCACAGTGTCAGGTCTCATTGGTGGTCGGGCACCATTTCCTAGGTTAATAGGGAGAAGAAGGGTGGAGAATTTCTCTCTTTCTCATTCTCTTTTCAACCCAGGCTGTAAAATTCATCCCTCACCCCCCCCAGATGTTATTAAGGCCCAGGCTACAAGGCTATCCGTCTTGTCCTTCCCTCGAAACTGGGCCTAATCCTTCTCCATGTGACACGGAGGGGCTCCGCAGCAAATTTGGGGTTGTTCCAGGCATCGGGAGAGATGAAATAGCGGGTGAGATGGACCGAGCGGGGACGTTCCTATCATGCTCCGATTTCAATCGTGGGCTTGCTGAGTCTGCATCACGAGTCGGGTGCTGGACAGTACGTGGAGAGGCAAATTCTCCATTTCAACAGTGGTTTAGATTAGGATTTGGCCCAATGTATTGGATGGCCCTCCTTTTCTTCCCATTTCCACTGGTGCAAGTCAGGAGTAAACCCACGAAGGGTTGAAAGCAGAAACTGGGTATCTAGACTCGGCGTCTCGCCCCAGGTACATTCAGGCCACTCCACGGAAGCCACTGGGGTGAAGAGGAGCCGGCCCAGTAATCAAGGGCAAGACCCGCTCCGTAGCCTGACTTGTCTCTGATGCACCCCAGGGTCTTTTCAGGGTAACATCACCGAAGCCAGGGGGGCGAGGTGGGGAGGTGATAGCTCAGCCTCTGCTGGGACTGGCTCTGCGCCCTCCCCGTGCTCGTTTATACCTGTGCAAAGTGGAAGTGCCCTGTTACCACGCCGTGCGACACAGGTGTGTGTGCAGCAAAATAACAGGCTCCCGCGCTTTTCCTTCATGTCTCTGGGTGGTGGGAAGGGGAGGTCTGGCAGGCAACTCTTCCTGAGCCTGAAGAAGGGGATTAGGTGCTGCAACTTTGAAAACCATCCATTTGTAATCGGTGACGCCAGATCGTGAGTCAAGGCCTCTCAAAATCATGAGACTGTCAGAGGAATACTGGCGAGGATCTTTTATTTATTTGCCTTCTAGTTTTCCGTTCCTTAGGCCTTGCATTTTCATGCTTTTCTCTTGAAAAGGGCAAGAAGTGTCCTTTTTATTGTGCATGAAAGCTAGACCTGAGTCTCGGAGTTTGGCCTTCGTGGAGAAACGCATGATAAAAATCACGAGATTTGGCAGTGCTGTTGATGAGGTTCAAACCCAGCCTGGAATAACCTTCTCAGCAGCTTTGAAGTGACTCACTTGCACTTTGGCAAACATTTCTCTCCCCTTTTTTTCCCTCTACAACATTTAAGTGAACTTTGCTTTTGCTGTGGCAATCCCTGCAGACAGCTTTGCTATGTGAGGAGTTAAAAGAAGCAAACAGACACCTGGTATTTGCAGCACAAAATATGACCCTATTTAAACTGCAGAGGAGCAGAGACCTGCAGAGGAAAAGAGACCCCAAAACATGTTTAAGAAAAAGAGATACCTACCTTTTTTTCCCCCCTCCCTCCCAAGTCTCTCTGAACTCCAAAATATCAGAGCATTAGTCATTGCATAGGATGTCTTTCATCAGCTCTTCTAAAGTGTTATTTTTTGTTTGACAGGTTTTGGAAGAATGAAAGGCACCAGCCAAACCTTAATCTCTGAAGCATGCCAGATATAATATTTAGTACGTTCCTTAAACTTGCGTAGTGAATAGGTGGAAAGTACGTAGGCACCGACACACTGGACCAGGCCCGAGGGCCGTCTACCATGGACAAGTACTAGCCGCTTCAGAGCAAGAAGCCCTGCAGTGGGCAGCTCCCATTTCCAGCCTCCGAGGAACGCACACGGGGGACAGCCTGGTTTATAATCCGAAGCATCTGACCATAGCAAAAAGGTACCGGCATGTAAACATGCCATCCTGGGTTTGCTGGAAGAAATGATGGGTTTCTATCCTACCCAGGAGAGCACACAGCACACCAAGAGACTCTTCCTATACCGGAAGGAGGGCGTTTGTGCCCGAAAGCTTGCAATGAGTAGCTCTTCCAATGATTTAGTTGGTCTAATAAAAGCTATCACATCTACCCAAAGAACCGTGTCTGCCTTCTGTGAGACCGTGAGGTGACCATCAGTCCAGTGGGGACCGTGATCTGTTCCCTCTGTACCTGTGGGCAACTCTCCGTGCCTCAGTTTCCCTGTCTCTAAAATGGTGGCAATAATATTTAACTCCAATTGGAGGGACTAACACACACGTATGAAAATGCACTGAACTCTACATTTAAGGGTAATCAGCAGAGAATGGGGTCAAGTTCTTTTTTTTTTTTTGCATACATGGATGTCAGGAGAGTCACTCCTCCCATAGAGCCAGGCCCTGGTGTTTATTAATCGCTTCTCGGCCTCTTGGGCTAAGATCAAATGTAATTAATATCCTTAAGTCTTTGTAACGTTGCGTTGTTTGTGACCCCACAACTTGGACCGGGGTTATTCAGCCCTGCTCCGTTTCTTTCCTAGGGGGTCACACTGTGAGTCTGTTTTCCTTTCTTCTTCTTATGCACGTTCATTGGGTGGTGTTTGCCATGCAAGTTCATTTGGTCGTGTTTGGTCGGGTGGGCGATATCATCGCTGCGATGTCTGATGAGCCGTGAGCATGGTGGTCTCTGCAGGGCTGGTGGGAAGTTTTCCATCTAAACTCTTTTTTTTTGTTTAATGGAAAAAAAAAAAAAGGGTTTAGATGGCCGTTGTTACAGAAAGGATCAGGCTTCCTGAAAAACGTTCAGCTTTTATTTGGAAAAGCAAAACCCGAGAGTTTGGTCTGAAAGAGGAACAAGCCCAGATTTTTTTTTAAGCAGTTTTCTTTCATGAGAAATAAGTATAATATTAGCTAGCAGGATTTGGGGGGGGGAAATGAAAATTTCCACAGAAAATAACTCTATTTTCTCCCTAGTGCTAATATGCTCTTCTGGTTCTCATATTGCAATTTGAATATTGCTTTCTATTAATTGAGGGTCAGTGAATTTTCCATATCTATATCAATTAGCAACAATCCTATAATTATTCAAACCTGGATCTGATGGGCATCACCTGGGAAGGCAACAAAAAGTCCCCCTAAACAATATTGTACAGTGATTCTAATTACATTAAATGGTGGTTGAGCCCTTTCTAATTAACCTCTTTTCTGCTATAAGAGGAAGAGTAATCTACTGAGCCAGGCACCGGGATGGGCTTCAGGACATATATGCATGTCTTGTGTGACTTTGGGCACATTAGGGTCAGATGCTATTTCACTTTTGGCAGACAAAGTTATTTGGGTAAATCTGATCTCTTGTTCTAATCAAAGTTATCACATGTACCCAAATAACCTTGTCTGCTTATGTCCTTGGACAAACAGGGCTACAACCTAGACCCATTTCACCTATTGGGCACCTAAGTGCAATTAAGCCCCTCAGGTCATATCCCACCTGAAAAGTCGGTGTATCCTTTTCCTCAGTGCTTTTTGCAACTTACTCCTAAAAGGTAAGAGGATGGCGTGCGCAGAGCCTAAGGCAGCAGGGTCCTGATCTCCATTTGGCCTGCTAGACATGGGAGTATTACAAATGCTAATAGTCAGCCCTTACAAATCACAGCAGGATTTCCCTCCAGCCTCCGCCGGCTCTTTGGAGGTACACACGCTGCCTCCTTGCTGCAGTCATTATCGGGGTAGTGGTTGGGGGGGGGATAAGGGAAGTGCCTTTGTTTTTAAGGAGGCGGGGTCCGGGGTGTGGCATGCATGGGGTTAATGCTATTAGAACAAATGCCAGAGGAATTAATAATGATTTGCTGCTCATCAGGCAGCCTTCCTCCAGAAATGTAACGCAAGAAAAAACACGTTAAGAAATGTCAGAAAAATGCAGCGAAAAAGCAATTAAAAAAAACCCAACAACCCAGGACAGAGACAATCTGGTACCTGCATGGGGACCCAGCCCTGGACAAGCTGGCTTGGAGTATGCAGGAGGCGTTTCTAAACTGGGCTCCAGCTGGATGGGTGGCCAACGTGGGGCCCAATTCTGTCCTGTGTAAGAGTCCCACAACCCCGCTGAGCCATGCGGAGTTGCATGGGGTATTACCAGTGCCATAACTAAGGGGGTGGGGGGTGAGCAGGGCACCTGTCCCAGCTCCTGGTTGTGGGGGTGTGCAAGCATAGTAGCTACCGTGCTGCTAGCCTGGGCACCACCAACCCAGGGTGCAAAGCTGCTTATTTCTGCTTCTGGGTACAACTCCAGGCAGGATTTGACCTGCTGTTAAAATTATCCAAAAATAAGGACCTTGAGAAGCCACCTAGCCCAGCACCTGCCTCATCTCTATTTAGACAAATGTTTGCCCAGTGGAGACTCCACAGCCTCCCTACATAGCCTGGCCCCGTCCGTAAGTACCCTCCGAGTCAGTGTGTTCTTCCTAATATCTTCCTTGTAGCACTTTGAGCCGTTCCTTTTTCTCCTGTCTCCTGTGGACACACAGCAATTGCTCACCCTCCTCTTTGCAGCACTCTTTCTGTGTTTGGACACTGGGCCTCGTCTCATGTCACACTGGGAATCACAGACAATGAGGGTTGAAGGGACCTCGGGAGGTCACATCTAGTCCAACCCGCTGCTCCAAGCAGGACCAGCCCCAGCTACATCATCCCAGCCAAGGCTTTGTTGAGCCGGATCTTCAACACCTCCAAGGATGGAGATTGCACCACCCCTCTGGGGAACCTGTTCCAGTGCTTTACTACCTTCCTTGTAAGAAAGTTTTTCCCAATATCTAACCTCAACGTCCCTTGCTGCAGCTTGAGCCCACTGCTCCTTGTCCTGCCATCTGCCCCCACTGAGAACAGCCCAGCTCCATCCTCTTTGCAACCCCCCTGCAGGGAGGTGAAGGCTGCTATTCAATCCCCCTCGGTCTTCTCTTCTCCAGGCTGAATGAGCCCAGTTTCCTCAGCCTCTCCTCACAAGTCATGTCCCCCAGCCCCCACAACCATTTCCATTACTCTCCACTGGACTCTCCAACTTGTCCACATCCTTTCTGTAGTGGGGTCCCAAAACTGGACACAGGACTCCAGATGTGGCCTCCCCAGTGCTGAATAGAGGGGAAGAATCACTTTCCTTAACCTGCTGACAATGATCCTACCAATACAGCCCAGGATACTATTAGCCTTCTTGGCAACAAGGGCATGCTTTAGATGCATTTCATTTAGATCAGGATGTCAAACTCACCCTGGGACTTTGGGCTGGATTTGGATCACAGCGGCTCCTCCGTAGGGCCAGCAGCACCTGGAGCGGGGCTGCCCTTGGACGGCAGTGCAGGGCTAGGTGGTAGCACGGGGCCAGGGGCGGACAGTGGCACTGGGCTTGGCTTGGCTAGCAGTGTGGAGCTGCATTTGGGCAGCAGTGCAGAGCTCGGGCTGAGGGGCAACATGAAGGTGAGGCCGCACAGCAGCGTGGGGCTGTGTTATGCAGGCTGCCGTAGCACAGGGATCCTTTTTGGGGGGGAGGTGGCATGGAGCTCTGGCCAGGCGGCAGCATAGGGGCTGCAGCAGCGCCACTTTTGTGCGGCAGCACAGGTTTGGGGGCACGTGGCAGCATGGAGTCAGCAGGCTGCCGATGATGGCCATATCTAGTGGGGTCCAGGGAGCCCAAATTCGGTTGCAAAGTTCTGGTGACCCACCAGCCTGCCGGCACTCCAGATGAAACGGTCCCATGGACTGGATCGGTTTGGCACCCCTGATTTTGATCGTAGGCAGCATTACTATAAGTTGGAAAGTTTTCTGAGTAGTGAGAAGTAATGCTTCCATCAATCTAGATAAACCAGGTGCTAAAGCCCGAGCGGATAAAGACGCTGGTGTGCTTCTGTGTGCCGTTTGTGGGTCCCAGCCTCTCGTATTACCTCCATGGAGCAGGCGGATGTTAGCTCAGCACATATCAGATAATACGATCTGGAGATAGTCCTTGCCAGAAATGTCTCAACTCTGCTACGCTATGCTGGCACTTTGCATGGGTTTTACTGCTTGAATGCTTGGACGCTCGCATTTTAAGTGCAGCGAACGCATCCTTAAAAGTAACATATGACGAGCAAATCTCTCCTTTCAGTCTTCCCTTCTCCGAGCTAAATGATCCCAGTTCTTCCAACCTTCCTGCACACATCATCTTTTCTAGACCTGTCTGGTGCTCTCTGGATTTTCTCCAAGTTGTTCACATCTTTCCTGAGGTGGGGCACCCAAACCTGGACACCGTACCCAAGGTGAAGTCTCAGCAGTGCTGAAGAGAGGGGAAATACCACTCCACGTGACTTGTATACAATATTCTTCTTCATACTTTTCAATATGCTTTTGGCTATTTTTTTTGCCATATCACACTTGTCTCCTGTTGCGTTTGTGACTTTCAGTCATTTTAGGGCCTTTTCTGCAGTGCTGCTCCCTAGCCACTTGTTCCCCATTTTGCATTTGTGCATGCCACTGTTCCTTTCTAAATCTCCTACCTTGCATTTATCCTGGTCGAATCTCACCAAATGTCCTACCTTGCAGTTATCCTGGTTGAATTTCACTAAATGTCCCACCTTGCATTTATCCTGGTCGAATCTCACTGTCCTTACTTCAGACTGGTTTTTCAATATTGTTAAGGTCATTCTGAATCCCAGCCCTGTCCCCTAATGTACATGCAACGCCACCCAGCGTGGTGTCACTGCCAACGTAGCACGTGTGCACTCAATTCCATCACCCAGTTCACAAATCACTCAGTCACTAATTGTGCTGGAGTACCATAAAAGGAGAGATTACAACCTCTTTTTGCACTGGAAAGAGGGGTTTGATACTGCGTGCTGAGTAATAATTAATCCGCTGGGCTAATAATAACCCTTTTCTAAATACAAGAGTGGAAGAATGCTAACATTAAAAGTCAAGGAATCTGCATAGCATGCCCACAGTATATTTGAATACAACATACAATTAATCTGTGGAACTTGTTGCTGCAGTGTCTCATTGAGTTGAATAGCTGAACTGGTCTTGAAAAAAGATTAGACATTGATATGGCTATGAATAGCATCTGTGGGTATGTGAAGAGCAAAACCACATATGAATCCTCATGGTGAAGAGTATTAGGTGATCCCTGGCCAGGAGTCAGGGAGGAAATTCCAGCCTTGCTCATCCTCCTATGATTGGGTTTTGCAGTCAGGAAGCTATCCGCTGCTGTCCAATGTCCCCCATTGCTTTAATCCCTAAACATCTAGGCAGGTTGAATGTATTAACCTCATAACACACCCCAAAGAGGTCATTGTCCTTGTTTTCCAGACTGGGAACTGAGGCATAGATGACTCAGTGCATTACCAAAAGTCAGAGAGGGAGTCCGTGTCCAGGTGGGGGAATGAACCTGCCTCCCTCCCTCAAAAGCAGCCTCACCGCGAAGGGCCATCCAGTTCATTGGGCAAAACACATGTTGTCCTGCATGTTGATCGCAATGGGCGACGTGTTATCCAGGGCTTGAAGGGCCTGGTCCTATGTAAGTATTTCTGGAGGGTGCAGGATTTGTCCTCTCAAGCCTCCAAAAACACCTGCCTGGCACAGCTGGAGGGCACGAGCAGCTCCAGGCTGGCTGGCCTGCACTCTCCCACCATAAAGTAAGCAGACACCCACCATTATATAGCAGCAAAACTGACACCACCTTCATCGCAGCCATGCATGTTGGGCATTAGTGGCATAACAAGGGGCACGGATGTCTATTTGCCTGGCCCTTGTGACTCCACAAAAATGTTGATGGAGGCACAAAGCAATGAAAGGTGACATCTGTTTCCACTGTCTGTGCAGATTGGGGGAGGATTTCTCTGCTTTCGCGATGGGTATGGGCGCACACGGCAACTCAGCCCTTCCAAAACGTCGCTGCTTGAGAACTGGGTTACAACCGTTGCATTTAAACCAGTCTGAGTGTGATGTGTGTCCGTACCAATTAGGAAGCTGATAAGATCTTCTCTGGTCTGGAGATCGCACAAGATTGGGTTTTGGTGAGATTTCCTGCATTTTCTTGTGTGCTAGGGGATGCCAAAAAGAACATGTTTCCTTGCTGTGCCGAGGCATCTCTCCTTCCTGCCCTCAGAGTCAGGATGCTCATGAAAAATAACCCCCACCAGATGTAAATCCCGTTTTGGGGCTCTCAGAAGATCACGGTAGATCTTTATTTGGATCCATGGACTGCTTGGGGCTCTATGCTATTGCCATGTAAGATATTCAGTAAAGATTGTCTATTTGAAATATATGTGTTACTATATGTTTCCCATCTCCTGGCTTCCAGCATGCTGGAGCAGCCGGGGCACAAATGGAGCATAGAGCCCATGCACTTCTTTTGACCTCCGTGTTCATTCCCATATAACAAGTGACATTGCTTTTTGCACTAATTAAAGTTGTCTCCTTCCTTTTTTACTTTCTGGCCATGTCCAGATGAGCAGGGACATGTGCTTGCAGAGATTCAAATAGTAGCGGCACAAATCTGCGCCACAACTCTGTGCTGCAGCACGTGCCCTGGCATGTGCACTTTGTTGGGGGGACGCATTGTCCCACTGTGGGCAAACTGCCCTTGCCCATCTCCTCCTGGACTCCAGCATGCTGGAGCAGCCAGGGCACGAATGGAGCACGGAGATGCTCTGGCCGGCAGCCAGAGAGTCTTATTGGAGGACCAAGCCCCTGTTCTGGTGCACACTGCTGCTTTTTATCCTGGCAGAAGTTTTTGCCCTCACCTTCTGTTTGTGCCATGCGTGTGTTTCGTGGCCCCACAAACCACACGCCTCTGCTCATCTGGACGCGGCTGCTGACTCCACCAAACCCCAAAGGAGCTGCTTTCCAATCATTTGTTTTTCTATTAATGCATTTTTACCCATAATTGATTCCACTATCAATGAGGACATTTTCATTTTGCTTTAAAAGAGGCATTCTGCCACTGTGATACTGTTAAAAAATATGAAGCTATGCGTAACTACAGCCGATGAGCTATTGGGCTCAAATCTGATGGAAATGAGGCGTTCACTCCATTGGCCTCGGTGAACCTACACAGGAAACAATGTGAATCAGGATCAGGCCCTCATTAAGTAAAGATAATAGAATCCTAATTTGGCTTTTCCTTGAATCACCATCTCTTAAAGGAAACCAGCATCAGAGCCGGTTGTGCATGCTTACAGATCTGTGACTCAACAACGGAGCTCATTCTTTCCTTTCTAATTGCTGCTTTCTTCTCCTCTCGGTGCTTTTGTTTTTCTCTGCAAGCAATCCCAGCTTTCAGATGTCTCAGGGTCACCTCTCCATGCGCTGAAGCACGAATGATTTCTTCAGCTCTGCTTAATGCAATACTGCATCCGGGCTGCGCCCGCGCAAACGCCACGTACACATACGCACCAAAGGTTGTGCACGCAGGTTGGCAAAGCCCACCGACATCTGTATCCCCGTGCTACACTCATATAAGGTGGGCTCACAGTCGCTTGAGGCCAAAGCTCGGTCGACTAGTGTCGATCTGGAGATGTCCCATTGTCATTAAAGGCATTACATTGGGGCAAATGGGGAGGAAGGAAGGATAGGATTTGGCCCATAAGCATCAGCATGAGGCTTGTTAGGTTATGGAAGAGGTTTACAATCAAGCAGAAAAATTAAAAATATATTAAGCAGAAATTACTCAACGGCATCCCTATGAAATAAATAATTTAATAAAGAACTTCCAGTCCCTGGAGAAATTTTCCAATAAAAGCATTAACCCGTGCAATAATTTGCAAACTCACATCCATTCCTAAAATATACTGAAAACAGCTCAGGTTTCTAATTAAGTGTGAAACCTTTCTTGCTTTCTCATGTTGTTCGGACAGAGACAAGCTACTTCCCTGCCTTTTTAATTGCCCTTTCGTGGGGGCCTGATTGACTCTGGCATTGGCATGTTGTATATGTAGATGCTTTGTGCCGTGCTGGGTATTTTCTGATGGTTTGGAGGAATTTGGGGGCTGGGCTGCAATGGGAAAAGGCTGTTTTCCTGC